>NW_017805583.1:1771584-1867636 GCF_001891065.2 Hippocampus comes
AGATAACCTTAGAATGCTGATTAAAATTGCATATTTGTCTTTTGGGTGCATAAACTGTGAGCCTGCCTGTGCATCTATCTGTGTGAGGAACCTGCAGGCGTGAAGTGTGTGATACCTTCTCTTTCCCCGAAGCTCTCATTGTCAGGGTTTGTTAAAGGCAAAATGCCCAATGTTCTCATGGCTTTACGGCCAACATGATCTCATAGTAAACTAAGTTTTCCATGCATTTTCATCACAATTTCTCCAAATGGAACCATTATCTCAACATTTCTGTCTTTGGTGCTTCCCTCTTCCAATTTGACTCTTACTTTGACACACACGCACAATCACACAACATCTTCTCTGCTTCCCTTTTCTGTTTTGCAGTGCAGTGTTTTAGAGCTGTAGAGACAGGATGAACGATGGATGTGACAGCAGGGAAACATATTATTATTATTGGCATTGGAGGAAACGGTTGAGCTGCAAGAGATGTGGGTGGGAATGTGGAAGCATATTTTGGGTGACTGGAAGTGACTACGAATTCATCTAGGAGTAGATTGGATTTGCATGTCATGACAGATGCCTTCAAGTAGCCGACGGGATACCTGACTTTTGACCCCGTGATTCGGTCTGAAATTTACAGTATCTTAATATGCTGATGTGAACAATTAATGGGGTGGCAGTAGTGCATTCTGAAAAGACTTTGTCAATGGAGTCAGAGGACAGAAAAAGCACGGATGTGAATTGCTTTAATTGTTGGAGGGATGCTAGTCTGCTCGCTGGCTACTGTTGTGGTGCGCTTGAGCAAGGCATCATCCCCACGGATGAACTGGTGCACTCTTTGCGCACCTCTTTCACTTTGAATCCCTCCTTGTATGTCTGCATGTGTGTAATATGGTTCTATACGTGGTATGCAACAAAAATTGGTGTGTGAGGTCAATTTCCCCTTGATGCCGTAAAATTGTAATACATTCAAAACTTCAAATTCCACTGGTTCACATCTACCTTCATTCTTGACAGTCATCCACATTGAACAGATAACAAGTAGCAGGCAGATAAAACAAATTAGATTTTCAGTTGTTTAGAACGGTTTCGCTCATAAAAGATAAAAGATTCCAATCAATGGGATTGGCACGAATGTGAGAAAAAGCTTCTTTTGTGTGTATAATTATTAGATTTTCAACATCTGGGCCATTGGTAAAGCAATGGTTCACATAGCTTCTAGCAGCTGTGCAACCCACAGGGGATCATTTTCTGTTCTCTTACACACTGACCAGTGTTATGGATACAACACTTTCTAAATGTGGTGATTTAAAAAAAAAAAGGGGAAAAAAAAGCTTTTTTAAATTTGCCCGCACACGTCCATGGAAAGACTAACAAAAGCAGGGCAAAATGTCTGAATTCAAGTATTATACTGAGCAAAACAAAATGCCTTTCTTGCATTTATTTATGCACACTCCTTGAATGTACTTGCTGTCTGACCTTGCGAGCAATAAATGAGGCCGCTGATAAAAGATTTCTTTCATGTAGTGTTACCGGCAACCAATGTAAGATGCTCTGACATTCTAGTCTTTTAAATGTGTCTACAATTTTCACCAGCTAACTTTTTAAACACGTGTTTTATTGTTTTCTCGTTGTTTCCAAAAATGTATCTATAAAATAAGAATGACAATATCACTCATCTTCATTATGAATAGAGCATGCTTAAAATGTACCCATTCCTATATTCCTAGCTGAGTCATACAACTAATGTGTTGTTTGCAAGTCAAGGGATGCAGAAAACTGAACCCAGACCAGGATGATAAATGTGTGAAAACTACCGTATTGGCCCGAATATAAGACGGCCCTGATTATAAGATGACCCCCTCTTTTTCAAGACTCAAGTTTGAAAAATACTTTTTGAACAACAAATTAATTTTTATACAGAAAATAATTACAGTACATCTGAAACAAATGATTATAACAATATATTTGAGAGAAAAAGCATGTTATTTTGCCTCATTCAAATCTAAAGTGCAATCACATTCGTAAATGAATGGCTTTTGGTTTTTGAAATGTAAATTACATCATAACTTCTCCTCAGCTGCCGGTTAACCTGGCCGATCTTCGACTCACTTTTCTCCAGATTGTCACTACGTTTCTCCATTTTCTGTTATCTCTTCGATTATTTTTTTCTCTTTTCCTTCTTACCGCTATTTTTATTTTTCTTCTTCATGCTACCGCTTTTTTTATTTTTATTCTTCGTGGCAGGGGTTCACTTTGGCCTGGGGAGTCAAGTTCAGCATTCGCTTCAATGATATCTGGCGCCATCTAGCGTCGTGAATGGGTATAATGTCTAGACCACGAATATAAGACGACCCCCACTTTTTCAGTCTTATTTCAATGCAAAAAACACCGCCTTATATTCGGGCCAATACGTTAATCCAAAATATAATGTTGCTTCAGCTCACATGTTGCTCTCCATCCTCCTTCCTCCATTGCCACTGAATTGTGACATCCGAAGTTTGTGGCCCACTTCACTACATACATAACATGCACAGGATTGTTGTATAGATGGTGGGTAAATGTATGAATGGATGAATTTATAGACATTCCGAAACAGTCGGGCAAAACTGTATCATATTACCGTGTATCATATTACTGGAGAGAACAGCAGGATACAAATGGGGGACTTGTAAAGTGCAAGACTCCTGTGACCTGCAAACCCTTTATTCTGGGTAGTAAAGATCCACTATTGATCCCATTAACGCTGTGAGACTTTATAGACGTCTCTGCTTCATCGCCATCAGGAACAATATAACTTCATTAAACAGAATAATGGATGGGGAAAGAAGGTTGTGTTTGTGTCAAAGGGTGATCATTTGCTCCTATTTTCTCATTTCACCAACCAATTAACCATTAATCTTATCAGGAACATGGCTGTTCCCCAAAGTAGACCATGAATATGTCACATCAGTGAGGTCATGTTGTTGCAGCGGAGTAATATCACCTCTGAAGGAATTTGCCCAACCTTTCCTTTTCCTCATTTTCAACCATTACTTAAGATAATATCACCCACTTGCCTCAGAACAGAAAATCAATACGCCTCTGCTTAGTTCCAAAGCAAAGCTACTCATTTTAGATAAAGGGTGCAAACAATGTGCGCGTTATGCTCAGAGGGGAGCATTGTTTTCAGGGTTTAGCAAATGATAATACTTGACTTTGAAACAAACTGTATTTTCTCTTCGACTTGGAGGGAAATTACCCTCAATAAGCAACTCAAGCCTCACATCAGCATCCAGGGATTTAGCAACAATAACTGCAGCTCTTGCAAGAGGCAAAATGCTCTGTAACGCTGTCTTAACACCTAACTCTCAGTGGGAACGCAGTCATTTGGGAAGAACTGGCAGGCTTCAGACCTTTACAGTATGGGATCAGTTCTATTTTGTTTTTTGCAGGTTGATAGCAGCGCCAAATCTTGCTGTGAATTGATAGTAGTGGGAACAACTGTCTGAGCCCACAATTGGAACCGCAAGATGCTCTCAGATTAAAGCCTTTACTCGAGAGTAATCCTCACCGAAAACTCACACAAGCATGAGCAGGCCCCATAAGATGAGAAAAGAACCCATAATCTTTCGACTGTGAAGAAAACATAATGTGCTACGGACTGGACACTTGGGCATAGTAGCTGGCCACAGTAAAGGCGAATGCCATCTGTAAACGTACGTTAATAACGTGATTAACCTTTAGCTCTGTGTGTAGCACTTGCATCCTAGTTTTGTCTCTTTCTTCCAGCCAGGAACGTGACTATGGTCTAAAACAACGCATTCTTTTTTTTTCCAAAGAAAACTTAAAACTACTTAACGAACCGTCTTATATATCTGAGCATTAACTGTTAGTTAAAGACAAGTCTGAGTTGTAACGGTGTTCGCAGAACGACCCTGAAAATCTGACAATCAAGCTGACGGCTCTGGGAAAAGATTAGGACGTCATTTAAATAAACAAGAACAAAATGTTTAAGTCCTTTCGGAAGTGTGTCTTAAGAGAGCTTTGAAAACAGCAGGGGCATCAGTCAGACCGAACAACATCACCAAATACGCAAAATGACTGATGGGGATTCTGAACCTTTTCCAATCATCCCCTTCATGAATGCGGATCAGACAATAAGCATTCCTCAAATCAAACATGGCGAAAACAGTGGGCTGACTGAAGAGTTGAAAAGATGATCTTTATGAGAGGGACAACAGTCATCTCAATGAGACCTTTCAAGTCAATGCAGGGTCAAAGAGTCTTGCCGTTTTGGCATTTGTGCTGGCATTTCCTCCTGTGTACTGTTGAGAACAGTTTGTGTAGTCAAAACTGAGATAAACTTTTCATTTGTTATATATAAACAATCACTACAGTTAGATCAAATATAATTAAAACAATAATAATACAATAAAGATAAAAAAATGTTAATTTGCAAGGATTTCGACAATTATTTGCCGGTATTATTTCAAAGTCACAGATCTAAACTCCTTTTACTTCTTATGCACCGTGGAAAGCAAAAACTGAGCCAAAACATGTTCAGTGTAATTAATTTTCTAAGACTTAAAAGTGTGAGTGCGGATCGTTGTTCGTCTCTGTGTGCCCTGCGATTGGCTGGCAAACGGTCCCGCGCCTACTGCCCGAAGACAGCTGGGATAGGCTCCAGCGCCCCCAGCGACCCTTGTGAGGATAAAGAGGATCAGAAGATGGATGGATGGGACTTAAAAGTCTTCAACCTGGCCTAATTGGCTGAGAAACTCTTTGCATTACTGTACTTAAATCTTGGATCACACATGTTGCCGCAAAGTGGGTATTTCCATCTCTGACTAGGCTATTATACATCTGGACAGTAAGTGTGAGTTTGTTTTCTGCCACCCAAGAATCAGCCCCCCCCCCCCCCCCCCCCCCCCCCCCCAAATGCTCACTGACATTTCCTGATGTGAGTAGTTCACGAAGGCGCTGACTGAGGAAAGAGGGTCACATTTTGTACTTCTGTGCCAAGATTGAGAAGCACTGAGAAGAAGAAATAAAGGGAAATTACTCATTACGTACTTATATTTAGAGCAATAATCTGTACTCAGGGTACGTCAGATTAAATAAAAGCAGAGATGGATGAATAGCGAGCGAACGTGCAGTCTAAAAAGGCAGATGAATAAATACAACAGCGGATCTGCAATTCTCAAGTGGCTCACTTTGTAGAAGCATCTTCAGTCTTTTCCCTCTAAATCTCCATCAACTGCTACATACAACTCCCTGAAGTATACAGCCTTCTGCTGTTGATCTTGCATGAAAAGGTACAAACTGTTCCGCACAAACAGACCATTAAAAAATAACGCCACCGCTCTTCCAAACAATTACGCCTTGTGCAAGATTTGAACGGATTTAAAGAGCTACAACATACTCCCCTCGAAATCTGATCATAGACACCTGGAGGGGAAACAAAACATCAATCTACAGTGAAAACACGCTCACTAATACAATGGAAGCTTTAAGCCAGACTCTTCAGAGACTTTGTTTGTGAACAGAAATATTTGCCAACTGAAGCAATATTTGTCGGACAGTGTTCGTTAATTTAATCGTAACGTTCCGTAATTATCCAGATAGGGGTGGAGTCCCACAAACGTAGACAAGGATAAGATTATGGTTCAAAAAAGGGTTATGAACAAACGCAAGACCGACAAAGCACAAATAATGACACTGGTCAGCACAACAGGATAAAACGAGAGAAGCAAAAATCGCCTGCGAAAGGCAGGGAAAATACAAACGGAAATTGTCTTGTCTCGAAAGGACAATAGAATCAAATGATGACAAATACCAAGCGAGAATAACTTCCCAAAACTGACGACTTATAAGAAAAAGGAGAGCAATAAAGAAGGAACAACAACAACTGAGGCATTTAACAACTTGTGTGATTCCAATCATACTGCCAATAAGATTGTCGGAAACAGAGAATTACATTGATAATACGATCGTCTGTTGGTCTCATTTGTTTGATGTTTATTGGACCCAACGCAATGTTAGGTAAGGAAATGAATGACTCATGAATCACATCCTCAAGAAATGCCATACCTGCAGACACTTATATGGTTGTTTGCTCTCTGCCCAATTAGTCATAACTAGAAAATACCCTTTTCATTAGCAGTTTCAAGGTGAGTGATATGAATGGGACTTGTAGTTATTGTTCAGTGTGATACAGTTGCTGTCGCTGCAAAATGTCATCATAAAATAGAATGCGGTTACTGTCTGTCCCTAGAGACACATAAGTTGTCTTTGCAGTATTTTCCTCTCTCGAGAGCTCAGCTCAATTAAAGACACTGGTTTTCAGAGAAAATCTTTTTACTTTTGCATCAAAATCAATGCCATTGTCAAAAACTCGTATATGACAACCAAACAGAAGAGAACTGGTCTTTTGAGTTGCATTTTATGAAGCTTGTTGCGGATTATTACCACAGTTACCGCCAGCTCAGGTAAATTATAGCACAATATCCCATGTGTAATATTTGTTCTTGAGTTTGGTTTAAACCAGGAAACCAACTGTGATAAATCCATAGACCATTATCCCTGAATCTCACCGCAGTGGACAGCTTCTTTTGATGGGGAGAAGTCAAACAATGTGTCTCAAATGAGAGCAGATGAATTCAAAGGCAGCTTTCCTATTACAGTGCAAGCACTTTAGCTGATACTTATTCATTCCTCCAGGCTCATTATGGTATGCAAAATAGACCCCCCCACCCCAACCCCATGAGATGAATACAAATTAAAATTGAGATACAGTGTTGCTCGTCAGTGTTATCTTTATTTAAATGTTGGCTTTAGGCTGCAGAGAGCAAACTTCAGGAAGAAGAGAAGCCAACATTTGAAATCGCCACAATGAAACAATGATAGGATTCTTGCACCACATCACCGATCCTGCAGTTTTTCTCAATAAAGTGTTTGGATGGAATCAAGGCTTGAGGTTGGTCCTGCTGTGGAGGATCAAAGGTGGTTGTTGAAGGGGGGAAAAAAAAAGCCGAAGCTCCTGGTGACTGACATCAAGTCAGCAGGGCCAGGCCAAGGGTTAACCCAAACAAAACACTTCAATCCCTCACTGATGCTCTCTACAGCTCCCTATGGTCTCCATTGATTGAATCACAGGTCAGTCAGAGTACATTGATCTAAAAACCCAAGCACCCCCCCCCCCTCCTCTCCCAACTCCTCAGGCCTTATCTCTGTCAATTCGTTTGCTGACTGGCAGGAGTATTCACTGGAGGGCTATTGCTGCGGGGGTCCATGTGTTAAACACACTTTTCCATTCCATGTGCCTTACACTAAAGCCATTATTTCTCAGTTTTTTCATTGGCTTTGTGAAAGACTACGATGACTACATTTCAAAGAGAAGCCGGTTGCTCTCAGGCAATCTCAGTCTTTCACATGCGCCCATGTTGTCTAGGTGTCTGATTGAATCCATATGTGTCTGTGTTTGTTTTAACATAACAAAAAACATTTACATAAATACAAAATAGAGACTTATCCTTTTTTAAATTAATACAGTCAACTTAAAATTTTCAATTCAAGTGATTTTGCAAAGAATTGATTAATGGACAAAGTGCGCAGTTATGTATCATTTTGGAGCGGAAGGCAAGTGTAGTAGTGTTTTATTGAATTTGGTATTTAGTATTTATTGTTTTTATAGAACGCTTCAGTAACCCCATGGAGGAGCAAAATAAATTGCCTGGAAACAGGAAAGCCTGGGCTCCTTAGGCTGCTGCTCCGCAACACAACTCAGGAGAAGGAGGGTGTAGAGCTGCTGAACTGTTCGACACACATTGGAAATGTAAACAAGCATTATTTCGACGAAGGTATCAGTCAATCAGAATAAAAGGTTTCCAAGGATTGAAATGTGACATCCCCTTTATTTCAAAAGTATTAAATTGGCGGTGTTTAGAGTCATTTTATGATGTATCACTCTCCATTCACATTGTGTTGCATGAATGTTGCATGTTGTCAATGTTGTCTGATGAATAAAATTCTTTTGCATTTGACAGGAGGGATATTTGAGTCCGTCGAAAGTGGACCGTCGGGTGCTGAAGAACTAGCCTTTAAATTTGCTTTAAACACAATCAACAGAAACCGAACTCTACTGCCAAACACCACTCTGACATATGACATCCAAAGGATAAACATCTATGACAGCTTCGAGGCCTCCAGAAAAGGTATTATATGATTTTTATTATAGAGCCTATACGTATGTATTTTTGTATGTTTTTTTGCATGTCTGTATGTATGTACAGTATGTATGTATATATGTGTGCAAATGACAATTTCACATGCCTAGTCAAAGAATTTTGAGCCTCAGTTCCATAGCTTGTGAGAATCGAAAACACATCAGGAGGAAATGGCTGAATACTTCACGTATAAACAGCTACGATTGATTGTTTCCACGTAATGACTCAGCGGGAGTAATTCAAAGACGTGTTTTGTCCCCCAGAGCTGGACAATAAAGAGCTATAATCTGTCTACTTTGAATGTGCATCAAGTGGGAAGATTAAGTCTCTCATCAATTACAGGTCAATAGATTGTGGCTAAGTGACTGAGATGACTTCATCATCTAAAATAATGTTTAAGACGGCAAGGTTTAGGAGGGAAATGTTTTGCAGCTTCTTGTCTTTCCATCCATCCATTTTCTGATCCGCATAATCCTCACAAGTGTCGCAGGAGGCGGGGGGTGGGGGGCGGGGGGTTACTGGAGCCTATCCCAGACGTCTTCAGGCAGTAGGCAAGGGACACCCTTAACCAATTGCAGGGCACACAATCAACCATCCACGCTCACACCCACACCTAGGGACAATTTAGAGTTTTCAATCAGCCTGCCATGCATGTTTTTGGAATGTGGGAGGAAACCAGAGTACCTGGAGAAAACGCACGCAGGCCCGCAGGAAACATGCTATCTCCACACAGGGAGGCCGGAGCTGGAATTGAACCCGGTACTTCTGCACTGTGAGGTCGACGTGCTAACCACTGGCCCACCGGGCCGAGCTTCTTGTCTTTCGTGCCACTCAAATAAGTGCAAAGTACCAAAAGTATGAAGGAACTCATTGATGCAGTTTTCCAAAAGGCATCCACCAGAGATAGAAGTTAGAGAACACTTACAGGTAAACAGGAATTGATTCTTCAAGTGGTCTTGGTCTGCTTGTTTGGTGCACACCATGGATTTGATAATGGCGTTCACACCAATGAACCACACCACCAGAGCAATCCCATTTGCGTTTGTTTTGACCGGACCAAGCATGACCAAACAAGTGTGAATAGAAAAGGTACGGCACAAGTTACACCTCAGTCTTATCAACACGGAGTTGTACAGTACATTAAGAGTAGGTTTTACGTCATCAGGGTTTTGGGCGTCGGTCAGCAATCAGCAATCAGAAGGCTTCAAAAGAAAAAAAAAAAAGATACGCGATCACCGATTCCATCAGAAGATGGCACAATATATCTCTTTAAACAACTTGTTTATTTACTCTTGACACCTGCCACAGCGAAAATGCATTGGAAATATAATTTCAACTCCAAAAATCTTTTAAAAACTATTAAATATAATGTAATGTTTACATATTTACAACATCTCCTTCTATGACAATGAAAAAAATTGCATGGACATCGCCAGTTATTCATTTGCTAAAACTGTTGCTATCTTGGTTCAACAGCAATAGTCAAGTCCATACCCATAGTTACCAGCTACACTAATTAGCTTACACATGCGCCTTTTTTGGAAGCTGGCTTTGTTGTCCAAGTCCTGGTGCAGACAGATCACAATGGTTATTTTGTCCTCCATTTTTTTGTCCACTTTTTACTTGCCGTATATGTGACACAGTAAGCACATTCTCAAAGCCGAGTGTCTTCCGTGTAGCTGTACAGATTCACCCCGATCCACGTAAAAAGAATTGACTTTATTTGCAACTGTTTCTCGAGAATAGCTTGACTCATGTTTGGTTATATCCCATATCCCTAAGTTTCGCATAAAATGAAAAATATCGAAATTCAATCCACGCGATCAGATCAGTCTAAAGTCTACTTAAGACATTTTTGCTGTTCAGAATTTTCCAAAGAATTTACATAATAAATTTTATAATACAGCCTGGTGTTTCACTATATGCACTGTATTTCTACAATGTGCATCTAGTTTTGCATAGGTTGGTGTGCTTATTAATATATTTTTTCCTATGCTTCAGCCTGTGACCAACTTTCTCTCGGAGTGGCAGCTATATTTGGGCCTTCTCACAGTTCCTCAGCTAATGCTGTCCAGTCCATCTGTAATGCACTGGGGGTGCCTCACATCCAGACCAAGTGGAAGCACCAGGTTTCAGACAACAGAGACATCTTCTATGTCAGCCTATATCCAGACTTCTCATCCTTGAGCAGAGCAATCCTGGACTTGGTCTACTTCTTCAAGTGGAAAACAGTTACAGTTGTTTATGATGACAGCACTGGTGAGCTTGTATGTCTTATTTTCGGACACTAAAAAATGTATGAAAATGTATGATTCCTCACCTCTTCATTGAGTTTTGGTAATAAAATGTTGATATCAGGCCTGTACACTGTTCAGCACGGGTACAATACAGACACAGACGCATGATCGAGAGGTGGAATGCTGTCTCCAATTGCTCACCTCAACATTCTTGCAGTTTACCGGTTGCCATGCACGGACCCCAGCGTGGCTATTTCTGTGCCCGCAGTATTGTGTAGTCGTGCATGTCACGTTCACAACGCAGCTATAGTTACACAGTGTACCACAACTTTTGTTGGACCTTTGTTGTCACACGAGGCAAATTCACAGATGAGCTTCAACTGAGATTGCACTTCAGAGATTTTTTTTTTGTACTTGTTCCCTTTGTTCAAATTAAATGTAACTTTAGATACTTATTTTGTCGCTGATATCAGCAGCAAGAAACAAGTGCAGCCGCACAAAGTGAAGCTTCCCTGGCAAATTATTATTCCAGTTCATGCACAGACAAGAATTGTGCAGTAACGGCAGCTTTATCCATCACTGGTGAACCCGATATAGATAGATAGATAGATAGATAGATAGATAGATAGATAGATAGATAGATAGATAGATAGTCAATACTTTATTCAGTTATTTTTATTTTTATTTTTAAGTAGGGTCACAAATAAGCCAATCAGGCTATGTACAGTAACATATGGCAGGGCCAGAGTTGGATGCCAGCCTGAGAGACAAGCTGCCAGACAGCCCTGAACGCTCTCCAACACAACGGAGTATTGCCCTGCTCAGAGTCCTAAGACAACGTTCTTTAATGCGGCTTGTTCTGATTAAAAGAGCAACTTCGCGTCAGCTACAAATTAGGCTGTTGCTGTTTTTATTTATATCCTAAGGCCAAGGCATCCGCCACATAAACAGTAAATATTGCAGTGTCTTGAATATTGTAGATCTATGAAGTCACATATGAAGGTTAGTTGTGCATTTCCATATAACTGGACCAAAAATTTACATTGTCTGAGAATTATCATTATGCTGTAATATTTTTGCATAACATTTAACAATGACGCCAGTCATTTCTTAATACCTCAATATCTCAAAATGATGTGTTTGGCTGGTTCTTTGCCCTGGATGTCAACATCTTTAGGAAGGGACTTAGAGAGTCTGTTAATTAATTTGCAAAGTGGCATACAGTGATACCTTCACTTATAAGTGAGTTTTTCATGACACTAGCCATGGCTCGGCCAATTTTTTGCCTTTTGTGTTGTAAGCTTGGATTGGAGTTTCAAATTCACTTTACAATTTCAATGGAAACTCTTATAGTACAGAGGTGTACAAACTTTTTCCTTCGAGGGCTGCATACAGAAAATCGAAGGATGCAAGGGTCACTTCGAAATTCTTCAACATTAATTAATTAAACATGCTAAACTCAATCAATTACAATTACAATTATATTAGGGGTGGCCACCCCTGTATTCCATTCCTGAGCTGAACAGCAGCTAAATATGGCATCTCCACATTCAGAATCAACACAAGAGCAATCTGTAGTAAAATGGCCAATTTGAAAGCGGATACTTGAGGATGAAAATTAATGTCTTATGATGTATTCACAAAGCAGACCATGACACAAAGCCAAGCAGGAAACCATTTTTGCTTCTAAAAATGAATTAACTTTATTAACCACAACATTATGAAGAGAGACATGCAAATCCCAAACAAGAATTCCGGAACTGAGATTCAAAAAGAGATCCTGACAAATGTGAGGCAGACGTTCCAAACACGAGATCACTTTGTGACCAATTGTAAATCAATGCTTATAAGTAAAATATTTGTATTTGTTCTTTCAGCATAGACACCGTATTGAGATTCTGAATGGGCAAATTCAGTGCAGCAATCACACCCTAAAATCACACCCGTGTTGTTCTGAACAACGGCATCGTTTCAGGAATGGAATTGAAAAGTGGTCGAACAATCTCTGTATGAGCAGTTTTTCCGCAAAGCGGGGAGCAAACAAGCAAATCAATAACCACAATGGGACTTGTCTAATAGTTCAATGTTGTAATGGCATAACGGAGATGGCAGCAGCATGTGTTACAGCTCTGCTAGCCAGGCATGACATCCTTACAACTCCCGAGAAAACTGCTGCTACAGCAGCTGTGGCAAGAGAGAGTTTTGATGAGGCCATAAGGGAGAAGAGACTATGAACCAAAACACTGGCTTAGAAAGATAATTTGTTCCATGCATATGCTGTATCCATAACACTGACAGCCTTCTTTTTTTGTATAGATTCTTTGTTTTCCCTCGAAGTAAAGCAAGATTGACATGTAACGTGGTGTTGGAGGAGGCAGACATCGAAAACAGGCAGGACAGCGGCCCTCACGGACCAGAGTTGCTCACCCCTGGTCTAGAACGCAACCAGCGTTCAAAAAAATAACTGTCCAAATGCAATCTGTACATTGTTTTTCACAAAAATGAAATGAGGTGAATTTGTCTGAGTTTGAAAGAGTAATTACTCAGTTACCATTTAAAATGAGTTGAACGGATGCTAATATCATACAGGGGGTACAATGCAATTGCTGGCACCAGCTTCTTTACAAGCACTTCTTACCTTGTTTCTTTGGACAGGTGTATTTTTGAAAAGGTCCCTGTATGCTGAACCCGTTGTATTTGCTTTCAAAAAAAGCATGTCATGAGAAAAACATGCAATGGTATTTTTTTTCTGCTGTTTTACAAGGTCTAATTCGATTACAAGAACTTATCAAGGCCCCATCGCGGTACAACATTCGATTAAAGATCCGGCAGCTTCCAGCAGAGACCAAAGATGCCAAACCGCTTTTAAAGGAGATGAAGAGAGGGAAGGAGTTTCACATCATCTTTGACTGTGGACATGAAATGGCTGCTGGGATCCTAAAACAGGTGTCCATCTGTTTGTGCGTGTGTGTGTGTGTGTGTGTGTGTGTGTGTGTGTGTGTGTGTGTGTGTGTGTGTGTGTGTGTGTGTGTGTGTGTGTGTGTGTGTGTTGATTAATATGGAAAACACACAATTGCAATTGAGCAGGATGTACACTTGTTATTGACTCTGGAACTTAGATACTCGATGTCAAGAAGTCACTTGTTTCAGGACACCAAGAAAACGACTGAATTATGAAAAAAAAATGGGTCTGATAACAGGTACTTGGAAGATAAAGCTACCTTTGGGGCGAAGGACAAGTGACAAATGAAGAAAAGCAGTGCATGTGTCCTTCCAGATCAGATTCCAGTAGAGGGATAGCGAAACCAATCTCTTGCTCAGCAAATAAAGCAGCTAGAAAAAGATAGTCTCTCAACTGCAAGTTTCACCAAGTGTGCACTTCTTACTTGTGTCTACATGAGACCCAATTCAAAATCATCCAAATTGCACTGCAAAACATTGTGTGTTGAAATTACTCAATTTTATGTCAAGAAGTTGCACACAATAAAATCATTTGGATGTAGATACATATTTTTTGGAAGTCAATGAATAGTCGACTTAAAAAAAAACCCTGTTTTTTTTGTTTTTATTGTACATGGTTCCTCTCTAATTCATCTCAAAAACAACAATTGCAATCCATTTTAGCAGCTGCTCTCCAAAGTAGGACAGAATAATTGGCTATACATTGTATTCAACTAAACCTTGCAAATGTTTGCTCATGTAACAACATGACAAGAGAAACACATCTCAGGCAAAGTCTCTCAAACTGGTAAGCGTCAACGCTCAAACCACAAAGTAGTATATCAGGATCTTTGTCATCTTTCTTGTCCGTGGCAGGGAACAAAGTTCCCCAAAGGGCTGGCGTTTACCGTAATAGTCACATTTTTTTTTCTAGCGTTGGCGACTTTTATTAATGACCAAATTTAATCATCAAACGTTTCTATTTTTCCAGGTGATGTTGCGCCCTAAGTATGCTAGGAGGGATCATCAGTGGTGCGGTATATTATTCAGTTTCACTTCATTGATCATTATTATTTGAATGATAGCCATTCATGATAAATTCCTTTCAACACACCTTTCAGGACACAGTACGTCACCTTCATAAGGTCAAAACAAATGGGTGAGAAAAGAAATCATGCTGCAATGCCAACCGCATTGATGCGGTTGGCATTTGATCTCGCTGATCAAGTTTAATGTATGATACCTTCTGTGTGTGCAGTCGATACATCTGTCGCGTCGGCTTTAGACTCCATCACTTTGTCACAAGAAATGCATTGTGATGAGATTCTCATTTAAAAAATGATCATGTTTTTCCTGCTTACAGGACTGATCAAATATTAAGGACTTGACAAATGATTCACTCCCAACACTGTCGCCCTCTCAGGGGTTTTAATCAGGGCCAAAGTGTTGCTGGAGAAGGTCAAGGACTCTTTTCATTAACAATGCCTCGGGAGGGGGGCTGGGCTAGGGTTGAAAGTACACCGGGAGAAAATAGTATACAGTGGACAGGGGCTTAGTTGAGGTGATGACCCCCTGCTGATCATGTAAAAAAAAAAAAAAAAAAAGCGAGGTAGGTTGAGTAAAATTGTTTGATGTTAATGGAGACAATAAATGACAAATTAATAGTGAATGTCAACGCTAAGCATTATGTGGACTAAGTTGGTCATTTTTATACTCTATGTGTGAAAATAAAAACCGCAAACCGTGAGGCTTCTATTTAGTTTTTTTTTTTTTTTTTTGTGGGAAAATGAAAATAGTAGGATACTCATGTTTATGGACAAAACTCACGATTAAAGTTCAGAAGTAGTGAATTGGAGCGAATAGTTATTTGCATTTTGTATAGCCATGTTCATTGTTCGCAAAGACTTGTTCTGGTTATGAAAACTATATTCGTATTTGGAAATGATTGAACCTCAAGTGTTGAGATTTTGGTGGGCTTAGATCCTTCTCAGATTTCTCGTTGGTCCCCGACACTTTTTATGTTTGGGAATGACTGCCTGGGTAGTGTTTAATTTAATTTTATTCCCAAAAATATAAAAAGAAGTTCATAAATTCTCAGTCCATGGTGATGGAATGTCAACAATGATATTTTTGTTTGCTTTTATGGAGGACAAAGAAAATCTGACAGACTTAATTTTTGAGAGCGTGAACTCAGTGATTTTCCGAGGTTCAAAAACGTTTCACTTCCTTCGCATTTTTGTTTGCAATAAGATGGCTCGCGAGAACAACATTTCATCGAAAAGTGTTGCCATTGGACATTTTTTAACCCACCTTGTGACATTTTGTTTATTTAGAGAGGAGCAGTGGAACGCAAAGGATGATTATTTTCTAATTAAAGTTCGCTTACTCTTAAACAATCCACCAATTCCACTTTTGATATGATGGCTGACCCCCTTACAGGGGTTATAAAAAAACTACACACCGCTGGTCAAATGTCAGATTTTTGTGATGCTGTATTACCAACAACAACAACAAAAAAAACGACCAATTTAAATAATTTCTAAACTTTTACTAACTAGAGATGTGGCTGTGTTCACAATTAACCAATCAAATCAAGCTCATGATAAATGGGAGTCACTACAAACCTGACACAATTGAATGATGAAGCCCAAATAAAGTTGAGGTGCTATGGTAACATAAACTACAAGTTTTGCCTTGCAATGTGGGCCAGACAATTAATGCCCTGTTTCGATCTACTGTCACAGATATTACAGTTTTGTCTACCCCTCTGTGAACTCATAGACAAAACTTTCTCTTTGGAAAGATGCTTACAGGCAACGAGGGACTACAGAAATAAGTGATTCTCAACACTGAACGTTCCCTCAAAGTTTTGCACCAGATAGCGGCATCCATTCGCCCTTCCTCTATGTTTAATCATGCTCCATACAATACTAATCTGTGATACTTATTGATTTTGTGAATCTTAGCATAGCAGGCAGGACCCTGACACCAGATTACAGCATCACACTGTTGGAATGGATTGGCATTTGGCCATCACACACACGCACACACAGAGAATGAGAAGAGAATTATCGAGAACCAGGGATTCTACTTTGAAAACTCATCTCCAAGGTGCTTTTAATGATAGATTGCAGTGTAGGAATTCAAGGTTGAGCCCAGACAGAAAGGGATTGGTCTTTCTTCTTCGATGGTCTCATTGTTTTGATCACGATCCAAATTTCACTGCCACAGGGTGAGGAGCGCAAGTGACAAGGTGATAAATTGAGAGTTTACTCTCTGATCCAGACACCTCAAGCAATTTGAAGACACAGGCTAGGAAATACTAACACTCAAGACCGATACGAACTCCGCAAGAACAGAGAAAGGTGTTCATATTTCTTGAGCGAGAAAGAACCAAACCTGTTTTTTGTTCTGGCCAGGCATTTAATACTTCACAGCTATTTGCAATAATTCCTCATTTAGCCTGCCAACTGCAAGCATTGTGTGTCTTTTGTAATGGATGCTCACTTCCATGCACACTCTTTATGCTGTCTCTATTTTCTATGATAAAACTATTATTATAATAATGATTATAAATTTGCAAATTTCCCCATTGTAGGACAAATAAAGGTTTTCTTATCTTATAATCATTTATTATGACTATTTGCCCATTACCGATCCAGGGTGTCCCCCGCCTACTGCCCGAAGACAGCTGGGATAGGCTCCAGCACGCCCCGCGACCCTAGTGAGGATAAAGCGGATCAGAAAATGGATGGATGGATGGATTATTATTATTTTTATTATCCACATGTGATCTTCCGGAGCTAGAAATGTCTTTCTCGGATAAACTGTGGTTAACCTATGTTAAAATAAATACATCTGCATTGTGTTTGCTGATTTCTACGCTGTTAATACAAAGGCATAACCCCTTCATCGTAAGGGATATGCTACAGATCAAACACCTGTGTCTCCCAATTTGACACATTTCTGAATCATTTGACGATGCATCTAACAGCCACTTTATTATTTATCACCTTCACTCTTCTAGAATGTAACCCTGCCTCTTCGATGCTCTTAAATGCTTGTCTACCCTGTATAGTCAAGCATCTGGTGCACCTGCCCACATTCTTCCTGCATCACCACCTACTCAAACACTTCCTCTGGAGCACAACAACATGGCACATGCCCCACGGTATTAGCTCATGTTTTCTTTTGTGGGATGTGTAGAGTTTCATTTAATTTCAAGTTTCCTTCCCACTCTCAAGTCTTTGATTGTGTGCTTTCTACAAGTCTTTCGGCTTGAACATTTGCTGTATTTATAAAACTCAAGACCAAATCCTACACATACTTGCATGTCTTCGAGTAGAAGAAATGTTCTGTTGTGCTTTTGGGTGTATGGGCATCTATTTCCAGGGCTAAAGTGAACCTGAGACTGTTAATTTATGATTTACTGAATGTAATTTCTTTGCCTCCGCTATAGATTTTACAGTGTCTATACGTTTTTGCTTTTTTGAGACATGCTCTGTCGTTTCATCGTTCTAAAGTACTCAAGAGCACAATGCATGGTCACTAAAAAAAAGAAAAAAAAAGGCTGGGAGCAGTGTTACAATCCTTCCGCATAACGGCAACTGAAGGGTCGAACATGGGTGTAGGAGATGGGAATCAAGAAAAGCGGTACATTAAGGTTTTGACTGTTAAACACACAACCGCACAAAAACTGGGGAAACAGGGGCGCAATACAACAAGAACACATGACATGATACCTCAAAAAAGAGTTAACACTACAGTACCAAGTCCCGAATCCCAAATACCTTTGGTACAACATAAGAATGAAATGACTCAGAGAATGAATTAAATTACGCTGAAGATCCTGGAACTACACCTGAAAAAAACTCACTGAAGAAAAGAAATGAATGAATGAATGAATGAATGAATGAATGAATGAATGAATGAATGAAATAGCTATATGAAAAAAGGGCACCAAAACACATCATTACAGAAAAAAACCATTGGTACAAAACACACAGCCAGTATGGGGACTGACTGACTAACAGCCATGACAAGACACGCAACACAGCCAGCCAGCTCTGAAGCCAACAGAGTCCTTTTTAAACTGTGGACTTAACCAGTGCAGCTGGTGGCACTTCTGAAACCAATTGACAAATCAGGCCACTCTCCCCTACACCGATTGGTTGTTTACATCGGGGATGAGGACTGCCAATCTGAGAGGAGCAGGTGGAGCTCTCCATCACACAGAGAGATTAACCCAAACACAATTTAACGGCCACCAAACATCATGGGCCGAAACAGTGGTTTGGAACAACACTTTACTGGCAGGGTTAGCAACTACAAATATAGATTCATCAGCAGTGCTTTCATTGGTTTTTGTTTGGATACAAGCATACAGGATACTCTGTAAAAAGGATCACCCGCAGCGGATCCTCTTGTTGCATGTTGTCTTGAGAGGGAAGAAATTTCATCTGTGCTGTATGTTGCACATAGAGCACATTTGATAATAAAGTTGTACTTGACTTGATCCCTGAACCCCAAACTTATAAAAAAAATAAAATAAAATAAATGCAGATACACAGAATTTTATTTTCAATGACACGTCTTCCTTTTCCGATCTTTGGAGGGGTCCTCAGTTTACAGTGCAACCAAATTGATACGTCAGACAGGAACCGTAGTCAAACTCACCGATGCAAATGCAGAACTGTAGTCATAATTACAATAAATATTTGCATGTAAATGTGAAACGACACATAGAAAATGTGTGTCGGCAGTAATTGAGTATGTCTTCTTGTGCTGCACAACCGCAGCTAGTTTTTTTTTTTTTTTTTTTTGGTTTGGTTTTGTAACCTTGAACTCTTGTATGTTGTGAGTACCCCGAGGAACCAGTTGCTTATTTCCTGCATACACAGTTTGAGATTTTCCTCCAACCTGGCCACTCTCCAGAGACCAGACTGGCCACTGAAAGGCACAAGAAAATCACCAGGGGGCCAGCAAACAGGGCCAACAGAATTTGCTCTGAATCCAACAAAATCCAACATAAGATCAGACCTCAGGTAGCGGCTTGTGAGGAGAAAAACGATGAAGAAACTTTGCAACAAAGACACTACTCGCCTTTGATTCAAATGATATGATAATAAACATGTTTGGCCATTAACTTCATACAGCTGTTCTTCCCTGTGCATGAAACATTTTGAACGGACAACTGTACTGAATTGACGTTATGTTTTGTTATCCTCCAGCATGTCAACTGTGTTCTTATTCATTTCCATCTTTGCTCAAGCTTCCAGCAGCGAAGCAAAATGTCTTCCTTGTCACGATAGATGATTTACAGCCAGTCAATACAACCATCAAAGAAATGCTTAAGTGTGCGCATATTCAATCTTGAATATCTTACCTTTGTAGATATCTCACTCTGTCCTTCTTTCAACTTCTCAGGCTCTTGCTATGGGGATGATGACGGAATACTATCATTATATTTTTACCACACTGGTAAGTAAAACTGTCTATACCTACTTTACATAGAGACCTGATATTTGTATACCAAAACAGAGCATGATGTCTCTCTTTCCCCCTAATTTATGTGTCTATATTTTATCTGTTTGATTTTTTTTTCCTCATTTCACTGTGATCTTTATCATTTAAAAAAAATAGATGCTTGCCAGGAGATATCATTAAAAAAAAAAAAAAAAGAGATGTTCGGTGTTTGCTTCTTCATTATCCAACTATTATTAAAACCTAATAGCTTCATCCTGGTCCTTTTGCTTTGACTGTTCCCCATAGCTGACTTTCATTTCTCATGAATGTTTTAAATTCATCCTGTGTCACCCGTAACTTCAAACTGCAGTAAAAATGTGGAAAACAAATCCTTATAGGCCATAATCAATTGAAAAACAATTAAGTTCAGTAAGTAACTAAATAATGTCGGGTGACGTTTCATCCACTTCATCAACAGCTGAATCATTTGTTTTCATAAGTTATTTAGTATATTATAAATTGGATCTAATTACTTTGTTTGTCCTCTCAGGATCTGTTTGCCCTTGATTTGGAGCCATATCGGTACAGTGGTGTAAATATGACTGGCTTTCGGATTCTCAACACCGAGAACAGCCAGGTGGCTTCCATCATAGAGAAGTGGTCCATGGAACGACTTCAGGCTCCCCCGAAACCTGAATCTGGTCTACTGGATGGCTTCATGACAGTAAGCTTCTTCAATAATGTTTCAAAAAAAGGCAGTGCTATTTTTGTTGAAATTGCATGTGAGCTATTAAAAGCTGACGCTGAATTGAAATGCTGTGGAATGAATTGAAATGCTGTTGACCAGTTCTGGGTTTACCACGCCTCTTTACTAAAATCAGCTAGGATAGAATCCAGCATACCTGTGATCCGAGTGACGATGAGCGCGGTACAGAGAATGAATGGATGGGTGTTCAAAAATGATATGCAGTGTTTGGAAGTAATTCACATCACTGTTAATTGACCTGCATATTGCGGAATCCTTGTATCTCCAAAATCATCATGTTTTAGGAAACCATAATTGCCGATAGTTGTCTCACTATGCCCTTGACAACCGAGAGACACCTTTCTTGCACACAAAACTGGTAATGGTACAGTGTAAAAGACTTATTTGGTGGAGACATAAGCCTCAAGCATTTGTGTGCTTTACTGACCAAAGTATTGAATGAATACAGTATGGATGACCCTGTGATGAACATGGAGAATTTTTTTTAATTCAGCATCAATGCTATTTAGAAACATAACTGTGAAGGTGACATCCAGTTGATCAACTGCACCATCAAACATCCTTTGCACTTCATATATTTGCCACTCAAATCTTTGTAGATCCATGTAGGTATGTAAAAGAGAATAGACTCGCCAGGTTAGACAAGCATTTGCCTTTCTTCCATCATTTTCCAGTTATCTAGGGCGTTTGGTTGTTGTTGTTTCTGATCGGGGGGCATGCAGCCTGTCATAAACTAAACTGTGCCTCATGCTTCTTTCATACCACACCGTTATCTGGGATTGCTGCCAAAAAACATCAACCCTAGATAGACAGAGAATGGAATCGAAATAGAAATGTTAGAAACTGAACAGACAACATTAAGAATGACTCTGGGTGGATAAAGGAGAGATAGAAGTTAAAAGGTCATTGTTGTTGTTGTTGTTTTTCTTAATTCCCAGAAGGACTCGACAGACTTGATTTGATGTAGTAGCTTGTTCTTATTGCTGTTGTGATGTAATGGAAGTGGCAATAACAGTCTGGCTGATTCATAACTATTCAAGCACTGTTTTTTGTTGTTGTTTTTTTCTTTCTGAACAAGCATGTTTTTGTAGAATTTTGTTGTGAGGTTAGTTGCTCAATTTACATGTCGTTTTTGTTGCATTTGTGGCTCAGTCAATGTTCCACACTCGAGACCTGAACTGGACCATGTATTATAACTGTCCTTTAACAAAAAAAAAAAAAAAAAAGCTCAGATAAAGTTTTCGATCAAATGTACTCCACAGAGTCCACAAAGTATTGATTATGATGCTCAAGCTACATAAATATTTGAAAAATGCAAAATGCCCCTGTAATGTGGAGATATTTTCAATGATGTGACAGCCGAACAGAAAATAGAATTTAGGATGACTTTTTTTAATCATTGACAGAAGATGAATGCCTGAAAGGACTGTGCTGCGACCCCGTCCATCAGTGTGTTAGTGTATGAATTAGAAGTGGGGATTGAGTCATTACACAAATGGCAATCAGTCAGAAGCTAATGCTTATTGACAGAGTGCAAGAGTAGGTACAGGTCTGATTAACGGTTGCATTTGTGTGCTGCATTTACAGTTTTTGGTGCTTGAGTGGTGAGCTGTTAATGTAACATAGTAGTGAGTGGTATTTACTTTAGTTCATTGGGCTCCCCTCAGTACCACTGACTTGCAATAAATTGTCAAAATGGAAGGGAAAAACAACACAAGATGTATGTACATGTTAAGTTGGTATGGTGTTTACATTCTCTCTCTCTCTCTTTATCTCTTTATATACGTATATGGGAGTAAAGAGACTCTGAAATGTCTTTAAAGTTTTTCATTTCACGGCCGAGACAGAAATCACACTCTTCATCCTACATCTGAGATTTGACTTCCCGACGGACCCAACAACATTTGAATGCAATCAGTTTTTGGCCAGCAAACACAAACTGCAAAGTGTACACATATTTTGATATCAGGCCCTCAGCAGAGGTTTTTGCTGTTTGAAAAGATATTTTCTGATATGATTCATTTGATCCTTTCCGTGAGTGATTATGTGCTAAATTGAATGCTGGAAAATGACACATTCTCTCTTTGGTTCAGACTTTCAATGATATATGTCAAAAAAAGACATATTTTCCCTTTTCCTATACCAACAGGTACAGCATTAATATGACGATGTGTGGACAGAAATGACACAGGAGCAATTGAGTTGCTCTGAGTACCTTTTTGAAGTTAGTTTTGAAGGTTGTAAATAATTATTTGAATAACAATGAATTGTCTATTGTTATTTTATTATTATTTTTTTGTATTTGCATACATTGTAAACTAGTAACTTGACCATCTATCTGAACCTTGCAAGAATATAAATTTAAAGCAAAATTGGCCAGGCTTAAATAACCTTTGGCTTTTGCCAGTGCCATTCAGTCACCATTCTTTATGACTGTTGATTGTTACATTGTTGAATGTTGTGTAATGTACTTTGTGATGACAGAATAAACAAAGAAACAAAACAAAGTACAGGGGGCAATAACTATACCCACACCTGCTCAGCATCTCTCACTGTGGGCATCTCTAGAGTGGAAGAGAGTCCAACCCCTCTCGAGAAGACTGGTACTAAAGCCTGAGGCTGTGTGTGGAGGCAAGTACAACTATGGCCTTCCCTGCCAGAGAGGTGATTCTGCGTCCCAAGAGAATCTGTCCAGGGAGCAGACCGCCAAGTTCCCAGACTTTGGCTGCTGCCCAGCTCACAGTACACTCGGCCCCTTTGGCCCCTCCCACAGGTGGTGGGCCCATAGGAATGGAATCCATGTTGTCTTTTCGGGCCGTGCCCAGCTGGGCCCCATGGGTGCAGTCCCGGCCACCAGGCGCTGGGTATCGAACCCCACCTCCATGCCAGAGGGGGGCCCCGGTGACCCGTGTTTGGGCAATGGAAAACGAGGTCCAATTATATCACCCAAAGCCATGCTTTGTCTGGTCCCTCACCTTGTACCAGTTTACCTTGTGGGACCCTGTCAAGGGTAATAAAGCTCTTGACTACATAGCTCCTGGAATCATTGGGACACAAAAACCCCTCCACTACAATAAGGCGATGGCTCAAGGAAGGGAGGTTGTTTTTAGCTTGGAGGCGGGGCGAGGGGGGGGGGGGTTTTACTAAGATTGTTGACGTTTTTTTGTTTTTAGTCACGGCAGTACACTGTCTAAAAGGTATCCTAATTGCTAAACTAGATCAGTCACAATTTTAGAACAGAATAGAAAAGCACACTTATACGGTGCACGGATAATAATTATTTGTGGGTCGGGGATCTGAGAATTGGTATGTGAGTGGGTATGTTTGGTTAGGTCCCTGCATCCTCATCCTGCGTTTCTGTCTGGAAGTGCCGGTGGAGCTGGTGGACCACCCTGCATCCCTGGTGGTGTCCTCTGGTCCAGCTGCCTCCCAAGTAATTGGCGTGAGGTCAAGAGTGCGTTTGGCTCCTCCATCCTCATTGTGCCTGCACAGCAAATCTGGACACCGCTGCTGGCAATGTCTGCACACAAGCATGTTCCCCAGGACACACACATGAAGATTGACGGAGGTTTAAAGAAACATATCGGCATCAATGTAATTTTGCTCTCGCTCACTCGGGTTTGGAGGGAACACCACACCAACTTCTCCCCTTATCCAAGCTTATGGACTGACCTTTTCCACATCAAGGTCATCTTGTTCTTTTTTGCTGCTTGACAACACACTTGGTATTCAGAGGAACTCCATTGCCCCTCTGTCCTTTCTGTTCACACATTACCATAAAAATGCCATATCTGTGGGTACAGTTAAATGCAACACAGAAGGAAAGCTATTTCGTTTTTGACAGATATCATTTAAAGTCTGATCTAAACAGAGTTATGGGAAAAATCTGACATTTCCCGGGATTCATATTTTCACAGAATCATTGGAACCGACAAATGGTGAGCGCCAGGAAATGATTAAATGAATCATATTAGAAATGTCTTTTCAAACAGCAAAAGCGCCCGCTGAAGTCTTGTGGCCAAAATATATGTACACTTTGCAGCTCGTGTATTCTAGCCAATAACTCTGCTTGCATTCAGTACTGCATGTGACTGATGGTCATTCTTAGCAACAAACAGATTTACATTATATTTGTCTATTTTTTTATTGGGCTCTAAAATTATACATTGCGTTGGAATATGTATCATTATGTATTTAGAATTTTACAAACATATTTACTTTGTATGACATTTCCTAATTTAATATACTGTACTTGGCGGTGAGATGCACAGTTTTCCTATTTTCATGTGTTGCTGTAAAGAAAAGGTGACTGGACAGATAGTTTGTGGTGATGTGAAGAGGGGTTATTAAGTGGCTTGCAACAATAGCACATGACTGTTGAATTGATGGATGGATTTTCTTCTCTTTCCACCTGTTCCTTTTTTCAAACTGTCAGTCATTCCTTTTCACTACAGACCATCATGAATGGCAGAGCGTACTAGGACACATGTTTTGCACTGGTTTAAGGGGTGAATGGTTTGAGGCGTTCTTGCTGATTGGCGATGGAGGCCTTGTCTGGTGCTGACCCTTGGCATTGTTCAGGTATGAGGCAACAGGGGATACTAAAGCTGTCAAAGGACACAGAAAAGACCATGAGCCTGTTTATGCATAGCTGTTCTAAAACCCACTCATGCTGCAATTGAATCCTGTTGAATAATGTCATTTGCTGTCTCCCAGAGACGTCTTTTCTCATCTAGCATTAGTCCATCTGTTTCCCTGTATGCGTCAAGTTGTGTCTCATAGAGTTGGATCTGGTTCTGCAATTGTGCACATGCTAGGGAATTTGGAACTTGGCTGTGACATGTTGGGGGGCAGCTGGCACTCCATGTGCAGAGGCTGGCAGGGCAAAGCTAGTAAAGACATCAAACTGTGACTCTAGTAGACTCTTTAGCAAGCTACCTGAAATGTACGTTTGTTGTCACCAGATCTCGAATCGGTTGTACATTGAGCTCATGATTTTGGTCTTTATTGCTGCAGTGGAAAATGGAAATGTGTTTTGAATATCTGGCCTCTTGTGCAAATCAAATGCTCGGAATACCTCACAGTTTGATACAATTGTAATGACAATCTCACTCATACAAGGCAAATATGAAGTTTAATGTTATGAATGGTTTAGTGGCATGAAACAGCCATCACACTGGATGCTTAGTGTTCATTCCTAGGCTATGTCATTGCGTCATTGGCATTGCCATGATGTTGGTTGCTTGCATGCCTTGAATCTCGCAAGATAATATATAAATACAAATTACCGAAATTATAAGAACTCAAGGAGGGTAAATTAGTTGCTCACACATACTGAACAACCCACATTGACATGTTCAGGAACAAACCAAATAAAGTTTCGGATCCCAGAAATGCAGACCCAGACAAAAATGCGATTAATACAAATGTTTATTATCAAAAACGTAAAATCGACAAAGTCTGAAACAGAAAACGCTGGTCACAAGGATCGGTCACAAGGATCTAGGGAAAAACAAGGAATCAACCAAAGACAAGGTAATAGTAACACCAAGAATACAAACAAAATCCCAAGAGTCCAATTTACACGAAAAAACAAGAGCAGGATCAAATGACTAAATAATGAAAATACTTAAAAAACGAGGACCTAAGAAAGCAAAACGATTCTGAAAGAGATCGAGAGGTCTAGAAAACAACACTTGAGCATAAACACCAAGCAAGATCAATAATCCGGCAAGGAGTGACAGAAGTCGTAGTCCTTAAATAGAAGGCGCGATGATGATAGGGAACACATGCGCCGGCTGGAGGGAAACGCCCTCCACTCCAGCTGGAGCTGAAACAAAACAAACACGGACAGACGTGACACACATTTTCTCCCGTGACTGAGCTAGACAATTTTTGTAATCATGCTCCTATTAATATTGATCACTGATGATGATGGGAAGAATCATAAGAACACAAATAGATTTTTTGGGTCTCACAACTGCATTATTGTGAATGACTGCCAGTTTTCTTGTGATCAACTGGTAATCAGTCTTGGCACTGGTTCAGTCAGGTGGGATTGACTCCCACTTCCCTGTGACCCTGGACAAGATAAAAAGTATACAGTATGTAATCTCTCTTTGGAACTGACCAAGGAACAAATATGGATTGAGCGCATCCTTCCTGCTATGTGCGCCTTATAAATCGGTTACAATGATATATTGTGGTTTTAACTTCTTTTGAAACATGAATCAACACTTTATTATATGTCACTTTCCTAAAACTTTATCACGTGACTGCTGCCACAGTGTAAATTTCGCTCTGTTAAAGGGGTTTTTTTTTTTTTTCATAGTTTGTCCCCAGATAGCAGTTTGGCATGCAGAATCCACCACAATAGGATTTAATTTAAAGCACCAAAAGGCGCAATAACCGACCAGGATTCAATCTTTGGCCACGCTGAATTCTAGTTAAAGTAAGCCAGAAAAAATTTTCCATCGGTAGAAGCAGGACTTGGGATTGCCACCGGAACCCTGTTGCTACTGTCACCATGATCAAGGAACGGGGATTTGGGGTGCTCGTCTGAGCTCTCCTTTCTTCTTTACTATTAGTATTATTAAATACAGCCAATGCATAATGATTTACAGGAAAAACTTTATTTTATTTCCCTATAGAGAGAAATTGTTTTTGTGCAGATGGAATGTGTTGAGGAATTTTTTTTTTTTTATATTTCTTGTTGCTCTCTCTCTCTCTCTCTCTCTCTCTCTCTCTCTCTCTCTCTCTCTCTCTCTCTCTCTCTCTCTCTCTCTCTCTCTCTCTCTCTCTCTCTCTCTCTCTCTCTCTCTCTCTCTCTCTCTCTCTATATATCACACACACACACACACATGCACGCACACAATTTGATTTGTTTAATCCTGCAATGCTCATATTTGTAGTTGTACGAAGCAGGCCTTGAAGGTTTTAAATGGGATTATTTTCCTCTGCTCATTATCTGCTTGCTGGGAAAAACTCATCAGATTCACTTGAGTGTTAAGACTATTAGTTCTACTGACAGTGTGTCTAATTCACGGGACAGTGGATTCTGTTACAAAAGCAATACGGGAAAGCTTGCAGTCATGTTTGCAGTCCATTCAAGGCTGGCCATTACTGTGCTTGACAGACCAGCAGTCTTTTTAATTAGCAGAACTCCGTTTAGAGAATTAACTAGTTGATGTTGCTTTGAGATTAGATACGATGATAATGCTCTGGGTGTCACTTGTTCTTTTTATTAGGTATGGAGTCCCTCTTTGAAGGCTCATATACTCGAAAGTACAAATGAACTACAGCACATTTATCAGATGAACACATCTGTTGCTAATACAGATTACAACATATTGATATGGTGATTTTAGTATCATAGTGAAACAATGGTGAGCACAGCTGCCTCTCTGCAAGAATGTGGTGGTTGAACCCTAGGTTCAGATTGTGGATTCGGCCTTTCACCGTGGAGGTTACATGTTCACATTTTCTATACCTGTGTGGATTGTGCCGTGTTGCTCTGGTCTATCACAGCGGAGCCATAGAGCCCACTACAAAATGAAAAAAAAAAAAAGTCCCTTGATCGTTTTTTCTACTTTATTATTGCATTTAGAGTAGAGGGAACAAAATGGAAACTGCTAGTTTTGCCGGTGAGCGCCCTTGTATGCACATGCGTGGTAAGGCACGGTTATTATTATCAGTATTAGCACCAGCAGCATCCATATTGAATTGCATTTTGGGGGACACAAAACATGAACGCAAACCCACCAAACTTTTCAGGCACATCAGGCCTTCATTGTACCAAAAACAAGGCTTTAATAGCATTAAAAAAAACAAAAAAACAATGAAAAGCCTTTATGCAACTTCGCTGGAGTAGCAAGCAATTTAGCGTGTGACATATTTATATTGTAGGTTCAGGAGTGCGTGTTTATGAGCTTTGACCGGTTGACAAGGAATGAGACAAATATTCTTTATACCAATAGACATTTTGGAAGTGTTACAACTAAAACGAAGAAAAAAATTCTCAAAATATTGCCGCTTGGAGTAATACAGTGGCCACAAATACACCCATGTATAAGTAAAACTAATAGGTGCCCATGTATGATGTAATTATGGTACTTACAAGGCACACATTCTCGAGTAGCCCTAATTAACAGAGACCTAACCGACCACAGCGCTCATGTTATGCTAGTAAGGTACTGTACATTAACATGAATCTCACAAATGACGCAATGGGCTCACGAGTTCACACCGGGCATCTTCGGCAGAGAGCAAGGTCCGTGTTACAATGATTACACGCCATGGTGCTGGCTTTGAATCTCAATCTGAAAAGCTCCCACACTTTTGCCCTCTGTCCATGCTGTTAACCAAATATCTTCACTTCCGCCAGGAGCACCACAGGTTGCTGTTTGATTCTCATTTTTTTCTCCCGATTGACCTCGGAATTAACTTATAGACTGACAGCACCCTTGGGAAAAATAGGGTCTGCGGGCCCGCTGTCTCTCCAGCCTTTATCAAGTTAAAATAAAATGTCACGTTTGTGCCACTTTTATTTTGATGTGTACGCATGTCAACAGTGCAAGAAAACAAGAGGAGCGATTTGTTCTCAGTGTTGCCAACTTTTGAGTCAAGCTATTTTCTTGTCTCAGGGCCACCAATGTAGTCAGTTTAGGGTACCAATGGGGGAAGTTGAACACATGAAAATGCATGTGCAACAATACCATTGGACAGTTACACCAATGTTACCCAAGCAGTAGATTGCCGTACACGTAAATGTCTGGAAGGTCATGGCCACCACTTTGAGCACTGTTGTCGCGGCCAAAGGTAACTTGTGTTTAATCTTGTGATGGCTGAATAAATTTTGTCTTAAAATATTTATGCCAGTTTTGTTTTACTGATGTGTAGGCATTATTTTGCCTGACTGTATTATACAACATCCATATACATTGTGTTGAAGATAATCTATTTTTCACTGGTTGTCAGTTTAATTTAACACAGTGAAGTAAAAACAAGAGCAAGAATCACTTTCAGTGATCATTTATCAATCCGCTCCAACACTTTAAAAGCTATACTGCTTGATGACTTTCCTCATCAGTTGAGACATTAAAGAAGCTTGTAAATTAATGAGTTCATCCCTGAGTGGCTCTAAGGCTGCAACAGAGACTGGAATGATGTGTCTCTTTGGCCATCTTAAGTAGTAGAGAGACATCCTGATGAGAGACACCGTCAGTGTTTTGCTGCAGGAGACGATGTGACGTACAATCCGATTGACATTGCAAAGTCGAGTGAGCTTTATGTGAACGGCGGACAAGAAGGAGCAATGGCTGATGGGAAAACAAACTTTACAAAAAGTTGGCTAGGCACAATTGGGGTACAGTTGGGGTTGGGAAGAAAAAAAAAAGGACAGGAGAATGTCAGCTCCAACTGAAATTGTCCCCTTACAGATTAAGAGCAGCAATGACATTAAACTGTAAACTGAGAACAACCATTTAACACACTCAGTTGATTCTTCCGGTTTCCTGGATTCATCTTGGCACTGAAAAGATCACTACTTTCCTTTTGTTCCATAATAACTACCCCTCAAACCTCTTTCCCGACACACATGCACATGTATTCCACATCGTTCACCCATAGTACAGCATGGCTTCTGGGACAATATTGTCCAGCCAGCAGGTGACAAGTAGGAGGTGGGCGAGGCAAAGGAGGGTCTGCTGGGTGTCTAAATTGCAACAATCTCCCATGACGCTTCTCTGTAGATGCAGTCATTGATCACCAGGAGGCACTATCAACATTTTTTTTTCTTTAAGGTCAGGCAAAAACAACAACAAAAATGCAAAATATTGTATGACCTTAACGTACAGAGTAAATAGCGACTTGATTATTATAGCAGCTGTTCAACAGAGGCCCACTGTATGCGTAGGCAGAAGGCAGGAGGCCAGGTAATAACAAAGCAGGTCATTGTGCACTGACACAAATTTTGGATGAGGTATAGCTTTGGCTTGCATTTTGAGTGTTTGACAAATACAATTTGGAAGTCAATTAAATGTCCGAGTTCCACCACAAAGAAGGTGAAAGTCATATCCTCCCTGCTTGTAAGCTACAATTTCATTTATCTCTAATGATTACTGATTATCACAGGGACCCCGAGGCTAATTGTTTTTCTGTCTACCTCTGTCTGTATTCTGTCGAGCTGATGGTGGCAAAGGAAATAAGCAGCTCTCTCCGCTCCTTCTGCCTTCGAGCCTGCCATTCAAACAGCCTCATCAGTATCATAGCATGACAAGTCATTGATTCCGTCATTACGACATTTAACGCTCCCGTAAACCTATGGAAGCAGTCCAAATACGGTTTTTGATATAGACTGAAAATGTTGGATTTGCCTTCATAAGATGAATATGGACATCAGCTTTCATTTCTATGTATTTGCACCAAGCATGTGCTACTTGACAAGTAGGCATAATGAATACAACACTTTTAGTTCAGCAAAAGTATTGAAACAGGTAGACTTGATGAAAATGTTAATAAGACATGACATGTAGCTCCAAATCCTTTGCTTGCAATCATGCCATCCATCCTGTCACCGACTGACATCACCCGATTCACAACAGGCTCTTTCAGTTGTTATTTTCGGGGTGATGTTGTCTTCAGTTTCCTCTTTAGCAGATAAAATGAATGCACGAACGACTGACAGGTTTGGTGATTGTTAGGCTGGTAAATTACTTACTGTATCTCTGAATCTGAAAAACTGAAAAAAGCATGACGACACCTGCCCCGATCAAAATTGGAGTTAATATCTCAAAGCATTTACAGACTTTTATTTTTCAAACAACTTTTAGCCATGCACCAACAACCCCATTCATTGTCTCTGCTTTGGTGCAGCCACAAAACGCCGTGTCGCGTCGTGTTGGTGGCACACAAGGTGGCCGTTTGCCAGTGTGACGTTGTGATGGCAGATGCCACCACATTGGCACACTGTGGTGGAAGACAGCAGAGCCAACAGGAGCGGTGGTCAGGTGAAGTTGTACATTAAATGACAGAAAATGGCAGTCACAACAAATGCAAAATCGTTTTTTTTCATGTCAGTGTAGTTTGAACGCAACATACTTTACCTTTTACTTTTTCTGTCGTATTTTTTGTTAAAAGAAATGTTCCTTTTACCCCCTTGCATTGAGCTAAAATCCAAACAAAACATTTATTTATCTATTTATTTTTAAATACATTACTGTTTTCCTGGTCCATTAGCATTCAGGCACTGTCACATGCCTGTTTTAACAATCCAACATAACCTTTCCCATTTGACTCGATTTCACAAATGAAATGGAGCCACATGACTGCACAAAGATGCCGCTGCCCCATACTAAAGTTTTCAAAGTGACTCATTTACGTGAAGCATGGCAGAAACAACAGAGGAAACAAAAGCGAACAGCTAATCCACCTGATGAGTTTATTGTAATGTTTTACAAGTGTAAACTAATAACAATTAAAGGACAACAATTTATTGTAGCTGAAAATATGAGGATAAACCCACATGAGATTGGATATACTTAGACAGGAATCCGTCTCTTGATGAGGACGGCAATTCGTTTGACTGTACTGAATCACTGGAATCACTTCATTAAAAAATATATTTGTTCACAATATTCATGCAACACAATCATAATTTACTCACTCTGCAATCTTCAATCCTCCTACTCCAAGGAAATTGAATGCAAAGGATTATTTTTCCAATTTGTGAATCGAAAACATCATCATCGTCTCCTCATATTCAGGCACAAGTTAAAATGACAACAGGGACATGTCACTATATGGGGTTCTGTACTGAAATATTGATTTAAAATAAGAATAGCACATCAACAGTAGTAATCTGGCAGAGAAGGATAAGGACACGTGTGTGTGTGTGTGTGTGTGTGTGTGTGTGTGTGTGTGTGTATATATATAATATGTACATAGGCGGCGCAAGATCAATGAAAGAGACACTTTTATGCCAAAATACAAAGTCACTTTTTCCAATGATCCATTCAAATGGCCAAATCTCAATTGGTTTCTCTGCTCTCTGCTTTCTTTTGCTGGTGTTCAAGTGTTGCATCACACAATTTGAATCCTTTTATTTGTTTAGGGATCGCATCCCTATTATCAAAGCTGCTGAAGCCAAAAATCAGTTTTTTATATTTCCGAGTCTGAAAAAAATTGTTTTTGGCCCGTGCCAAAATCCATGTCATCTCAAAAGATGCCCCTGTTAAACGCTTGGCAGTGGATGTTGTCCTGTGGATAAGATTTTTCTCTTACCAGAGTGAAGCGGTGAGCTGTATGATTTTCCTCTTTCTGAGTTCACTGCCAGGTGGATACACTTCATTGAACTTTGGATGTGCCCTTTTGTGTTATGAAAAAAACAACAAATGAAAAATGCATACATTCATTCCCTGCAATATCATAGATGACCTACCATGCCCCCGCTACATTGTGGGATAAATGAGAGAGAGAGAGAGAGAGAGTCGAATGTATCTATTTGTCGAGTGCATATCACAGGATAAAAGTAAAACACAAGTGCACACTCATGCAGGGGCTGCTGTCAGCCACTATTCATGCCCAGACACTCACGAAGAGACTCACTCCTGCTATCCAGTGACACACCCCAAAAGTCCTTGCCTTTTCAAATCCGATATCCAACAAGCAGATAAAATACGTACCTTTTTTTTTCCCTATATACAGCCTTGCCTTTTGTTTGTTGTCTTCTGCACAGAAATGGCTCATCGTTTTTGATCCTTTTGCTTCACCTCCTCTGCTTTCCAATGAAACGACACATAAACCAAGCTTCTTTTTTTTTTTTTTTTTTTTAGCATTGGGTGAAAACAGCCAGGTGCATAAAAATAAGCGACTTTACAGAAACATGAAAACATCCCTCAAAACACACACACACACACACACACACACACAGGCTAGTAGTCGCACGGCTCCATAATATAACTGGCAAAAGTAGAAGGTGTAAAACACAAAAAAATGCCATATTAAGTGTCACGACTTTCCTTCGAAATGAAATGCTGACATTACAGAATGCCTGAAACAAGGCTGTAAATGCTAGGTAGTGAGGCATTTTTGGCCACAGATGTGTCCAGAGGGAGTAATTTGAACTACGGGACATATATAATCCTAATGCAATCTGATTCATTGTGTTATTAATCTTTGACATATCTAAAACACTAATCCCCATGATTATTTATTATAAAAATGCAATCTAATTTCAATTCAAATGATAAAACTGTTAATTCTTTAAAGCGTTAAAATCTAAAGAACAAGTGACATCATCCGTGTTTGGTGGTTTTCAGCAAGTCTCAAGTTGTTGATTATATTGCTATTTGCTCACGTGTGTGCATTTTGTCTGACGAGGCCTAAGTATGCTTTCCCATGGTTAAGGAACTGCCAAAGATTCTGACTTTCATCCGACATCTCCTCAGAACTTTCTTTCAAACATGTTCATGAATAATGCCTATTGCTTGGACATGCTGATTATATCTGGTGGTTTTCTCGATTCTGTAGCTCATCTTGAATCCCATCAGCTCTTGTCTTTTTGTGTCCCGATTTCTGTGAAGTATCTCAACACAATGCTCATATCAATGCTGTTAATGGTTTGTAGCTATCCTCAAGCTGTCATCTGTGTTACTCTCACTGGCAACCAGCAGTCATCTTCAGGTCTCATTTCCTACCGTCATTTTAGGGACATATACACTGATGGGATGTGGAGAGAAACGTATCGTCATTACAAAGGAAAGCCAGCCATTGTAATGATTCCATTTTACACAGTCAGTTTCCTCGCTATTTGAGGCACATTAATGTCACACAAGGTTGCAGCATAGATGCTGAAAGGTCTTTTTTTTTTCTTCTTTGATGTCAAGTTCCTGGTGCTTAAGTCTAAGTCACATTACATATGTAGCATGACCAATGTTGATTTATTTTTTTTTGTTTTTACATCTGTCAAGTGTATAGTCTCTGGAGCTAGGTGAGAAAAGTGGTTGGTAGGAGAAAATAGTTGGTTTCTATGATAGAAATACCCGAAAAGCAGCTGCAGTCTCTGTTGCAGACAGTAATGCAAATGAAAGCCTAACGGCGGTCGTCTGTTCGTTTGTAATCACTGCTAAAAATATTGTCTGTTTGTTGTCTTTCCCTCTGAATAAATCATTTCACATTTCAAATCTTTTGGTGACATGTTTTGCAAAGGTGGGCCAATGAAGACGTGACAAGATGTTTCAACATGATAATGTAGGATAGCTTCTCGCGTAAAAACACAGACCCTATTTAATTTCACGTATGTGCATGCATGATTTTTTTTAATAATCCATTTATAATCCATCACAGCAAATACAACAAGCAAGCGTCGTTAGTGACATGAAAAATCAGGCAAGTTTCCAAGCACAAAAAAAGAGCAAATTTGCGAATGACGACATGCAAATATGCAGGGGGTTAAGTTCAATAATAGGTGGATTTTTTTTTTACGTCACAGCTATAAATTACAATGTATGGTAAAATCTGTGTAGCACAAGCTTTTATGGTTCAAACTTAAAAACAAAAATATGAATATATCTCAAAAAACATGCTGTGTTCAGAAAAAAAAGTAAAGACAAATAAAAGATAAAAAAATCACATATAGGGACATATAAAACAAAGAAGCCATCTCTGATTAAATGTTGCTGTTGAAAAGTGTAATCCTTTCACATTCTGAATCCATTAGACCGTTCTTTTGTTCATTCCGGTCATGAACTGAACACGAAGTGAACTTGTGAACTTCACCCAGATCTTTTTTTTTTCCAAGTTAACATGATACCACAGGAATGCTTTGCCCACACGTGACACACACCCACACACACAAAAACATGCACATTTAAATCACCACAGCGAATGTAACTAATGCATATTTTTAAGCAAACACATGTTTAAAGGCAAGCCTAATAACCCCCCCGCCCCACCTTCCCTCCATTTTTATCATGAAGTGTTCAAGTGAAGTGTCTGACCTTAAACGCTTGAAGCCCTGATGCTGAAATATCATGTGGGATGAGAAGTGAAAACTGCACTTTGGTCGATGATAATGAGATGGGAGTGGGAGGGTATCCACACTCAGGCTGGCTGGTGAAAGCAAATTTTAATCAGAGAGGCTGGTCGCAACAGCAGTGGCCCCTGAGGGCTCCGGGCATCACATCACATTATAACCTAGCCCAAATAGAGGCGCCAAAATGGTTGGGCCTGAAATAACAGATAACCCTGCCAAATCACATTATCATCCAACCCGCCGCGGTCTTAATCTGCCTCATCCTCCCGCACTGATGAAGCTAATGGAGGGAATAAGTGACATGCTCTTTCTTCGCTCTCTCGCTGTCACTCGTGTCACCTTCGTGGTGGTCTCGCTGTCTTTTTACCTTGCATGTTATTTTAGGATGTGAACATTACATGTTCATATAAATAGATATATGGAATTATTGCTTGCAGCTATTTAGGTAATACTCCCGCTCATTTTATTCAGTGCACGCCAAGTTAGTGTAAGAAAAATGATCCTTAAAAACATCCTGGAAGGGGGATTCTCACATCTGCGGCCCCTTTCTCAAGATTTCCCATTTTTCCCCAGACAGGGTTTTTTTAAGTTTTTCCTTGCCCTCCTGGGGGTTAAGATCAGGGGATGTCTTGAGACTGTTTGTGATTAAGGGGTATATGGATGAATGTGACTTGACTTGAAATAAAAATGTTAAAAGCAATGCTATTCGATTTATTTTGTAAGTATGTACATTTGCAATGGAGGGAGGTGCCATATAAAATCTTAGAACGGCAAATTGGGTAGGCTGGTCTGTTTGTGACCATTTTTGAAGTGCAAGAGTTCTAATTTTGCATTTTCTGTTTCACACAACTTCCACAGCAATAAATAATCAACCAGATGGAATTCAATAGTGTTACCAGCCTGAAAAGCACACGGGCTACAATCTGTGCTGTTTTTGCCTTAATAGGTGGCATTTGGACACAGTGGCGTTGGCAAAATTAAAGTTATTTACACAACAGATTCAAATCTGAAACACAGCAGACATCATGGCAAAAAGTTCTGAACTCATCGACAGTATTTTGTATTTTTTTTTCAATAGCCCTTTTTGCTGCTATGCAGCTGCACTTTGATGTTAACCAATGTTGCGAACTGAAGTTATGCTTAGCGTTCTATGCCTGGTGGTACAATGGGACCTTGAGTTATTTTATTGTAATATTATTTTGTGTATTTATTTGTATCAGGATTGTGTTTGGAAAATGGTATTTACGTGTTGTTATTTATATTATAGTGGTCATGTCATCTATTTATTTATTTATTTTTCCTGCTTGGAAAGGGGCTGGGGAAAGGGTGGGAATGGATGGCAATAAAACAAGGCAGCTTTTGCAATTCTAATCACTGTCATGGTCCATTTCTGGCTTACTTATTCCTGACTTTTTTTGGCTTTTTTTTCTGTCCTCTATTTGCGTATGCAGTGTTGGGCCCCTTTGACCTCAAAATCCATATGTGGAATACAGCCCAGCTACACCATTTACTACACTCGCTGCTACTGCTTAACGTGCTGATAAACTCTCAGCCGACTCTCATTTGCTGTCTCCTACATCACTGAAAACGTTTTTACATCACCATTACTTGTTATACTCTTATTCGTAAACATACATTTTTAGTTCGAACGCACTCGCAAATATTATCGACCATACCTGCAAATACTTTCAAATGTATTTGAACGTCAAAAATGTTTACTCCTTATTGGCAGCCACATTCTTGCATACTTTTCACATTGTGTGGCAATTTGTAAGTGCTTCCGATAAGGACATCTGCTTATGGCGGCACTTGTCTGCTTATCAGTACAGTAGTCACTTTGTGTGTGTGTGTGTGTGTGTGTGTGTGTGTGTGTGTGTGTGTGTGTGTGTGTGTGTGTGTGTGTGTGTGTGCGTGTCATGTAGTGCTAATCTTTAATAACATTATGGTGCTTCAACGGTTAAAAAAGATTAAAGAAACAATTTTTCGCGCTGTTTGCGCTTCTCTACTTTTTAGTCAATGTCATCCTTATTGTATCCAAAGTGTGGCCAAACAGTTGAGATTAATTTCTTTTTCAGTACAAGCTACTTGCAACTGTGACTGTGAAAACTCGATAAGTAACCTTAATTTGTTGAAATATGGCCTCGGGGAATTGATAAGATCACATGGACACATCTGCTGTTTTTCTGCCATTGTATTAATTTGCAAGCTTTTCATGATCCCTATCTTTATGCACAATTTGAAGGCACTGTCTAAGGCGGACATTAGTAGGAGTTACATGATGTGATGTCAAACTTAACTTTCTTGACAGTCGCTTCATGACCGAAAATCTCGGAGAACTAGAGTAAAATTTTCATGTGCCCCCCTGCTTATATTGACGCTTTATTTACTGTCAGGAATTTGCAGGAAATACTATTGCAGTGAAAAGAGTGGGGAGTGCAAATTGTCCTTCCTGCGACATCCTGTGGATAATTATTGTCACATTCTGAGGCAAACCAGCTTTGGTTGGCCTACTGGTTGAGGTTCCTGGATGAGATTTGAGGTTGTTATATTTTTAATCAAAAATTGATACAAGATGCCACTGAGAGATAGGCAGCCAGAAAGAGGGCACTTTCGGGGCAATCATCCTGTTCAACGAGCAATCCACACTACAATGGCGTGTTTTAATCCCTGAAGATGTCCCGCAACTTCCTACAGCCATTGATGAAGAGGAGTTGACCCACATTCCACAGGCAACAATCAACAACCTGATCAACTTGATGTGAAAGGACATGCAGTATGTTTTATTGTGGGAGGCCAATGCCAGTCACACCAGATACTGACTGATTTTCCCGATCACTGATATGCTCATGCCCTGCGGCAGGTCGAGGCACATTTATAAGGAACTGCAAGCAGACCTCCAAGGGCGCATGATTCAAAGCTGGCCAGGGAGCTCACAGATCTGTGAAAAGGGCACTTGGAGACTGCCTTCATCCCACATCGTACGTGTCTGTGTGAAGCCGTCTCGAGGCTTACGTCAGCACGGAAATCAGGATACACCAGCTCTCGCAAATAAAGAGCCCTAATTTTCAGTCGTACAACACACAATAGTAACAATAATTTAAAAAGTAAAGTAGTCGCGAAAAACATCACGACTGATCTCTAAACCGTAAAAGGCATCCTGTTGAGCCTGTTCCCCCTCTGTCTTTCCAGACATCCGAGAAAGTGCCGCACATCTATTTCATGCACATATCAGTTCTGTGACTGGTGAGCTCAGTGCACTGCTGAGAATAGCAAGAAGAGCTGATGGCAGTGACTGACCTCGTCATGAGTAAGACCTCAGTCAGATCCCAAAAGACTACAAAACAGGCTCAGCTTTTAATCTCTCCGAGCAGCAGGCGGGAGGTGCTGAAGCAGTCACGGAGGCAAGTCACTGGGTTGCTTTGTGGAATGGTTCTAGTGCGAAACCTTTTTTTCCAAATGCAGACTCTCACATACACTGTCCTCCTGTACTCACTTTCATTGACTTTTTTTTTCCCTATGTGCAGTCTCATCTCTCAAGGTGTTTACGTTCTGATCAAAACAGCAACAGCTGCGTGACAACAGCTTTCTGTAGGACCAGCAGAGCTTGTCTCTACCTTTCACCTACTTCAGAATCAGCCATGAAATACAATTTTAACACTACTTACCCAGCGCTTAACACACTTGACTTGGGTACATATGTTGCGTTTCAAATAAAAATGAAAATTGAAATAATTCTTTTCACTGGCGGTTTCTTTTGCCTTATATAAGATAAGATAAGATAAGATATCCTTTATTTGTCCCACACTGGGGAAATTTACAGCCTTCAGCAGCAAGATTGTGGGTAGAAAGAAGAGAAAAGAAAACACAGTTCAATTAAGTGCAATATAAATATAAATATGGATAAGGTCAATATGTTCAATTAAGTGCAATATAAATACAATAGTCACAGTACTATTCACATTTGTTGTCATATCATTTAAATAATTTTATGATATATTTATTTATTCATTTTTTATTCAGCAGCCTGACAGCAGTCGGTAGGAACGAGCGGCGGTATCTCTCCGTCTTGCAACGCGGGTGTAACAGTCTCTGACTGAAGGAGCTACCGAGTGCTGTCAGGGTGGGCTGGAGGGGGTGGGAGGGACTGTCCAACATAGCTTTTAGCTTAGCTAGCATCCTGCTGTTGCCCACCTCCTCCAGAGTGTTGAGGGAGCAGCCCAGGACAGAACTAGCCTTCCTGACTAGTCGCTCCAATCTCTTCCTGTCCCGGGCCGAGATGCTGCCTGACCAGCAGACAATGCCATAATGGATGGCCGAGGCCACCACCGAGTTATAGAAAGTCTTAAGGAGTGACCCCTGAACCCCAAAATACCTCAGTTTCCTGAGTAGGAAAACTTGTTGTACTGTGTTTTTAATAGTCCTGCACGTCCTTGGTAAGTTGATATATGTAGAAGATATACGTCAGAACTTTGATCTTAGATGTGTTGCAAAGAGTAAACAAGATTTACATTGTTTTTTTTTCCAAAATCGTTTTTGCAAGGAGGCCCTCGGATGGGCAAAAAGCAGTGAATCTGCAGATGATCCACATTGAACTGCTTTCACCAAAATCATAATACAAGTTTTGATCTCCACCAAATGCAAACGTGAAACATATTGCAAGGGACCCTATCCCACTGAGAGGCGAGCATTTCCGACTGATGGTGAAGGTAGAAAAATACGTCAGTTCATTCAAGGTCGCAAATGTTTGCCATAAGGTCATCAGACGTTCAGGAATTTTGAATACTTTCAAAATTTCCTTGCAACAAGAAAACTCACGAAAACGTTCGGCGAACGAATGTCGAACATTTGTGACGTTGAAAACGAACCCTGGTGAACTCTGAAGTAATTGATTCTGTTTGGGTGTGGGTAGGATGTGTCATTTTGGCACAAATAGGAATAAAAATGTGGATTTTTCTTGAAAAACATGTACTCGTGTTACATGTAATAGACAAAAAGGAATAGCAGTGCTCTTATCAGTTAACACAAGCGAAAAGCAGCTTTGAAAGCATTTCGCTTTCATTTAATTCAGGAGTGACATATTTGGTCTTAATGAGATGTTTAGAGAGTGAAGTGTCGGTGTTGCTAAATCAGTATTGAGACTGCCTGACGACTCTCTGTAATGCTCGCACTGGGGACAAGCAATGAGGCGCACAGTCTTACTGCCAGAACTCATCTAGCAGGACGCAATTTCACACAATTTTTGACACTGCTGAATACGTTTTTTTTTTTTTCCCCATCTGTTGTATTAAAGAGCATATTCAGTCATGAAATTAGTGCTTTGTGATATGATCTTCACTACATTGCCAAAAATATTCTCTCTCTCGGTCTACCTTGACCCGCATAATATGAAGTTGAGTGACGTGCCATTCTTAATGAATTCATTTAAGATGACACTGGTCCTGCTTTTTGCCGCGATGACAACTTCAGCTCTAATGGGCTTTCTAAAAAGTTTAGGAATATGTTTATTGGAATTTTGGACCATGTTGACAGAAACGCATTGGGGAGTGGGGGGGTGGGGGGGGTCACACGTTTGTTAGGCGAGGAGGCTTGGCTGCCAGTTTCCGCTCTAATTCATACTAAAGGTATACGAATGTGTTGAAGTCAAGACTGCAGGCCAGTCAAGCTTATCCACACCAAAGTTTTTCATCCACGCTATTTTGGACTTTGCAGTGTGAACTGCTTTACAGACATGGTGGAACAGACTGATGTGACAAATCAAAAGACAGCAGCATCATTTTTTTCAACTACGACAAGACAAAATATTAATTAGCTGTCTGTGGTAACTCCTGGCGGTCACAGCAGTCCCGTATGCTCGAAACGCAGTGCGGCATGGCATTGGATTTAAGATTTTTTTTTTTCCCCACTGTATTCATATCTTGCTAAATTGTCTCTCGGTCTATCATTACGATATCATGACTGGCTGTGTGGGAACAGGGCTGCTGACTCCCGGCGGCTCAAAGGAACGGTTTACCACGGATGACATGCAGTATGTTCTAGTGGGGTTCCTCACATCTCTTGTTCTGTCAAGGCTTTCTGCAAATGAAACGTGGGTGCCAGAAAACTTTGGAGCACATTTGTAACACCGGCAGAATGGAGTGAAACTATTCTGCCAGGCCTGATTCTAGAATTTGTGTCCATTAGATCATATTAGTTTTCTTTCAACAACTATTTTACTACTCCAGGTGTCCGCGACCTGATACCGGTCCGCAGATTTCTAAATTTCCGCCTTCCTACATACTGTCAGGTTTTGTTTTGTGTTCATCCGTTTTTTCAATGGCCAACCACATTGTAATAAAGTTCTTAGTTTTGATGAAAGCATGGGAAAATGATAATAGGTTTGCTACATTTTAATCACGTGCAACTGATGTACAGTACATGTTCAAATTAAGTTAATCCAAAAGGCCTTTTTTTTTTTTTTTTTAAGCATAGATTTTTCATTAACACGTGACCACCTTGGCTCAGTTCTTGACAGTTTAAAAAATTGTCTGGGAATCTGCGGGACTCTCTTTTACCCATCCTGCCCCCCGGCACTGTCTAACCACAATCCACGGTGGCTTCTAACGATACTGCCCCGGGCATCGGGACTATAGTGTAAACAAACTCCACTGTGGGAAGCCTCTCCAGATTTGTTCAGTCATCTCAAGAGAATTTATACAACCTTCCTTTCTACATGCACAAGTAGAAAAATCAACACTGCTCCTGAAGATGCAAAGTGAGGTGGAAATAATAGAGAAATCGATTCTTGCACAGTATTATATCTGTAAAACTCATCATCAATCCCATTCCCCTGTCTTGGTTATGCTGCAATCAAATGTTATGTGATGCAAATGCCATTGATTACTTTCTGCGCCGACGCAGTGGACTGTCTACAAGACGGGTGTCAAACTCCGGTCCTCGAGGGCCACTATCCGGCACATTTTAGATGTCTTCCCGCTCCAGCACACCTGATTCAAGTGATCAGCTCATCAGCAAGCTCTGCAGGAGCCTGGTAACAGTCCTGATCATTTGAATCAGATGTTGGAGGAGGAAAACATCTAAGAATCCAGAAGAGTGGCTCTCGAGCATCAAACAGGCATCTTCAGCCGCACCCATGTAATTGAGATGATTCATATATATATATATATATATATATATATATATATATGTAGAGGGGCAGATTTCAGCTGACAGGCAATGTTTATTTTATGTGAATGACAGTCCATTCCCTCCCCTCTCTCCTCTTGCAGACGGATGCAGCCCTAATGTACGATGCTGTGCATGTGGTGGCCGTGGCTGTGCAGCAGTCTCAGCAGATCACTGTCAGCTCATTACAGTGTAACCGACATAAGCCTTGGCGCTTTGGGAACCGCTTCATGGCCCTCATCAAAGAGGTAGATGTTTCATTATCTGATCCCTGTTCTCTCGTCCGTGCTTTTAGGAAAGTAGGTGGAGACTGAATTTAAATGAGGTGTAGGCATCATGTCATGGAACAAACAGTGATCAAATAGCATGACTGTTTATTTACCACATTTCCAATTAGTGTATCACAGTTGCACAGAGGGAGGGAAAAATTTTGAGCTTGTTCTCCCAAACAGAAATCAGAAAACTAAAACAAAGAACTGAAAACTGTGATAACTGACCAGTTTGGATTGCACAGTGAGGATACGCCTTAAAATTTGCGTGGATGGTTATAATTACGCAATTTACTAGCTGTTAAATATTCAGTTTCCTTTCAATTAAAGTCTTCAACCCACCATTTGACAACCCCAAAATTTTCTCCCCCCCTCCCCCCTCCTTTAAATGCCTTGCCTTTATCTTCAGCTCTGGGTGCTGATTTTTAAGTGTTGAGAAGTTGCGCTCAAACCCAGCACTATTCACGGGTAAAACTGATGCATTTGTTTTGTAATCGGTAAAAAATACATATATGAATAAATGTCACACTTCCAGGTATTCGTAGCACATACATTTAAACCAATATTGGACCCAACATATAAAAAATGGCATGGCAATAGTCAATATTACCGCTTTAAAAAAATACTTAGTTGCTGGCTTTGAATGCAAAAGACTGAACCAGCACGCTGTTATTACTTAAGAGGAAACAAATGACAAGGTCGAGTTGAGAGAGCGGAGTCATCAGTCTCCTAAAGTAATTTGGTCACATCAATTGTCTCCAGACGTGTTGTTTTAATAATAGAACCTAGAAGATTGTTCATTTTGTCATGGAATGACGCTCAGGCAGGCAGACATTTTTTTTTTTTTGGCTGGTTTGGACGTTAGTGGTTTGCTAAATAAATGTAAATTTTTCATGTTATCCCTGTCTTTGAAACTGGCTACATGATATTGTAATGAACTGGCTTGTGAGTGTTTTATTGCTGTGTGTCGCTGTAAAAAGGTTGTGCCGAACACGTCATGCTCTTTTGTCACTTTTTCCAGAGTCCTTGAATGCATTACTTTCTTGGTGGGTGGGGGACGGGGGAGAGACAGAGATACAAAGAGAGAGACAGAAAGAAAGACGAGCTAGGAAACAAAAGCCGTGTGCATGCTTTTTGTGACAATCTTGTTCTGGCATCGCTACGGTTACACAATAGCTGTGTTTTTTTGTAAATAAAAGTGAGATTACTGACTAACTTGTCCAGTGATCCTTGAAAGATATTACAATTTCTTGTTTTCAAAATATTAGGCAGAAATCCTTGATGTAAGCTAGAGAACGTTACCCGTGCCACGGCCTCAGCTAAAAATACCGCTTATTCCATTTCACATCAATTGTCACATTTGAAATACAGTACACAAGGTCCGTCTGCATGCCAAGCTATTTTTTTTAGGCTAAACTTTACAATAAAACCTGTAGTCCCCAACTTCCTTGCTTGTTCTGTATAAGGATAAGTGATTTCCTTCTCTGCAAATGTCACGTTGTCGTAAATTATCTCTCTCGCTTCGAAAAATGTTAAGGGTGACATAATCAGCATCCATCTTTCAGATACTGTCTCTCTTTTCCCACAGACACAAAGAAAATTTCAACAACACATTAAGGCTTGATGTCACATCAAATGTCTGCCTTTGTTGCAATTTTCTTTAATCTTTAGGCCCACTGGGATGGCCTGACTGGGAGAATAACTTTCAACCGGACCAATGGCTTGAGGACAGACTTCGACCTTGATGTTATCAGCCTGAAGGAGGCGGGATTGGAGAAGGTAATTTCCCTCTAGTTTATCCACAAATTCATAAAGTGGATGGCTAACTAATCAGTAAGTAGAGCTTTGTGTTCATGCACAAGACTTGAGGTTGAAGTCTGACAACTTGGAGAGTGTCGTAAGAACTTTGTATACGCTGTGAAATTTGTATTGAAAAAAACTGAATGCACCTAATACTTCCTCGCTCGTTTGCGAGGAGCTACGGAATGATAGTTTGCCTCAATGACAGCTTTCAACTCAGTGGAAATAAAAATGAATTGTATTTAGCTATCCAGGAATTAACATGAGGATAAAACACAGACCACACAACATGAAGTAAGCCAAGGGTTAAGTTTCATTATGGCAAAAGGAAAAAACAAAACAAAAAACCCCAAACAAAAACAGTTTTCGGTTTGCAAGTTCAGAAAAACAAATTAAAATCAAAAACAATCAATCACTTTCTACAGAGACGTTGCGATTAATTACTGAGTTGAACAAGTAGAAGTACATTTTTTTTCCTGTTTTATCACGATCCAGATTATCAACAAACGGGCACCCGGCTGAGATATTTGATAATAATAATATACTCAAACGAAACTCAAAAACACTTCACACTTAAGCATCCACACTGCAGCAGTGCTCGACCTGCGGCCTGCGTGTGCATGCACCTCGATGAATTATTTAGTCCATTATTAGAAAACCCTTCAGAAGCCCTCCACCCTCATGAAGTCTGAATTAAAGAGTTGATTTGCAATTACAAAGCCTATCTCGAGTCAGTCAAATACGAAGAGCCCCAAGGGGACTTTGGCGGATGCGGTTTGGAGTGTTTGTGCTCCTTCGTCATGACACGATGGGCAGGTTGGTTCGACAGGACAAAGGGTTAGCGATGGGAGGGTTTTCCATTTTTGAGAAAGGACATAAGAGGCCTGAGGATAATTAAGAGCCACACCAATTCTTTTGTCGCCTTTGATCTTTATCACTATTTTCTTTGAATAACCACACAAAAACCACAAAGCCAATTTAGCTCCAATTTAATCTTTAACTTTTCTCCCCATGGTGCGCCGGAAGGCAGCGTGACATCCTGTCAACTGGCCTCAGGCTTCAACACATTTTCTAATGCAATGTATCCAGGGAGGAAAAAAAATCTTAGAGGCGGCCGGAGCTCAGGAAGTAGAGTGGGTCATCCGGTAACCAAAGGGTTGGCTGTTTGAACCCACTCTGTCCAAGTCTTTGTGTACTTGGGCAAGACGCTTCATCCGCCTTGCCTCCAGCCAGGTGTAAATGTTTGGTACCGGTGCTCGGAGCGGCCGTAGGCGCATACCGGCAGCCACACTTCTGTCAGCTTGCCGCAGGTGTGAACGTGCGAGTGTCCGTTGTGAAACGTCTTTGAGTGTCCAGAAAAGCAACAGATAAAACTGTTGCACTCTTATTTTATTATTATTACTGTTGGTTCATAGTGTGATTCTTGTTGGGGTTATTCAAAATCACATTTCCATAAACCCAATTAGCTTAAAATCAAATATAGCATATCAAACAGTTTGTCACACTGCTCCCCATTTAGCCTGAAGTATGCCTCAAAGCTGTCTTACTGGAGCTGAAGTTCACAGAGGAGCCTCAACTCCCCGAGATCCTACTGTGTCATTATATTGGGATAGACTCATACCATTCTTTTACAAGATCAGAAGAAGAAAAGTTAGGGCTTTCCACTGAAAAGCTGACAAATACATCTTGCGTGCTGCGGCCTGCTTCTTTTGGTCCAAACCAGTGGAATAAGGCACCAGGCTAGAGAAAAACACTTCCTGTTCGGTCGCTTAGCAACCGGGCCAAGTTTGACAGGGCACAGCATGGCGCAGGCTCATTGGCAGCAGAGTGCAACATTGCCTTACACTACAATGGGTGTCGTGCAAACTAAGTGCAGTTTGAATGCATCTTAAATATATATAAATAGAATTGTAAAAAAAATACGTTAAAAACAATAACAAATTAATAGAATTTTGCAGTTCTGCGTTATTATCTGTGTAATTACAGCAACATGTAAGGCAAAAGCATGGGATCGTTTATTTATGTGCTCTTAGGCTCCCCCTACGCTTTTGAAAAGGGATATGCCCCTGGATAATTCCAATATGGTGGACTATGTTGGGTATTTTGTTTTGTGTTGTTTTGTTCATTTATTTTGGTACATTTTAAAAATGCATTTTAGCTATGTTGTGAGTATACTGCACATCACAGGAGGTAAAATCAAGGCCCTGGGCCCAGATCTGGCCCGCCACATCATTTTATGTGGCCTGCAAGAGCAAATCAAACATGTTAACTTCTATAATGCTCACTAAAATAAGAGATACTGTAAGCCTTTTCTTGTTACCACCCCGTCATTATCGGCGGGTGGTAACAATTTGTTTACCACTGAACTTGTGTTTAGAGTAATTCTTGATGGAAGGTTTCATGAGCAAACTCACAAGTAATGAATGAATGGCTTTCGATAGATTGGCACATGGGACCCTCCAAGTGGCCTGAACATGACGGACAACCAGAGAGGGAAGACGACTAACGTATCGGATTCTTTATCCAACCGGTCCCTCATCATCTCAACTATACTGGTATTTGATCTTGTTCATCTCTCATTATGACATGTTTACAAAGTTCTTTTGGGTGACATCAATAAATCCATTCCCCCACCCACAGACACCGAGCAGTATACCGATCAGCTAAAGATGGGAGCATTTATTATGATCATTTGGAATGGTATGAAGCAAGAATTGATTTCAATTTCAATCAATGTTTGCTGTTCCATGTTCAGTGCTAGTTGTCAATTCTAAATATGTGCAGCTTCCTCCCATGACCGACAAGAGTGTACCTGGATTTTACTCAATGATCAAGCGACGGTTTCCTTTGGCCACTTTTTATTTTAGTGTTCAGTAGTTTGACAGCTCATCAAGAAGTGTCAAACTGTCAAATTCTTCACATTTCCTTCATATCACAAGAAAATGTCATTGTAAATGAGTGTAAGGTGTAACATAAAACACAAATTTTTTTATTTCTATAACAGACTTACCCATGTTTCACTTTTCTCCACAAAAAAGGGGCTTTCCTGCTTTATTTTAACTTGAAATAATTGTTTTTTTTCATGTTCTTACTGCTCTTTTATATGGTTTTGATGATTTTTTTTTGCTCTTTTTTTTAATTCAAATTTGTTACTCAACCATGGAATCCTTTTATTTTCAAATCCCTTTCATAGTACTACTCCTGTCATCATAAATTGAGACTTGTTACAAGTCAAGAGGTAATCCAACGCAGGGGACGCACGAATGTTGCCGCTCTGCCTGGGTCGGAAAGCTGATTTCAAATTAATTCAGTTTACTTCCCTTTGCTTATTTATTTTTTGATTAATTTCAATTTACTCCTCTTTGCTTTTGGGTGAGTTGGGTGGGTGACTGGAAAGAAAGATCCTCAGCCATGACAAACTTCATCCATATGTGACTTCCCTGGCAGCTCTGCCTGAACTACAGCGGAAGCTAATGCCATACTGTGCGCTGTTGCGTCACTTCCGCGGTAATTTAATAAACACAATATATCACTCCGTTACACATAGATGTCATTATTTTATAGCTTTCCCACTTGAAAAATCTCCCACTGCTTTTCCTTAAGCTGCCTCTCAGTTTGAGAGCAGCTTTGGGGGGATTGTGCTGTCCGTTTCAGGAGATGGCACACAGTGCTCTCAAATTGCCAGTTTGATTGGGAGTTAAGGTTTCAAGTTCAGACGGTTGGAACTGAATGCTAAAGTTATGGTTCTGCTTTCCGTCAATGAATTCATCAGCCATATTGTGATAGGTGCCAACAAGCAGCATCATCCTTTGTCGGTAATAATGTTTGATATTTGAAACATCAATATTATACCACAATAAGATGAGAGCGAATCCACATTCTTCAATCTTCTCTCTGTGAAACAGCTGTTTGACCACCAATTGTGGTTATTTTTTATTTTTTTGTAACATTGTCCCTGTACATAAGCTACAGCTGACAAGCATTGGGAATCGAGTGTTTAAATAATATTTTTTTGGAAAAAAAAGCCTTTTTGTCATTTGTGAGGCAAGTGTAAAAATAGCAATATCAAGTTAGTTGTGAGTTGTCATTCTCATGGGCCTCCTTTCCTCCTGAGCATGCTGTGAAGTGATTGGATTGCCATTATTAACAACTTTGTGGAAGTAATTGCCATATTAGGATGAAGTCATGGGGAGGTGTTTGATGGGTTGTGAACACCGAGGAAAGCAGGGAGGGCTGACAATAATTGGGTTGGTTACATTTGATTGATGCCTACTTTCATGCAGCTTCTCCTCATGTTCACAGGAATTATGTACTATAAAACATGATGTAATTACTGTTAAGATCTTGGCCCTGCAACATTTTATGAACTTTAGAAATCACTACTGTAATGGGGTGAAACCTTATGTAGTGGAGATTACAGTGTGCAATGTCTTCGTGGAACACTGACCATGCAACCTCCCTTAACACAAAAATGGGGAGGGAAGGGTTGTGTAAGATAATATAAGGTAAAATATAGGTTTGCTGGAACTAAATTTGCCTGTGTGACACTCAGTTTACTTGTGTAACAAATCCATCTCCAACATTTAAATGAATGGAAATGTATTAATGGATTTCCTAATGCATAACCAGCCACACCACCAGATTTTGCGTAACTTCTAAACCTCGTTCTGTGGATCGTGTTGGTGGGTTGGCTATGATTCACGAGACATACTTTGTTCTTAAAGATCTGTCAACACCAAAGACCACCCCGACGGAAGACCTTGCTTTCATTGTGGCTTCCAAGTGATACATATGCACTGACTCTCAAAGCCTCTTCCCCCTTCCACAGGAGCTCTTGAGCTCCATCTTCACTTCATCTCCATTTTGAGCTTTCTGCTAGGTTTTTAAAACAAGACTGCATCAGCCATTGAATTTCTCTCACCACTGAGTGACTTCAACACTGCAGAATATATCAATGGCCTTAGCCACACATTGGATCTGATCTGCTCTACCAGCATTACTCCCTCCGATCTACAGTAGCTCAACCCCACTGTCTGGAAAAATCAAATCATTCTTTTCCCCGTTCACGTTGCCCAGACCAGACTTTGCATTAAACGCTCAATGACCTTCAGAACACCAAAACAATTAAAACAGCCCTAACCACAATCCTGCCAAGTCACCTATCATTTAAACCTTCAGACACGTCAGCTCCAAGATAAACGGCGGTGTCTTAGAGCGCACTACAGCACGGAATATCTCTTTGCCTGAATTCCCTTGCCATTTGGATGTCTCCTCTCTCCTTGTTGATCTCAAAGTTATGGGACATAAAGACCTATTGATGGAAACTAGAAACAGAAGATCTCACTTCACTGTCCACCTGCAGGCCAGCCGTGATGCCCTTTGACACACCAAAATATACTCCTCACTCTTCTTATGTGACCAGCAAAGCAACCCAAGGAGCCACTTCAAACCATTAACCTTTTTCTCCACTCTACTCACCTTGCTCACTCCTCAATCGACCCCGGCATCTGCACCACATTCATGGATTCCTTTCAAGTCAAAGTCTCCTTCCACTAATAGCTTCTGAACACCGCGACCTCCCAACCCACAGACTCTGGTCACCACCTGCTTTGCTCACTGATCTCAGATTTATCTTTCTTCCTTCATTATGGTAGATGCACCAATTTTATCACGAGGGCCAAAGCCTTCACCCACTCCGTGCACCCTCCGCCCACTGCCTCGTTAAGTCAAGCATACCGTCTTTTGCAAAACTATTGTCAATATCATCAAGTCCCCCCTTGATTCTGGCATTTTACCTTTAAATTTAAAAACAGCCTTAGTCACATCTATCCTCAAAAGCCTGGTAACCCCACCCCCGACCCCGCCTGTACAATTTCCAACATTCCTTTCCTCAGCAAGATCCTAGAAAGAGCAGTCAGTGACCAACTTCTCCAATCTATATCCAACAAGGAGCTCTATAAACCCTTTAAATGTGGCATCAGACCCCCACTGCAGCCGACCTGTCCAACAGAGAACAGTTTGTCCCCATCCTTCGCTCCACATCGACTTCTACTCCAGTCAGCCAAGACGTACCAAAAGGCTCTGTACTTGGACCCCTCCTTTCACTAGGTACAGGACATGTTCTTCCTTGGTCAGATTATTCCCTAAAATACACTGACCTTTCACTCTTTTGCTGATAAAATCCAGCTCCACATCATCACATACCCAACCTGGATGACGTTGAACCTGCAGAACCTTATCTATTGGAGCAAGATGTAGCTCATGGTGGTGGCCCCTTGAGAAAAAATTAAAATGAGTCATTTCAGTGAGTCAGTTCATGTGGTCTCATCGTCAATTACACACTAATGGGCTACTTCTGATCGATTGAACGAAAAACAACAACAAATGTGTTGGTCCAGATAAAATACACAATATTAATAAAAAAGGAAAACGTATGTACTGGTAATGTGGGAGTACTACGGTATATGTTTTTGTGGCCATTCTGCACTCCCAAACTCATTTCATGTGGTAACCTCATGACGTGAAAACAATTTCTAAGCAAACACAATACAGTAGGCTGACACAAATGTCATACAATACAGTACACACAATCTCCAATTATTATGAGGTGGTATAAGACGCCAGGCAATGCAGATTCTTTCTCCCATGTTTCACAGGAGGAGCCGTATGTGATGTTCAAGAAGTCTGATAAGCCTCTGTATGGGAATGACCGCTTTGAGGGCTACTGCATCGACCTGCTGAGAGAGCTTTCCAACATCTTGGGCTTTACCTATGAAATCCGCTTAGTAGAAGATGGAAAATACGGTGCCCAGGAAGAAACCACAGGCCAGTGGAATGGCATGGTTAAGGAGCTAATGGACCATGTAAGTTTTACCCGTATTTTCAGTAACCACCAACCTATGTTTTATGCAATTTTACCTAACATGTTAGTTATAGGATGTTATTGGAAAAAACAAATCGAGGAAAAAAAAAACGTTTTGAGTGTAGCTTTGCAAAGACGTGGGAAAGCTCCATGTGACGTTTAGCAGAGGAATGTTCACAATTATGCAAAGCTGGACACTCTCCAAGACAAATTCAATAAGAATTAACAGATACCGAGGCTAATTTATATCAACTGTAGCACATGCTGTAAGAACAAAATACAAATTTGTTCACAATCAGGTCAGGCCAAGCAGCAGCAGTCCCATGTGCTCAATCGCTTATTTGCACCAATCTACTCACCCAGAAAAAAACATTAGCATAATTTTATTCAGACTGTAGTTACAGTTATTAATTTATCATTAAGGGAGTCAGCTACTCCTATTTAAAGCTACTGGGCGTTTATTTGAATTGTATCGTATGATGAGTTATTGAAATTGATCTCCTCAGTAGTTTATTTGTTTTTACTTTTAATTGCACAAGTTTCACCTCTGTGGAAACATTTAATCTGTTCTTTAATTAACGGTGTCCCTTGTAATCACCAACGTTGCCCACAACTAAATAATGGAGCGACCAAACATAAATATGCCTTCTTGTAAAAACACAGTTTTTACAAATATCGTGGGGGGGGGCGGGTTTCCTCAAGAATCAAATTATAATTGTTGTATATTTGTAACTCTAAAACCAACAACTCTTTAATACCTAATTACTGTACTTCTTCATTCATTGAGAATACCGATATTGACCAAACACGTCTAAAACAGTCAGATTTGAATTGATCTACGCTAATAATCAGCAAAAACATTCCGGGATGCATTGTCAGAGCCAAAGACAAGGGAATTAAAGGTAACTGGTAGCGACTGTATAGATGAAAGAAGAGTCAAGTGCTGTCAGGAGAGCATAGATCCTGTCATGAGTTGTTTCCCCTGTAGACCCTATTAAAACATACACAATCTGATCGCAGTTACCAGTAATTGCTCCCAACAACCCAAATAGGATAAACTGCACAAATAGAAAAATAGCAACCACTGCACAGTCAATATCTGACCCATTAGAAGTAACACCCAATAGCTGTCAAGTACTTCTTAACTCGGACGTCTGCCCTTGATCAATACACAGTACAAATTGTGTGTGTCACAGTAGCTGTAACATCAAAAAAAGAGTGGCTGGTTCAGATTGAAAAATGATTAAGTAATTGCTCGTAATGCTAGTACAAAAGCTCAGGAGGCAAACGTAAAAAAACAAACAAAAAAACAAACAAACAGGGGAACTAAATACACAGACACTCAATAACGTGGATGAGCCAGACACTAGTAGCATCTGATTGCCTGACAACAAAAGGAGCAGACAGAGGGGAACTGGATGACATATGAGGCAACACCAAACAATGACATCAGCCTAAATCAGCAAAAAAATAAGACCAAACAAATAGTCCCAAATGGAACCGTATGCCAACTCATCGTGTGCTAGCCATGACACTTACCGTGTCTATTTAGAGCCAGTTGACTCACATTCCCTAGTGCGGCTACCTTCAGTTTCCTTGGTTTCTTTTGGAATGGTAGCAAAGCCGGCAACTGAAGGCCTCTGTTACAGTTCCATGGTAGCTCAAAGCCCCACTCACCTGTTCCTATCTAGCACTCCTCCAGTCCCTTTGACTCCTGTACTCCTGCCGCATACGGTTGGTTGCTCGCCTTGGCACCGAGATGCCGGGGAGCCGGAGCAGGACCACTGAGCTCTCACCGAGCCACAGGAGAGGCAATTTGTGAAATAAACAGTGTCGTCATTTCATGAGTGTAGTAAATAAAATGACTGTCGTGTGATTAGAAATGTGCATATTTGTTCAAACAGTGTGAGTGTAAACACAGAAATTCTGCTCCCAGCAAAGACCAACATTGCAATATTACAGCGTTCCCAAAAATGTACTAAAACAAAACAATTTCTGCTTGAAATATCTATCAGAGTGCTTTGAAAATGAACATGGACAATCTAAAGATTCTGTTTTCTTAATTTAATTGCCTCTAAACATTTCCTGTGCCCTTAACTAATGGCCTGTCCTTCTTCCATTTTTTTGTTTATTGACAGAGAGCTGATCTGGCGGTGGCGCCTCTTGCCATCACATTCGTGCGTGAGAAGGTTATTGACTTCTCCAAGCCCTTCATGACATTGGGTATAAGTATACTCTACCGCAAGCCAAATGGGACCAACCCAGGGGTCTTCTCCTTCCTCAACCCCCTCTCGCCCGATATCTGGATGTATATTCTGCTGGCTTACTTGGGTGTCAGTTGTGTGCTGTTTGTCATAGCCAGGTAACATGTCACCGTCAGCGATCACACATCAGTCAGTATCTTGCTTCAATGCTGCCACTCACCATTGCCTTTATGACTAACAACAGGCTACTCTCAGTAATTACAGAAGCGGTATCCTGAGCATGCTGAATTGGTGAAGCATCCATGAACTGACTAAAACTGATGGTCATGTGTGCGGTCTCAGATGCTACATCACTGTCGCGCGTAATGTGTTTAACGCAACTCGACCATCATATGGAATCTGCATTGCTTGGAAAATTATTTCTTTCAAGAATCCATTTTTTTTATATTGACCCTGAGCGAGGCTGCAAGGTTACTCCTGGCCTATTTCTATTCACAATGGTACCAGGAAGATGAAAACCTCGTACACCCTGACAAACAGAGAAACACTGCCCTTACACTGAATTTGCGCACACACTTTAGGGTTGCGTGTATGTGTCTGAGATTGTGACAGGAAAGTTGTGCACTCATATGAATGTTTGTGGGATGCTGCACTTCTCCCAACCTCTCCTCTCGATTCCCAGTCTCTCGGTGGATTTACCGTCTTTTCTCTCTCTTTCACCGGGCCGCGAACATATTGTAGAAATAAAGGGAGAGAGAAAATGTGCCTTGTGACCCCAAAAATAATGGCAAGCAAGAGAGCAATGACTGTGGAAACGGGTACCGTTCCAGGGCATTCGTCTTGTAGTATCTCGTAGTACCTGAATTTGACAATGGAAACACACAAATGAGTGAGCAGGAGTGTAACAAGAAACCTAAATACCAGGTAGTGAAAAGTGGTTTTCCATGTAAGTTAACTTTGTCTATTTTCAGGGTATCCCATTGGTCGTGTAATTGCGCAAACGCCCCACAATGATTTACAACACGAGACAAAATGTCAACCAAATAGATAAAGTAGAACCTTTTGAATAAAGCAGTGGTAATCGGTGTATTATTTAAAAGTGAATCGTATCTCAGCATCATATCGCATATCGGTGTGAACGTTGTAGTTAAGAGTAGTGATGCTTTATAAGCACTTTTCATGTAGCTCCAGTATTTAAAACACTGTTATGTTGGAGAATTGGGAGGCTTTGTACTTCACGGATTATCACAAACGGACATGAACACATTTACAGTTAAGTATTTGCACCATGTATTTTTGGGTTCTGGGGTGTGTGGCTGTGAAGCTATAGTTCGAAGCATGCAGAGTAAAAGAAAAGTCCATGTTAACTGTAAAACTTCCAGCACACATTGGCAAGCTTGCAGCCATGGCTGCACAGTTTTACTGTTAACACGTCTGTTTGCTGATGTTACTGGCATTATGATTACACCAAAAATAAAAGGCAGCAACTGTCATCTAAGTTGGCTCAGAATATGCACCTACTGTATTTAATAAGGGTTTTGGTAAGTGCGCACACTCCCCTCTCTGTAAGTCTTTGTTCCTAAACACAAATATATGACGGGCAGTTGCACAATTTTGTTACTGAGATGCAAATGAGAGTGTCATAACATTTTATGTCATACGTTAGATACAGTATGAATAATGTATCAACTTGGACAGGATGAAAAGAGTTTGTTTCCCCATGACGAAAGAAATGTGTTCAACTAGTAGATAGTCTAGCAGCAAGAAAAGTGTAACTGCTTAATGTGCAAAATCAGTACAACACAAAAAAAAAAAACAAAAAAAAAAACACCCACACACTGTAATGCACCATGCATGTATATTTTGTCATGAAAACATTTTTAAATTTCAGCTTTCTGTAGATACCGTTAGTATTTTCAACTACACAAAAAATGCAATACATCACACCATCTATATTTCTGGAACTGAAAAAACAAAACCAATTCCAAAACCAAGTCTTCTTGCACATTAAGCATACATAATTTAAAAACGCACATTTATTATGCTTCAGTGAGAGATTTCGATGCAACATCAGTTTGTTTTTTTTTTTGTCACAACCCAAGTTCACAGGACATGCTAAAAGTGACTAAAAACAACAACGTTGCTCATTTATATGCAGAATCCTAGAGAAACCATGAGCCGATAGGTGGAAGTTGGACCCAGAAGCAGACACAAACTCAAAAGTATCAAATGAAACTTTATTAATGAAGTCAAAAGCAGCAGGCAAAGCAGAAAACTCAAAGTAACAAACCGACTGAGCTCAGAGCCTGAGCTCTCAACATGAATAGGCTGAAAAAGGACAAAAAAAAGAGGCAATCAGTTCAAACTACAGGCACGTAGAAAATTCCAGGAAAAACTCTCCAACAAGAACAAAGGAATTAATGAAAAATCACGAGCAAAACTATGAGCAAGACAGAAAAACAATCAAGGTAAAGGACAGCATCAGGAAACTACTCGGAGTCAGTCACAAGCGACACCGTGAACGTAAAGAGATGTCTGGCAGGGGAGCGGAAGTTAGATCGGTGCTAAAACACTGAGGGTGATGAGAGATAGGAGACAGCTGCGCGAGGAGCTCAGAACACCTGACCACAGCCAGCAGCTGAACAAAATCTGCAACAACCCAGGAAACAGAGCGGCAAAGGTTTCAAAATAAAACAGAACCAAAAAAAAAAAAAAAAAAATCATAGGAGAACCGTTTTGTAATTCATATCAGAAACTGCTCACCAAGCACCAGCTGCCTTACCCCATGCCTTGACTAATTATCTCATGGGGAAATATGAATTTTAATTCATGTGGTTCAAGGACCACTATAAACGTCTGCTCATGTCACAAAACACAAAATTGTGAGGCCCCACTTAGTAATTAGTAATTGATACAAATCCACGTATATATGCGCAATATGGTTTTGTCTGTGCTCTCTTGTGTGACTGATTTTATGAATGAGACGAAGAATAATCAAAATCAAAATGAAAGTGCAGCCATTTTTTTCAAGTCTTTGCAGTCCACGGTTGCACATTTAACTACACCACTGATTTCAATTTTCCCTATTGTCTACATTAGACAGAGTAGTACAAGATGAATATTTTTGGGACAGCAAAGTGCAATAGTCAAGAGCACATTTGCCTCACAAGATTACAAACACACGAAAAACACACGAAATAAATTAAAAGAAGACTCTAAATTGTCCATGTGTCTGGTGAGTCCGCTTTTGCTGGTATTAACAGGATTGAAGTTAGCTGGGATAAAATCCAGTGCTCCCGCGACCCTAATGAAGATAAGCACGATTGGAAATGGATAGATTGGGTGGAGGCAATCAACAATTACATTTTTCTCCGAGCGACAGCCATCTAGTCAGTGGGAGTGACACATCGTTTTGTCCCATAATTTCACCTCTACCACTCATGCGCTTTTAAAATATGTCACAATAATCATCTTTTATATTGTGCCATGATTGCCTCATTTTCCAAAGAATAATTTTACAAATACATAGAATACAAATACATCTGGATTGTGTCATTTTATGTTATCTGTTCTTTTGATGGCGGCGCGGGCACCCGCAGCGGCTCCTCTCTCTCCTGAGGAATGTAATTTCATCTGTGCTGTATGTTGCACATGTAGCACATTTGACAATAAAGTTGGCTTGACTTGATGTAGGGAAAACCAATGTGTTATTTTCAGAGTCAAGGCTATTATAGCCCTTTTGAAATCACAAAAAGAGGATGCAATCATAATGGCTCGATGCACATTGCAGAATCCAGGCTCGTGGTCCCAATTTCACATTGAGAAATATAAAGGCTCTTGTCATGTGACAAAGCAATAGAACGATGATGATTCATCTACCTTGACATTTCTGTGGGATGACCCTGCCCCTATGAAATGATAAAAGTTGGACATTCCTGGAGGCAATCAACAATTACATTTTTCTCCGAGCGACAGCCATCTAGTCAGTGGGAGTGACACATCGTTTTGTCCCATAATTTCACCTCTACCACTCATGCGCTTTTAAAATATGTCACAATAATCATCTTTTATATTGTGCCATGATTGCCTCATTTTCCAAAGAATAATTTTACAAATACATAGAATACAAATACATCTGGATTGTGTCATTTTATGTTATCTGTTCTTTTGATGGCGGCGCGGGCACCCGCAGCGGCTCCTCTCTCTCCTGAGGAATGTAATTTCATCTGTGCTGTATGTTGCACATGTAGCACATTTGACAATAAAGTTGGCTTGACTTGATGTAGGGAAAACCAATGTGTTATTTTCAGAGTCAAGGCTATTATAGCCCTTTTGAAATCACAAAAAGAGGATGCAATCATAATGGCTCGATGCACATTGCAGAATCCAGGCTCGTGGTCCCAATTTCACATTGAGAAATATAAAGGCTCTTGTCATGTGACAAAGCAATAGAACGATGATGATTCATCTACCTTGACATTTCTGTGGGATGACCCTGCCCCTATGAAATGATAAAAGTTGGACATTCCTCACATACTGCAAGTGATTTCTTTCCATCCGTGCTTATCTGACCTTGCACTAAATATCTCTCACTGCACAGCAGATGACCTCAGATAATGCAAGGACAGTTTAATTGAAATGACAGCAGAGGAGATAAACAATGCCACAATGAAAGAAGGGTCTAGTTGTGTTGCCTCCTCTAAATGGCATTTCTTTTTTGGGACAAAATAGCAACCGCAAAACAGTTCATTCGCAGTCCACCCTGTGCATGGTGCAGATGACAACTTTGCTCATCCATTGTCACGGCACGTGGTAATTGTCTGTTGACAACATGATGAGGAGCAAACACGCTGACATTTGCGAGAGGAACTGGGTCACATCACGACATGCGGGCACGGCTCAGTTCATGTTAGTTTGGAAATTGACAAAGAAGCAGATCTTCGGCCAATTGAATGAGCAGATTCACTGACAATCATCAGAACATTAATAGAACATTGAACTCCACTTGTCAATATTTGTGAGTGCCATGGGGTGAAAAAGAAAGCGGCGCAAACCTCATTCGGACTTGATTACGGCCTGCCGTTAGGATACAGAGCTACATGTCATTGTATTGTGGTGTTAATTGCAACTGATTTAATTTGAATTGAAATGCAAAGTAAGAGGACCAGAGTGACACAAGTGTATGCCATGCATTGGCATTTGATCAGTCATCCATGTGTGTGTGTTAAGATGGCTCGGAGTTCCGATCCCCAGAACAAATCAAACCTGGTTAGTATATTTAATTGTAGACCAATCAACCTTTGCCTATGTAGTATCACTTTTATTCAACACGAATAAATGAGAAATGTATTTGCTTGCGGACCGTGTTGAGTGGTGAAATCACAAAGGTCAAAGTTGGCATAATGGGAATGAACATTTTGATCTGCTGGTATGACAATGAATTTATTTTCTGAATGCATTGATTGAATTAGTTCCAGGACTTGGCTTTGATATGGTATGAGGAGTATCAGTTCAAACCTATTCCCCAAATTGTGTTGTATTAGGATTAGAGCAGGGTTGGGCAACACTACGGTCTTCCTCGAGGACCACTATCTTGCATTCAAATGATCAGCTTGAATCGGTGTGCTAGAGCAGGGACACATCCCAAAAATGCAGGATAGTGGCCCTTGAAGATCAGAGTTGCCCACCCCAGAGTTAGTGAGTGACACAATCCCATTCAAAATCTCATCGCAATTTGAAGAAATTGCAATCTGATTTACACAAAACTTTATACAGTAGTCACCTTGCGATCAGAGAATCATCAAGTCTCTAATTGAAGTCAGATTATATGACTAGCACTATTTAAGCAGGAAATCATCACTGAAAATGACTAATTGTTTGTTTTTCTCCCGTCTTCCGTAGGTCTGATGGCCTTAAAAAGTATCTGCCCTTTTTCAAATGTGTATTCATGCAACTGCATTAAACCTGTGTGTGTTCTTTGTCAATTGTCACAGGTTTAGTCCCTACGAGTGGTATAACCCTCACCCTTGCAACCCTGACTCGGATGTAGTGGAAAACAATTTCACCCTGCTTAATAGTTTCTGGTTCGGAGTTGGAGCTCTCATGCAGCAAGGTAGACGCCTCTGCCTGCCCCTTTTTTCGAACACATGTCCCACTTTTTGCTGGGGGTCAATCTTGCACTTGTCCCAGGGCCATGACCATGCATGGGGGCCTCTGTGCATGGAGTTAAGATGGTTCATTGGTAGTGTCTAATTAATCAGCGTGCTTTGGGGTTTCAGCAAAGGATTTATTTATTTTTAATGTAAATTATTATCCTGCATGTTCTGTATCTGCATATGCTTAATTTAAATACTGAGACCCCTTACGATTAACATTAAGTGAGATCACTCACCCTGCCTGTTTGATATCTTACTTTTCGTACCACATCTTCTCAACTAGTTGACATCTTTAAAATGCGGAAGGTGCCACTCTTTATGTTTCAATGTTGAATGATATCGCCATAAAACACTGAAGATGCATGTAACAAAATCACCTGTTCATGAAACAGCATGGTAGATAGTGTTTAGCATGTTTGCCTCAGTCAGCAGATCCCGGTTTTAACTTCTACTTAAATCATTTGAAGACTCTAAATTGCCCATCCTTGTAAACGATTGCTTTTCGATATGTATCATGTGATTAACCAGCACAGGGGTGGACCCCGCCCTTGCCTAAAAAAAACAGCCGAAATAGGCTACAGCTCATCCGTAACCCGCATGAGGATAAGCGGCAGAGAAAATGGATGGATGGATTTTTAAATGAGGAATTATTTCTAAGCCAGAGACACTTCAATGTGTTTGAAACAGATACGAGAACAGGCTCTTGGGGCCTGCAATGCATGGTCTCTATGCCTGCCTTGCATTTTGTCAGAGGAATGAGAACGTGGTTTACCCACAATGCAAAATAGTTTCTATCACAAGTGAAATTGATTCATGTACAGATGTTGTGTCTTCTTTTCATTTCAAGGAAGTTGCGTGCAAGGTTTTATATTATGCGTTCTGCTGCAAGGCGCTTTGTTACAGCTGCCGCTGTTGTGAAAGTGCTACATAAATAAAGATGGATAGTATTGTATAAGGTTTCTTATGGGTCATAAACAAGGATAAGTTATGACAACATCTGCAAGTGTATTTGCAGAAACAATACGTTGCCCTAAAAGGTGAATTACAATGCCTGATTGTAAGACCGGAGTGATCAAGTGTAGCTTATCCAACTACTTTCATGAAAATAGTTGATCTGGGTGCAAATGGGAGTGTTTTGAATAGTTAGAAATGATCTAATTTCTTTAAATAAGGACTTTTTGAGTTTCTATACAAACTGATAGGAAGAGATATTTGAACAACCTTGAAAGCCATGATTTTTTTTCATGGTTTGATATTTCCCCAAAGACAGCGAGGATAGGCTCCAGCACACCCGGATAAGTGATAAATGGATAGTTAGATAACTGTTATGACTAAAAAAATAATCAATCAATCCTGTCCTTTATGGTGGCAGGCACCTTTAAAACATGGTAACAGATCGAGATTTTTTTATCGAAACATTTAGCTTGTCACAATGTCAATTTAGTGATATGAGGCATCGTGTACTTTGGGTATGAAAAGTGTACAAATCCCTCTTCAAATTCCATTTTTTTGGAAAATTAGAGCAAGATGAACACCATTAATGAGACCTTCAATCTGTACAACTCAACTGAGAAAAAAACATTACATTTAGGAAAATACAAATTAATAACTGAGATAATGCAGTTTCAAGAGTGTACGACCATGTTCAGAATGAACCAACCACTTTCAAACTCATGTTTAAAGGGAGCAAGCACACCTGCCACCATTTAAAGTGCCTTTGATAAGCCCCAAATAAAGTTCAGCTGTTCTAGTCGTCTTTTCCTGAACTTTTTGTCGTCGCATCTTACAGTACAAGTCATATGACCCGGAGAGATCTTCCACAGCACCAGAGGGATCTCTTTGTATAACTTTTTCAGTTAGGAGAAGGGTACAAAAAATGTCCATGGCTTTACAGAAATATATGCTGGAACCCAGTAAAAACAATCATCAAATGGAGAAAATATGGCACAGTATAAACATTACTAAAATCTGGTTGCTCCTTAAAAAAACCTACGAAAAAACAAGAAGAGAACTGGTCAGGGACATTACCTAGAGTGGCAAGATGTAGTCCTTATCTTACGAGGGAAGAAAACATGCTTGTAATCGCCCCAAAATATGTTGTGGTTTGATGAAGCCATTAGTTGTACGCCTTTGGCGTATCATCTCTGAGCAAAATACCCTGCTTGAATTACCTCCATGAGGCCTCACAAATCAGTGCTTGTGAAGTGTGGTCCTCTTGGGGAGAGCAAAACCTCTTGGCATAAAGATTTGAGAATTGTTTCCATGAGAAGGTTTAAAAGAAAGATGCCCGTAAAGTTTCAATTGTTCCGTTCAACAAGTATCAAAGAAAACTATATATATATATATATACACACACACACACACACACACACTAAAAAAGCATTACATTTTCTCAAAAGCCTTGTAATCCGATGGGCTTTATATAGGGATCAATATTCTGATTTCTTGGATGTAGCATTTTAAATGCTCTGTAAAGCGCTTTGTTACAACTGCAGCAGTTGTGAAAGCTCTCTATAAATAAAGCTGTATTGTATTGTAATTTAGCGTAGCCCCATCTAGTGGATGTATAACACAACTGCAGCTACTATTGTGGTTTATGTTCTATGCGCCTCATAATGAATGCGGTGTGCCAATACATGAAAAGAGTTTTAAAACAGGCCATTCACTGAAGGTGTGCCTTATACTCCGAAGCACCTTATAGTGTGGAAAATACAGTGTGTGTGTGTGTGTGTGTGTGTGTGTGTGTGTGCGTGTGTGTGTGTGTGTGTGTGTGTGTGTGTGTCTGCGCACGCGCGCGTGTAATATAATTCACCTGGTTGAGAAGATGTGGCATCTGGCCCGAAGGCTGCTCTGCTCATTTCGATTCGAAGACCAGACAATGACTATGCGGAACCATGCTGGATCACAATGTAGAGAGGCTCCCCTGCCCGGTGGCTTGCCCCGCCCCCAGAAAATTGTGGGAAGTGCTGTTCGGTCATGACGTTACCTTGGGTACATGACAGTCAGCCCCAACCAAGTTCGACAAATCTTGTGGATGACCTTTTTTTTCTGTGCCAGTTACTGCAGGAGGGTAAGATTCTGCTCTGAATAATAAACTGTTGATTCTGAATACAGAAACCAACATCCTATAGCTGGACGTCTAAAACATATTGAATCATTTGTTGTGTTCCCCCCTAATTTGAATTGGTTCTGAATACACAAAGGTCCTGATTTATTAAGACACCAAAGAGCAGGCACACAATTGGTTGTCACTCACCAGATTGCATGTACAGTTGGTGGGTGTGTCACACATGAGCAACTAAGATTGTAACCTTTTTCCAAGATCTCAAAGAGCAGGCGCTAAATTGCATGTTCACTCATGATAATGGACGGCATGCACAGTAAGCAACAAGTGTAAAAATGGTGGAGCGTGTAGTATTTAAAAGAGCGGTTGGTGCTCTAGGTCGCTCCGATGGTTTTCTCCTTGCAAAATGAATTGCGCAGCATAATTGGCAGACAGAATCCTCTATGCGCTCAGCTATAAAACCAGCTTCCACATCTGTTTGTGTGAGCGCCAGTTTTTGCACATACACACAAACCCTTAATAAATCAGGCCAAAAGGTTGTATTTGCCATCACATCACAACTCCATTCATCCTTTGGAAATGTATGATGGACCTTCATTTGTTTCTCTTCATCTTATTCAATCTCTTTTTTTCCTCCTTTTGGTGTACTGCTGTTCCCAAGTTCTCTAGATATGTTAGTTTAAATTATTCCACAGCAATCAGTCCACTGACAAGATTGTTATGATTATTACAACTAGAGCGTGACCTAAAGTGATTGCAACCCACCCAATGGGTGATACATCTGTTTTTTTAATAATGCCATTTAACAAATTTTGGGATGGAATAACAAATGCTTTGGACAACTAAACTATTTCAGGCCAGGCCATTTAAATCTGTACAGTCAAAACTTGGACAAAAGTTCAATTTCAATTGTTACCTGGGCAAAACTCTGACTTACCGGCCGTTATGAATGTGAAACCATATGCAGAAGTCAAGAATAAGGGTTTAATTAAACAATTGTTTCAGTTACTGTAATGAGGGGTAACAAGAAAATGCTTACAATATCTGCCTTATTTATTACATATGAGAATTTGAAACATTGGTACAGATTCTAGCAAGCATCATCGAAGTTGACATGTTTGATTTGCTTTCGTGGGCCACATAAAATAATCTGACAGGCCAGATCTGGCCCGCAGGCCTTGACTTGGACACACATGCTTTAAACTTTAAACGCGACTTAAACTTTTAATCACATATCAATTACAGACGGATTCTGCTCCTTCAGTGGTCATGGACAGAGGGTTTCTGTGGATGCCGCCCTCAGATGGATAATCGGGGCCCCGCCCCGTCGGCTCCACCTTTTGCATGCCACTGGGTCATCCTGTAATATAAAGCTTCCTGTTCATGTCCAATTTTTTTTATACACCAATACAGCTCTCGTTAAATAGACTTAACATTTTAGTCTGATCGAATAAAAGGTTCCCTTGCCACTGCTGTATCAATAGCAATTTGCTTTGAGCCATAGTCCCCCTTCACTCCCTCCCTATTGAATGCAGATTGAGTTTTCTCACAGAGGATGTGGAGCATGCAGTTCTTAACCCCCTATCTTTATGGCTTTTTATCAGCTGTGAATGACTGTCCGAAATCCCAGCTTTCAATAGCTTAAGCTGCTTGGGTAAAACAGATTACATAGAACTCAGGCTCTTCTTCTTTCAACAGAGCAGTTTCACTCCCTCGCATACGGTAGATGTGTATGCTTAACCACAAATTGCACATAAATGTTGCTGTGCTTTACTTTGCAGAAATGGGTCAAGTGGCCAATCGATTAAACTAAATAAATAAAACGATGAAACAGATATGCAAATATTATGAGGTCCTAGTCTGGTTCCACACTCTGGTTAACTGCTCCCGGGTAATATGGCACAAGGGGTGACACTGAGCAACCTCTGCGCCACCAACGGAAAGATAATTATTTGAGTTTATTTCTTTTTGGAGTTTGAGCTTGCTCACTGGTGCGGAGGACCAGCCTGGCCTCAGCTGTCCAGGATGCTGCCCCGCTCTCTCATCGACTGCACAACTCAGTCTCATGACCTCCCTTTGCTCCTCTCACTCAGGATCTGAACTCATGCCGAAAGCCCTCTCCACCAGAATTGTCGGAGGAATCTGGTGGTTTTTTACTCTCATCATCATTTCCTCCTACACGGCAAACCTTGCAGCCTTCCTCACTGTGGAGAGGATGGAGTCGCCTATTGACTCTGCTGATGACCTTGCCAAGCAGACCAAGATAGAGTATGGCGTGGTCGAGGATGGTGCCACAATGACTTTCTTCAAGGTCAGTTATATCCATATTATATATTTAGTAACATCGTCCAGAGATAAAACTTTCTCCACTTGAGTCAGACTATTTTGCATGACTTATTCAAATTTGAAGATAAAAAATGCTTACAAAGTTTCTCAAGGTTAACAAAAGGGTGTTTAGTCCCCGTCATCACAACACTCAGCTTGGGTTTGTGTTTTTGTTATCACATCATGTAATGTACTAAAGACCGTGTTTTGATACGGTACCGTATTTTACGGGGTATAAGTAGCAGTTTTTTCATAGTTTGGCCTGGGGTGCGACTTATACTCTGGAGCAACATATGTGTGAAATGGTTAACACATTGTACACATCACATGTTATTTTCACATTAAACCGCAAGAGGGTGCTCTCGGCCTGTGTTGATACTTTCCACGTTGGTGGTAACTGAGAAAAACAACTGACGATGACTCTGACATAAGCGACGTAGAAGGGGAAGCGCTGCATCCTCTACCTCCGGAGTTGGCGGAGTTGTTTAAAAGTGACACCGAGCATGAAGATTTCATTTGATTTCATGATTTGGAGTGACGCTGATGGTTTGGTAAATTTGTTAGCATGTTCTTTGCGCTATAGTTGTCTAAATAACTCTTAATATGTTATTTGAACATACCAGGCACATTCACAGTTCGTTGTTTAAGCGTCATGTAACGTTAGCATATCGTACACTTATTGAGCCTGTTGTTCTCTAGTTTTATTTTTATTTTAAATTGCCTTTCAAGATGACATGTATGTTTTTGGTGTTGGATTTTATCAAATAAATGTCCCCCCAAAATGCGACTTATACTCCAGTGCGATTTATATATGTTTTTTCCTTCTTAATTATGCATTTTTTGGCTGGTGCGATTTATAATCCGGAGCGATGTATAATCCGAAAAATACGGTACTTAGACATGTCCCCGATAGCCTATTGAAAAACGTGATTAATATTTTTTTAATGTGGGTGTTTTAAACACTTCTCCATGTTTTTAGCTTTAAGTCAGTGCACAGGCAATACATTTTGATAGCATTCCGCTTGTTTGAGAACGGCAGGTGACACGGGATGTAATTGCTCATTGAGTAGGCAGCAGTCAGCGCATACAGATTGAGTAGGTACTTGTAAGTACCGTAACAGGGTGTGTGGAGTTGCAAAACTTTATAATAAATATGATGTTTTTTTCTGAGCACAATACATTAAGAACTAAGAACAGGTTTTGTCCGCAACATTATCAATATTTAGGGCTAAACGATTCTAATAGTGATTGCGCAAGAAAAAAGAGGATCACTGCTAAAAACAAACAGGTTTTGTATGAACAACTAACAATATGTAACAATACGCTACATCCCTAAATCACAGCAGAACTGTCCCAAACAGGATAGCTGGAAGGTGACATGGAGTCATGTACGGCGTCAGTTTGGTGGGCATCTTGGAAACAAGATGTGGGCCGGGCAGGAGGTTAACCAGGGCGGCAAACACAGAAGGTTGCACCGGGACGATCAGGTGGATGGTCGTGATGCCTGGCCCTATGCAGATGGGTGGTTTATTTGGCGGCCCGGCTGCTCACCTGTGGTGTGGACTGGGTCCGATGGCGGCCATGCAGCAAGCATAATTGGAGCATATGTGCACTGACTTTGTGCAGCAACGGAATAAGAACGGGTACATTGACTTGCTGCCACATCGCAAGAACAGGGTCTGCATTAGCCTCATCAGCCTGCCACCATGGAGGTTGGGGAGCAATAAAAACAAGTGGGGCCAAGTGTGCAGGAACCCGATGAAGATGAGTGTGGAGAAAACTGGTGGCATGAGATGAAGTGATGCAACAGACAGGGAACGGGGCGATTTGGGGACAGGTTCAGAGTGATGTGGACAGAGGCATGGAAAGACGACAAAGAAAAAGACAAGATGCGGGATGTGACGACAAAACTGAACCTTTATTTGGGTGCCACTGTTGGTCAACACATGGGTGTCCCAGGTAGCTGGCCAAACGAAGTAGAAGTTAGAAGGAAAAGACTTGAGCATGGACACACACAGATCGGAAGAGAAAACAACACCAAAACTGACTGTGACCAGAAAAATTATGAGGGACAGACCCGAAGAAATCAAAATCTGAATTAGAGTCAGAATCCAAGAAAGGTGATTGAAAATAAAATGAAAAAGTTAAAATATTTCCTAAAAACTAAGAATGTAAAATTGTTGGGCAAAACAAAAATTGGATCATGTGAAACAGGACAGAACAACAAGCTTTACAGGCTGAGGATTACCTTGGTCAGCAGACTGAGGGTGATGGCAGGCAGACGGACAGCATGGAGGGCAACGCTATGCGCTTCCAGCTGTGTCCTCATTTTGTCGGATCATTTTGATTTTGTCAAGGATGTGTGGCTTTCTTGGTGGGGTGGAAGGTAAATGGGCTGTTATTTGTATGGCAATGGCCGGGGATCGAACCACCAACCTCTGGGTTGGGAAACGAGCCATGTTGCCCCACCACTGATGCCCAAAAAAGGGAGGCAAAAGTGGATCCATACCATCTCTGGGATGGTTGCAAAGGCAAGGCAAAGAAACAGGAGTAACTTGGAAAAAAAAAAATTCAAAAAGACAAACAACATATGTGGAAGAATCAACATTCTCAATGAAGAAAGCCCCGCTTCTGCGCCCCCCAAAAAAGCTTCAAAGTAACAAAGAAACATAAGTTAAAAAAAAAAAACAAACACTCCCCATCACATACTACTGGGAAATATGACCTGCTATGTGACTAAGGATGATGGGACACAGACTGAACAAAACCAGGCAAACAAGCTGACGAATCAGCAAGGCACGCCTGGACAAGACACGAGTGGTTAGAGTTAACACAAGGAACATTGCGGGCGAGAACAGGAAGAGATGAAACAAGGGACATCGGGAAAGGTGACATAATATGAAATAAGACTAAAGCTACTGAATAGAATACAAAAGTCCACAAAAACATCAATCATGACACAGTGGCTACAGCCAAAAGCTGTATAGAAAAAGAAAAAAAAAAGATTTGCTGTGCCCTCGGGTTGGTCTTCTATTATCAACCTCCAGTCATGCATTCCTCCATTTATCTTGTATACAGACACTTATCTCATAGGTGTTTTCATAGGGTGTTAATGATTTAAAATTAATCAGTTTCTGCGAGCTAACAGCTGTTATACCACACTTTTTTATCGCCAAGTGTGCATTAAGATATGTTCCCAGGTGCTCCTCACAAACCACATATGCCAGTTCTCCATAAATAAGAACTATTACCAGCTATTGTAATAACCTGTCTGTGAAAACGTTTTTTTTTTGGGGGGGGGGTTGAAAATACCACAATACACATACTTAACACCCTCTTTTTTAACAACCTTGTTAAAATCAGCCTGTTTTGGAGGAGCTGTGTTTTTGCACCTGAGCTACCAAGAAGTAAAAATTTGTCTTTTATTTTCAGCCATACAGGCATCACTTGATCACCAAGTCAAGGAGTGTGAGGATCCATGCATGTGAAGCATGAGGACACGATGCCAAAAACAAATACTTACACCCCTTAAGAGACACCTTCTCCTACAAAGGCATTTCATCCTTCTTTGGAGGGGGGGGGGGCATCATTTCACACCAATTCGTGGGCAGAGACTCCAGAAACGTAGCCATTTGTATCCGGGGGTGGGATGGGGGCATAACTTCACACTAATTCGTGAGCAGAGACTCCAGAAATGTGGCCATTTGTATCCAAACAAATAGCCTGTAAGTGCTTCCCAGTAAATTTTAACCCATCAATCTTTCTTCTGCTTACATCATCAACCTCAGCAGGTAAGCCCAGACCTCCATGTCCCCATCCACTTCATTCAGTTTGTTCAGGGAAATCCCAGGGCTGCTTGGGAGTCACGTTCTCGCCAGTGTCCTGGGACAACAACTGGTGAGAGGTGCCCGGAACACCTCACCAGGGAGTCATCCAGGAGGCATTTTAAAACAGATGCCTGTACCACCTTATCTAGCTCCTTTCAAGGGGGAGGGGCAGCGGCTCTTCTCGGATGCCTTCCTGACTGACCAAGCTTGTCACACTATCCCTAAGGGAGACCTTGAACAAAATGAAAACCACACTGCACCTGCTTAATCTGAGGTTTGACTTCCTGAAAGACCTCCCTCCAGAACCCACATACTGGTCTTACCATGCAGGCTGAGGAGTGTAATGCTCCATGGTAAATACATACGCTCTGGTTCCACTTCTGTAAATCCGGGTTCCACCACCCTAGTTTGCATCCAGAGGCACAGTCCACCGATGTCTATGCAGTTTTGCAGACGCATGTCAACTAATATGGCCCCACAACGTCCAGAGTCTTAAGGAATTCTGGGGCGAATTCACGAAAGGATTGCATGGCTTTTGCAGAGCGCTAACTGGTAAAAACGGAGCAAACGGAGAAAAAATTGAGCTCACTGGCCAATATTTAGTGAGGAGAATGTATTTCCAGAGCATTCAAGTGTCTATTGTGGACCTGACATTTGGTTAGCTCACCAGAATACACAGTATGTTTTGCACTCCTACAACTTACAAGTGATTCCATGGTAGAAAAATGAGTACTTGCCGAACCTCATTAGGTTTACGGCACAATAAATCAATAGAGGTATGTATTCGAATTGTACAGGTACTGTTTGACTGAGTCCTTTTTGACGAGTGGCAAACGGTCAACACAATTTGTTTGTGTTTGGGGAGGAGACTGCGATGTCTCTCTGTTAAAACCACCAGGCTCAAGAACAGTTTATTCCACCAGGCGGTCAGCAGACTAAACTCCCTCCTGCCTCCTGCCACAATCGGTGTCCCTCCCCCAGCATCTGACATCCGATTATTGCACTTAAAACAAGTCACTACGAATATGCAATAATCACAAGTGCCCTTGGTTGTCTGTTGTTGTTATTTGTTTATTTAACATATTTATATATTTATGTCTTATGAAATTTTAACTCAAATTTTAGCTGTGTGTGTTCAATGCACTACATGTTTGCACTGTGGTTGAGAGAAGAAAATAATTTCATCTATGCTGTATGTTACACATGCATACGTATTTGACAATAAAAGCTGACTTGACTTGACAATTGATCTTGAAACTGATAAAGATAAATATGAAAACAAACAGAACATATCAATAAAAAACAGATACAAGGAAGCAAAAAAAATCATTTTACTTTTCTCAGTTGAGTATTAACGAAGCCAGACAAATGCAGAGGGCAACTGCCCTTAATGTCCTTATCAAGGTGTTAATGGCACACGGTTATCATGATGTTTAGTGTAGTGGCAGTACACACAAATAATATGCACAGACATCACAATTCACATCCAGGAATAACATTTACAAAATACTGTTTTGGTAATTAGTGACTCGTGCTGGAAAATAGTATAATGGTGCCTAATTATGTAAATGTCTGCCTAGGATGGTCTCTGAAGCATAGAAGCGTTTCACTCGTCTCTCGAGCAGAACTCCTCGTGGACCTCTGCTACACCAACACTGAATAATTTAATAGCAAACACCCACTGCTGTAGAGACTTGCTTGTTAGCTAATAAAATCACATCTTGTTAAAGGGTGGGCTGGATTTTTTTTTTTTTTTTTTTTTTTACCTTGTGGGTATAATTGGGAGATGCCGGTTAATGTTTAAAACAGAGCCCCTCTACAAGGCCACCTCTCCAAATCTTCAGTCTTTACAAATGCAGATTATTTTGCACAAAAATAATAGCAGGAACAGTCTGGTTATTAAATCAGGGGGAACTCATGGAGATGGTGGTGGGGAGAGAAGGTAACAAGATAGAGCAGACCATGAAAATCACAATTATGGCTTGCCATTGCAGAATAAATATACGGCGGTTAATATCCTAATTAATCTGCATTTTGAAAATGTTTAATCAAACAGTGCAGAAAAGCTTGAGGCCTGTTTTGTTACATAATTAATTGTATTACTTTGATATCAAAACGCTTTCCAGAATGATCCTATCCACTGATGACTGGTGAAATCTCCTAGTTAATAGGATCTGTCTGGTGGAGAGCTTTAAATAACATGTTATTTCGAGATTTTCGAAGTCTTTCCAATGTTCTTTTAGCAGTCATAAAAATACCACTTGGAATAGTAGTAATTGAAATACGTTTATTTATTGTTCATTTTGTATGTATAATTCTGGAAGAATTATAACAATAGCAACAAAATAAAGTGTACATATGCTGTATAAAATTCAGTAAAGCAGTTAAAATGCATGCATGGGTCACAGTTCTCGCTACACCTGCATCAAACGAGATCCGGTAATCCAGTATAGTTTCTGTTTGACGTCAAATATGTGTGTGTGTACAGAGCGAGAGAGAGAGAGAGAGAGAGAGAGAGAGAGAGAGAGAGAGAGAGGGAGAGAGAGAGAGAGAGTTGGAGAGAGAGAGGTGGTATACATGCCAAAAACCTAAAAGCACTGGGTGAAAATGCATTACTACAGTACACCTGTTTTAAGTTTGACTCACAAATTGAGGGATTTCAAACGGAATTACCCTTTAATAAACAATACCCTTTGTTAGAAGTTAATCAAGAAATAAAATACAATGCCCAAAGACAGCTGGGATAGGCTCCAGCACACCCCGTGACCCTTGTGAGAATAAAGCGGATCGGAAAATGGATGGATGGATGGATAACTTAATAATATTAAGAAGAAATTTATTTATAACAATATACCAATAAAAATTATGTAGAATTTTAAATATACCAATGGCTCATGAGTTTCTACATATTGTGTACTATTGTCACAGTAAACATGAATGATTACTGTATATGGCCAAAATAAAATCAAACAGCATGCAATGTAGCCATTAAGTAAACAATTTCACAGTCCCAGATGCAGTTCACAGTCACCAAATTAAAATAAAACGCCCATCGAATTAAAATGTAAATTTAAGAGGGTATGCTCGAAGGAATTATCACTTGCAGTCAACAATTGTAATTTCCCACTGTGTCACATTAATGTAGTACTGTATTTTTCTTTCAATTCATTTTCCACTCTGGTACCGTATACGTTTTATTCCACTTCAGGTAAAATATCCATCTCAGTGGGTAAAAAAAAAACAAAAAAACAACAACAACATACATTTCCAAAATTCATTGTCATCGCTATTTTCAGATTTGATCTGCAGCTCTTATATTCAACCCTTCTGCTGGTTGAGAAGTCAAAGCACAAATGTGACTTAATATACCGCACTTGCATTGCAGAAATAATTTTTCGATTATAGCCGTTTTGTTTCACAGCTTCCCTGTATCATAAACGGTGTCTGTACAACGGAGAGAAGGCTGCATAATATAAAAACACTGCTGTTTGTGCAGACAAAAACCATGCGCGATCCCCCTCCACTCTCTAGATTCTTTTGATTAAGGGCCTTTGAAAAATATGCAAAACATTTTGACAAGCAGCGAAGAGATTCTTGACGACAAGGACCAGCGTGTGCTGTTGCACTCAAATCAAGGCTACATCAACCCATATGCTGAATGCCGTAAACCACGTTACTCGCATTCACTTTCCAAGGATATGTGCTTATAAACACAACAAAAAACATTTACTGTATAGAGATAAACTTAAGGTACAATTTACACATGGTACTTGTTGAATTTTATTCGTTTTACTCATTCTTATAAATACTGAAAGTGAAGACCGTTGAAACACAGTATAAGATGCCATGCTGTGTATACCAGCGCCACAAGCAATACACTTAAAAATTCAATTAGCAGATGTCCACTGGCAGCAGTTCTCAGCACAATGGGGGCACGCCGGGCCCACGGGTCTGCACTTGAGGGAAGCGGAGGCTTTATTATTATTTTAACCGTGCGACTAACCTAGGTTCCTTGTGAACCCGGTCACAGCCGCCGCGGCTGCCATTTTGTCTACATGACTACCGCGTTTAAATGCAGCATTGCGCTCACATGGGCCAGTCAGCCATGTGGGTTCGTGGGCAAACGGGTGGTGCTCATATACCGTAACAAGTAATTGGAGAGAGTGATGTAGCAGCCCAGTTTAATGATGTGCACATAGTCAACCCAAAACCAAATTTGAAGCACAAAGGGCTCATTATTTTACCCTGGAAAAAGAACAGAATGATATCGACACACTTTAATACTGCGATATCATGAATATTATGACATGCCAAATAATAATACAGTCAACATACCCCATTTTACGTATTCACCCACCCCTACTGTATAACGTTCACATTTCAAAGTCCCGATTTCACGCAATTCATTTTCCATTTGCCGATTTTGCTGACAATGTACACTTTTATAACGTAAACTTCAGTATAACAACCAGATTTGGTGACAATGAACCATGGGAAGCTTATGAACAAAATGTACGTACGGCACGGGATTCCCCTCTGTTGCTTAGCAACGCTGCTGATCGACTCGGTACATTGTTGTACTTTCTGCCGTAACTCACGTAGGCACGGCGCGGTCCTGAACACATGGTCTGTAGACATGTCTGGTCAACGGAAGCGAAACTCGCTGTCTGTAAAGGCTGAAATCATTTCTCACTATCGAAAGCAAGCTCAATCGAGACTATGGGAATTGATGATCGTTGGCTTCGTCGGCGGCACTGGCAGTTGCAGAAAGATAGGATTGTGTATTTAAGTAAGAGTATTTCAATTCAGTTTTTCTAATCATTTGTATTCTGTAGAAATACAATGCATTTTGCGAGGCTTGGTTGTTATCTGTACCTTTCCATTTCCAACATCGCAAATCTGCTGTAGTGCTTGGGTACACATATGTGGTGATGCACCACTGCTGTCAGTCGGTTTTGGCATATAGGAGTTATCTGTCTGTCGATGTATTCATCGCCATTGCTTTCTTCTTATCAGCAGTCAGAAGCTTGCATGCTCAATCGCCTGATTTGTCAAGGGTGACTCCAAAAGATTCTGATAGGCACTCCGCAAATCACCCAGTTGATCTAAAATATCGACCAGCCACAAAAAGTCATTACACACAATAATGGCGGGTGGGACCTTGAAGATGTGACTTAATTAGGTTTCGAATGGCTTCAAAACTGCCTTCAATTCTGCTTCTAAAGAAAGTAACGTTCCCTTGTAATCAAACTGTGGGATAGCGTGTATGCAATTTGAAGCACACTGCTTATGCCCAAGCTGGTTCTCCTCAGTGCAAATGACAGGAGCAGAACGTTTATGAAATACAGTTTCTCATGAGTGAAGACAGTTTTCACACCACCCGATCCAAGATCTTCATATTCTGTTGTACATGAGCTTTCTTATAGTGTGCTCTCCTGCCTCAAAGGTACTCAAAAGTGCATCAGGAGCCATTAGTATCAGTATCTAGCTGAAGTGTAGTTGGGCTGCTTGCTGTTGAGAGACTGCTCCTCAGATGACTCGCTAGCCTACATTACTGTTCTATATTTGCTGCCGCCGGGCCCGATCTTGCAACACTATATATATATTTTTTTTAAATTCACAAATCTATATATACTCTTGGTCAGTCTGCACATAGTGTGCTATTTTTACAAACTATTCACCGATGTAAAATGTTGAAAATGGCTTACTGTTCTTAATCATGGCTGAACAATATGTATTGTATCGTATGTGTATTTTTTTCATTACCATTTAAATATTAATGCAACAAAGGGCAGAGAGGAATTGTGTGCTTCTACCGCTGTATGTAGTGAGACAAGTGGTGTTTATTTCCACACAAGTTAGCACATATGGTATATTGCCCTATAAAGACTACACAAACTTTTTTGGCTATTTACTTTCACAATCTTATGATGTCTCCTCACAGAAAACCAAGATCTCCACTTATGATAAAATGTGGGAATTCATGAGCAGTCGGCGGCATTCGGTGATGGTGAAGAATGTTGAAGAGGGCATTCACCGAGTACTCACGTCAGATTATGCTTTCCTCATGGAGTCGACAAGCATTGAGTTTGCCACACAACGCAACTGCAACCTCACCCAGATTGGAGGTCTTATTGACTCACAAGCCTATGGGGTTGGCACTCCAATGGGTATGTACTGGATGCTGCATTGCTGACTAAACATTATATACCATTTTTAAAGTTATTTTATTCTATGCATATTAACACCAATGCTACTATGGTTCCATGGTGCTGTATTTTTCTGTGTTGCACTGGATACAGTGTAATGTTTAACACAAGACGAAAAGTAATCCTGACCTATGTTTCCTTTGAGTGTTTTACAATTGTGTACATACTGTACAGTCATTCCTTGGGCGCGCTTCACTCCTTGTCTGTGGAATAAAAATAAGGTCCCATATAAATCCTTTTCATAATGCTGCTGATGTAAATTGGGAATTTCTCCATTGTGAGACAAATAAATGTTTTCTTATCTTAAAACAAATAAGAGTTCGTGGCACCCAGCGCTGCAGCAGTGTCTCGAGCTCCCAGGATTAAGCCCATTCACAATGACATAAAACCGATTTTAGTGCCGTCTCAATGCCAGTACAGCATGTGAAGTTTAGCCTGGATGAACTACATCCTTTTAGAGAGCGTTCAATGACAATTGCCTATCTCACCTATCATGGAAAGTCCACTCGATAGACCTTATAACTATGCAGCGCTACACAACTTCAGTAGATGCCAGAAAAAGGGAGTGCTGCTCACGTAAACAAAAGCAAGGCAAGCAGGCAGCTTGTCTGGCTTAGCTCAAGGCTAACAAACCACCTATACAATCACTTTCATAAAATGGACTTTGCCCAAGGTGACGTGGTTCCAGAGAAATGAGAAACTTTTACATGCTTCGTCTGTTGGAAATGTGGCTAAAAGATGACATGCCGCAAGGCCTGGGTCCTTGACCACAGACTGTCAGGATCCATAACATCGTCTCCTCCTGCATTATCCTCCGGACGTGCCGTGCCAAGGTCAGTGTACTGAGCCTCCTCCTGTTCACACTACTAATCTAGGACTGCTCAGTGAAATTCACAAGCTGTCATCTAGCGAAGTTTGCAGACATAGTGGGGGCGCATCACTTACAACGATGCGTCCGAGTACAGAGAGGAGGCAGAACATCTTGTTGACCGGGGCAAAAGTAACAACCTTTGCATTCATTTGGAGAAGACCAAGGAGATGTTGGTGGAACAGCCTCAGGACACTGCACGTTGGTGGAGCAACAATGGAAGTGGTCTCGAGCTACGAGTACCTTATGGTCCACCTTTCCGGTGACTTTATCAGTAGCCGAAACACTTCCTGTCTGCTAAAGATCGTCTCTACTTCCTCCAGAAGCTATGACATGCCGGACTGCGGGTTTCTTGCTTGAGGAGCTTCTGCACATGTGTGGTGGAAAGAGTCCTCAGCACCAGCATTACGGTGTGGCACGCTGCACAAAGATAGGCTCTTCAAAGGATGGTAAAGACCGTGTAAAGATTGTGAGGAGCAGGTTCACCTCCCCACAATGACAGACATCTTCTCCAGAAGATGCAGAAAGAGGGCTCTCTGCATCATTGAGGACCCACCTAAATCTCCACAAACCCTCTTCCATCTCCTTGCCACTCTGGCAGGAGGTTACGGACCATCCATAGCAGGCCACCATGCTGAAGAGCAACTTCTTTCCTCAAGCTGTTAGAACGTTAAGCTCAAATGGTGCTCTGTCGCCCCGACATTAGCTCCTTCATGCCTATTCATCACTGCATGTTCGAGACTTTGTCCTTCAACCCTAATCTTTGTCAAGTGCAAATTTTCATTCCGCTGTATCCACACCTTGGCTGCATTAGCAACTTTGCACACGGTCAAACCGTGAATAATTTCCTTTATCTTCTTGGTCATATGTATGTTATCTTATTTTGTTATCAGATTTATTTTATTTGTTTTTCATCAGTCTTTGGACTAACTCAACTAAAGTGGTTCCTCGGGTACCGTATTTCATGCAAACGTGTGTTGGTGTTACAATCAAATGTATTGAAGTGTCACAGACTATTTTATATAAACTGTAATACATAATAACATCATGTCGTGAAATATCAGACTGCATCATTGGACAGGTTCTGCATAACACACTTGATTGCACAGGTCCTCGACCCAGTACCGGTCTATGTCGACAATATAACTATAAATCGGGCTCTGTGATGACATGGTCATGAATTGTGATTTTACGGCGACCAGCTGTGAGCATCAGCAAGCGATCAGACGAAACGGTGCCTATTATTGGTACTCACCCATCCCTATTAAAATGGTGACCGCAACTGTCATACCTTATTTGTTTAATATATTACATTAGTCCATCACATAAATTGCAGTATATATTATCCCAAAATTGTCGAAGTAAAACTGTCCATTTATACCCTCATAGTACAATTACAAAATTTGAAAATGTTTTGGGGTTTTTTTTTTTTTTTTGTTTGTGTTTGTTTTTTTAGAGGCTCCACCCAAGTGACGTAGCTCTGAAGTAGTTTAGTCATTTGAGTCATTTTATTCTGGCTGCATTTTTCTGGTGGTTCGCTTCCTTGTTGTTAAGATACATTTAACGTAGAATAGGTTGAGGAATAGCTCACGACATTTTCCAAGTAGCTTGCCCAACACTCCCTATGTGAATGTAAAATCTAGTGAGTTGTAAAACAAACAATATAAAAATTTATTTTTGTCGATTCTTTTTCCAACCCAGCATCATAAGTGTGCTGTTTATAGCTGTTAATATAGTATTACTAAATGTGTGTTATTGAAATAAAGCTTATGCGAGTGATAGGCAGGTAAGCAAAGTGAGTGAAGGCTTGAAAACAGTTTCTCTATAGGCCAGCGTGTGTGATGTAGAAACGAAAGGTGCTAGTTTCACTGCTCCCAGGTGGCTCGTTCACATCCAGAAAGAACAAGGTATTTAAATTGCTAATCCTACCCTTTTAGTAGCCTTGACCATCTGCAAACTGTATTCCCATATAGCCTGGTCATTTTGCATATATCTCATTGACTTGAGGTCAAACGGCATTAGTACCAAGGCCTTGGGAGAGCCGCAGCTGACAGTCCCCTTGACAACTTCCTCAGTTGTCTAATGGATCCACTTTTACGTCCCAGATGTCTGAAATTGACTTTATAAAAGTGTGTTTACTTCGTGCAATCTTTACTGCCTAATCTTTTTGTAAATGCATGATTAGATGTAGTACTTAGCTAAAAAGAAGCATATACGTGTGTTGTTGATAATCCCTATATTTGCAATGACATCATGTAGGCATTTTTCAAAGGTGGATCACATGACCATCTTTAGCATATCAGAGTAGTGGTGGGCATTATCAGACAATTTTGATTCAATACCAATGACTATATTTGGACAATTTTTGACAATAAAACACATGACAATACCTGACCATTTAGCATTGGCCTTCATATCTGGAGTTTGCATGTTCTCCAGTTTCCCCCCACATTCCAAAAACATGCATGGCAGGCTGACTGAACACTCCAAATCAGGCATGTCCAGCTCTGGGCCTAGAGGGCCACTGTCCTGCCTGTTTTCAATCTCTCCCGGTGCAACACACCTGATTCAGATGATCAGCTCATCAGCCAGCTCTGAAGCAGCATTCGAATGATCCTGATTATTTGCCCGTTGCTCCTGGGAGAGCTGGAAAACAGGCAGGACAGCGGCCGTTGAGGACCGACTTTGGACACCACTGCTCTAAATTGTCCATAGGCGTGAGTGTGAATAGTTGTTCGTCTATTCAGGCCTTGCGATTGGCTGACGACCATTTCTGGTGTAACCCGCCTCTCGCCCAAAGAAAGCTGGGATAGGCTCTAGAACATCCGTGATCCTAGTAAGAGTCATCTGTTTGGAGAATGAATGAATGAAGGTTTATATTCCATTGACAACTGAGAAACCTAAAGGAATACATTGTTACTGTCAACATTTTTTGCTGTTACATTTCCTTCATTTAAAAATACAATGAACACAAAAATAAAAAGTCAAAAGACAATTCAACAAATGCATGAATAATAATAATATTAACAATAATAGTAATAAGAAGAAGAATGCATCAGTTAGCCTTCATAGTTTAAGATACATCATCATTACAATGTTGTTCAAAAATGCATTCTGATATTTTAACCAGAGCTGTTTGTGGTCTTGTGTCAGCATGACTTAAGAGGATGGAGCAAGTGTCAAAGTAGGAAATGGGGGTTGTCTGATACACATAGAGGTGGGCCTTCCATCAGTGCTGATGGAAGGTCCGTCAGTCTGTCACTGACGGACGCCCGTTTTGCTGGTGATTGACGAATGATGGGAGGCACAAAAAAAAAAAAAGACAGAATAAGCACTGCCAGGAGTGGGTTTTTGTCCATCGGTGTAGTCGTCACCAGTCGGGTCAAGTACCAACAGACCTCTCAGTCCATCACCGACAGACGCTCGTTTTGCTGACGACTGACAGAAACACGCCCTGACTGTATCACGTGTTTGTTTGCAGGAGCTTCTTAGATTAAATATGTTTTCAGTCGGATCTCTGCAAGGGACTGTGATTGATTGTCTAAGTAGGCAGAACCAGATGATGTTACTTCACTTTGCTATGAGGACACAAATCTACAAGCTTTGCTTGACTCTGTTTTATGTATGTGCATTTATTTGTATATATAGATCCCCACAACCCCACCACCTGCAGATCTCTTTTGATGTTGCTGTGCAGCAGAAGCCATTCTTATGAGCAAAGGATAATAAGAAGACAGATACGAAGAAAGGCAGCATCATATTTAAAGGATGTCTTTAGTGGAGAAGTGTCTTCTGCCTTTGTTCTGAGATATGTGCAAACGCAGAGCGGGAACCAGGGAGAGTGGAATTGCGACAAAGAGCCAGGATGAAATGGAAATACAGCGGACCCCTGCTGTTTGTGGGGTATAGGCATTGGACCAGACTGAGAATCACAAAAATCTGAATAGTAAAAAGTCAAATCAAGAGGGTAAAGCAAAACGTGAATGAACACGGTATCAGGATTTAAAAACAAAACATTTTTTTTTCTTTATGTCGGTGTAGGATGTCAGCAAAGGGTGAATCGAGACACATGGACTTTTCTCGTTTGTTCAAGAAAGACTGATTAATATGCATTGTACAAAATAATGACACGACAACAATTTGTCTTCCAAAATAATCTTTAAATTGCCTTTCTGTTATTTTTTTCCACAGCTGAAACAAAATTCTTGCGTTCCTGGTCAGAGTGAGCTGAACTCATGTAATTTTTATTATTTCTTTTTTTTTTTTTTTTTTAAGGCTCTGTCATTATTACTGCAATATAAGTGGAATTTAGAAAGACGCTATCGTATTTTGGATTTACGGGCAGGGTGGAAGGGGTCATAAAGCACGGGATTGTGCCTCAATGTCACTTGTCACTTATATCACCGTCAATATGAAGGCTAGGACTGTGCATCACAGGTAGTGACTGCATGGCACGTTGCGCATGTTCATCATTTCCATGATGTCGCAGCTGAGGTCTTTCTATTTGTTTGGATCTGACAGACCTGGCACAGTGTCAAGGCTGGCTGGCGAAGCAAGTGATTTTTTTTTTCCTCACACAATAACGTACTGCACTCGATGGCTGAAAAGAAGTTATGTCGTGAAGATGACAGTGAATAACAAAGCCATGATTGCAATTCATACTTGCCATCACTGTTGTGATATATGTTTTTGAAACATGCTGTCTGTTCATGCTAAAATAGGAGAGAGATAGCAGAGGTCCTTGGGAAGCGATGAAGGACGGGAGAAAACGGCCTGTAAGATTAATAAATGCAACCTCAAGTCAAAAAGCTGATTAGAGTTGCTCCTTAGCAGTAATAGTCAATACAATTCCGAAACTGACTCTCCACACTTGATAATTGTTGTTCAAGCGAATCATGTTTTATCCCCTGTGCTCCAGGGGGAGCTTACCCTAAATCGGGGGTCTAAAAAATAGGGCCGGAACCAGCCCATCAGGTGGTCCATGCTGTACGAGCAAGCTCCTAACGTCACCACCTCCCCTTTCATCTCGCTCTTCCTCTCTCTCTCTCTCTCTCTCTCTCTCTCTCTCTCTCTCTCTCTCTCTCATTCTCACTCACACACACGCACACATGCACGCAGTTCCCCACAGTTCAGATACTCCATTTAGAAATATTTCAATGGAATTCCCCCATATTAGCGTCGCAACAAAGCTTGCACACGCGCAAAATTATGCATTGAAAGAGGTTGCCATGAACCTGAACAGTCACCGACCAAGGCCGATTAGTCATCGTTTCATATACCATCCGCAGTCCTGATTTCACAAAATAAAATGCACACATACCAACTTTGCCCAACACCCTCAATATTCAATCAGGTATAGTATAAAACACTACTCGGGCCTCCTTCTTTTCTTGCGCTTCTTTGGTTGTTCCTCTCCTCCTTCCCCTTCTCTCTTTTGTTTGTCTCCTCTCCTTCACTCCTCCTCCACACCTTCACTGATAATTTTCCCTGCTCTTCCTCATCCTCATTCTGCATCGGATGCGCTCACGCCCTTTGAAATCCATCACATCAGCGGCTACTACAGTATGTTTAGACACGTAGGGGCAGAAGATGCAGATCACAGACAAAAAAAAAAAAAAGAGCGCGAGGGGATTAATCTCCTCGCAGAAAGTGCACACAGACAGATGGTGGCATCTCAAGGCACCTTTTTGTCCCATTAACAAGGGAAGAGCGCAAGTTGAGACCTTTTTGATACAACCGCTATGGCATACACATGACATGCTGTGATGTTCTATAATTGTTTTACTGAAGTGTTCACAACAATGGTCGGATCAATATTTTAATAATAATCTGTGCGTAGTGATGAGTAGATGATGATTAAAAACAAGTGGTTAGTCCCATTCTCCTGTCCTCGAATAGCTTAATCTGGTTTGTTGGTTGCGCTTAACCCCTATTGCAGTGGTGGTGCTGTTTGGGTCAGAAACCATTCCGGTGGGACAGGAATCATTGATGAGAGAATTCGGGTTGCTTACAAGACAAGGTTGATTTATCTCAGTTTTTGTAAAGAGACACTAGACTGATATATGGCCGGATGGACGGACAGATGGATTCAATTTAATTTCAGCAGAAAAAAATAAAAAAAGAGTGTAAATAAAGTTCAACATTGGTTTCATCGGTTTTCTCACATGGGTTTGGGAGATTTTCAACGAAACCGAGGTTGGCGCAAATAGAACAAGGGTCATCAACAAAAGGGGGTGCTTTTCTTCAGCCTTAGACAAGGTGGAAAGACTTCTGAACAGTTTGAAGTAGTGGCCGATATTTGTATTGTATTGTATAGGATTCTGCGAGAACACAGGTGCGAAACTCAAGGCCCGGGGGCCAAATCTAGCCTGCCACATCATTCTATGTGGCCGCGAAAGCAATTCAACCAGGTCAATTTCCATGACGCATGCTAAAATCTATGCCGAATTTCAAATTGTCATATGCAATAAATCACCTTGTTGAGCTACTGCAAGCATTTTCTTGTTTTACATTACAGAAACTTGAACAACAGTGGAACGAACTACTCTCCTAGACTTTTGATTTCAAAATTAGTTATTTATTAATTGTGTACTGTATATGTAATAATACGAGGAGGTGATGAAACACTGATGCGGTTTCACAGTCACAATAGCCCTCCGAGGGAAACTGTGACTACAAAGTGGCCCGCGACAAAAATGAGTTTGACCCCCCCTGTGCTAGAATGAAAAACATGGCAGGAAAAGCCTAAAGAACATCTGTCGGTGTCATAATTTGCTTTTATCATGATATTATAATATAGTTTATCATAAATGTCTCATTGCATTTAAGTGCATTTGTTTCTAATTGGGGAGCTGGTCCTTGCATAACTGGTACCCTCAATCGGATACATCATATTTCTCCTATGAGGCAAACTAAATAGTAACACAACATACATACATACCTACAGTATTCGATATACATTACAAGAAGAATAACTACTATTTCTCACCAGACAACACTAGACCCTTTGTTCATACATGAAAAATACACTGTGTACCATCCATATGTTAAATTGTTGCACATTATATAACGATTGAAATGTTTTGCCAGTGGGATAAGGTTGCGTGGATTTCAGTGTCAACAAGACAAAATGGCCCCATTTTTCTTGTCGGCAACTTAAAAGAGGGCTCAACGGAGGGGGTGTTGATGGTTGATGGCTCTGCCTCCCATTTTAATGTCAGAGATTCAGTGTTCTTGGCGTGGCTTTCAGATCCGATTGAAAAAGTGAAATAGACCCTTTGCGGCTTGGTTGAGGGAAATAATTTTCGAATCTATGGTGGAATTTCTAAAGCGAAGAAGTCACCACAGAGATCAGGAGTATCCACAGGCATCTATACAGCAGCTCCTTTATCTCTGTTTTCAACCTTGCTGTCATAGCTGCCGTCTTTATTGTCTCGAGGGACAATAAATTGTGATCGTTTTTGGAAATGTGAAGCTTGGCAAGAAGGACTGAAGAGATTGCAAAACAGTATATGTGAGTCGATTTGTCTCGCAAGTTTGCATCTACCTCACTCCTTCAGTTTTAAAAAAGAGCTAAGATTGCTATGCCATGATTTCTGAGACAGTCTTCTGGTTCTCCAGGCTCTCCATACAGAGACAAGATCACTATTGCCATCCTGCAGCTTCAGGAGGAAGGCAAGCTGCACATGATGAAGGAGAGGTGGTGGCGAGGAAACGGCTGCCCGGAAGAGGAAAGTAAGGAGGCCAGTGCCCTCGGGGTGCAGAACATTGGCGGAATCTTCATCGTTTTAGCCGCCGGACTTGTGCTCTCCGTGTTCGTGGCAGTGGGAGAGTTTATTTACAAGTCCAAGCAAAGCGCCGAACTCGAAAAGGTAGGACCATTTGTTATATCAATGAATAAGAGCAACATTTCTTACCCAGTGTGCCTTGAATGACTTTCATGGCAGAAATATCTAAACATCTGGTAATGTTAATTCCACAAGTTTGCAAAATGAATAGCACATGACTCTCTGTTATTGTTCACATGATCATTCCAGTGCTCTACAATATGCAGGAAGATAAGGGTTGGTTTTTTTGCATTTATTCACTTAGGCCCAATGGCGACAACGAGATAAGAAACGTGAGGAATTCTGCTGTCACCATGGATCCAAGCTAGACTTTAACCACCATCGCAAATGACCTCAAGATACACTCAAGAAACTTTGAAAATATCTAAAACTGCCACACATTGATTGTCACACTTTAGATGATGTAGTACAAACATGCAAACCCCAATTCTAGTAGGGTTGACATGTTATGTAAACCATGGATAGAAACAGAATACAATCATTTGCAAATCATTTTCAACCAATTGAATGCACTACAAAGACAGGAGAGTTAATGTTCAAAATGATAAACGTCTTATTTTTTTTCAACAATTTTCCCCATAAACCGGGACAGGGGCGTGTTTACGACAGTCTTACATCACTTTTTATTTTAACAAGATTCAATAAACGTTTAGGAACTGAGGACAGTAACTGTTGAAGCTTCGTAGGTGGAATTCTTTTCCCATTCTTGATTGATGGAAAACTCGCTCAACAGTTTGGCGTCTCACGGTGTTTCATGTTTTACGCTTGATATCGTACCTCACATTTTCAGTGGTAGACAGGGCTGGACTGCAGGCAGGCCGGTCTAGTACTTGCACTCTTTTACTACGGAGCCATGTTTGTTGGCACATGTGCGAAATGGCTTTGTCTTGTTGAAATAAGCAGGAACAGACCAGAAAAAGATGTTGCTTGGTTGGCAACATATTCTGCTCCAAAACGTGGACACTGTGTACTGAACGGTGCCTTCACAGATGTTCAAGTTGCCCAAGCCATGAACTCCAACACAACCCCACAGCATCACAGATGCTGTCTTTTCAACATTGCACTGATATCAATCCGGGTGGTCCAGAAGACATGACATCCATGACTCCCAAAACAATTTGAAAGGAACACACTTTTCCACTTTGCTTCAGTCCATCTCAGATGAGCTTGGGTCCAGAGCGCCTGTGGCATTTCTGGGTGGCTTTTACTTTACACGATTTGTAGATGTGGCGACGTAGCGAAGAACTGTGTTAGCTGTGATGGTTTTCTAAAGTGTTCCAAAGGCCACGTGCCATGACGCTACTTTTGAATGAAATGCCCCTTTAAGTGCAGGGATTTCTCCAGATTCTCTGAATCTTTTGATGATATTATGGACCATAGATGATGAAATCACAATTTTTTTGGGAACTATTTTCTCACACAGTTGTTCACAAAGTGGTGAAGCCCGCTCCCTCCCTTCTTGTGAAAAACTGAGCATTATACCGAATCATGACACTCACCTTCTTCAAATTAACACGTTCACCTGTGGGATGTTCCACAAAGATATTTTTTGGAGCATTCCTCAACTTTCAGGCTTTGTTGCCTCTGTCCCAGCTTTTTGGGAATGTGTTGCAGGCATCAAAGCAACAGAATGTGGTATTTGGGGGATGGGTGGGGGGGGGGGCGATATTCAACAATTTGAATATTCAATGTCTTGTCTTTGGAGTGTATTCAATTGTATACAGGTTGGAGAAGATTTGCAAAGCAACGTGTTCTGTTTTTAATTTACGTTTTGCACAACGTTCCAACTTCATTGGAATTGTATTTGCAAAGAGATTCAAAATATGAAATAAAACACAATAGTGCTGGTAGTACACAGTCAGCAGGCTAAAACCAGGCACATGCACTAAGATTTTCATGCTGCATGATCCATTTCAAAAGTCACAAAGATCCTATTCCTCCCTTCTTCTCTCCACTCACCCTGCACCAGCAGTGTTGCAGACACTCAGCTGGACTTCTCTGCTCATTAATCAATAAAACTTTTTTTAGACAGCCCGTTCTCAAGAAAATGTAGTTGGATGAAAAGTAGTAATAGTAGCTCATGGCTAGGCAGCCTCCGACGATTTGATCCATTGCACCATTTTAAAAAGGTCTAAAAAAATTTGGGAAAATGTTTCAACCAGACTTTTCTGTCATAACACTGACAGCGAAACAGATCTGAGCCAGGTTCAAGGTCAGTGAATAAGACATCAAGTCATGGTAAGTGATAGAATGTCAGGCTTCTTGAGGCGGTATTACACTGAGCAGCCGAGCCTTGTGTGTGTTTGCAAATGTAGTGAATGTTGTTTTATTGTCAGGGTTCGTTAAAGAGTGAAAAAGGTCGCAAAGACGTTCGCTGGACATGCAAAAACTGTTTAAATGGTCACAAACAGTTTTTCCCCATCACAATCAAAATTTGCTTTAAGTTGCATGTTACCATTCTCTTTCTCCTGATTTGATCAAAAACATAATCCTTGAATCCACACATAATCATTTTAGGATCTCCTTCCATCATACGTGGCTGGCCTCTGCACTCCGCGTCACAGCATCATGGTGGGTTGTCAGGTTTATGATGTGCGCTATTTAAAAAAAACAAAAAAAGAATTTTTCTTTCAAAAACAAAAAAGTGACAGTGTCTTTAAAATTGCTTCGATCTATTGTCATTTGTAAGCGTGATGACTGAGCATTGCTTTTCATCCGAACTGATTTTAGTGCTTACATTTGATGAGTTGTTAGTAATAATTCATTTCTATATCATTGCAGTGTATTAAAGTTATGATTTTGTGGTGCCCAATAAAGCCACGGCTCCCTTAGCGTTCCACTGTATTGCCTAATAGATAGTCCTACTACAATTTGCATCTTCCTGGGCTACAAAACAGAGTGGGCACATTCAACTCATCTTTGGCCCAAGTTTCTTTGCCCTTAAATTACACTGGACCAGATGAAAACGGTGCCTAAAGAGGTTCAAAATATTGCAGATTTTAGCCCGATTTTGAGCCGATAGACATGTCGCGGACAAATGGAGTGTCTCGTAGCCAGTGTAGTGTGACATACTCAATAATTGGTCGGCTGATGTCTGGGACGCTTCATGACTACCATGATGAAAGTATGGCATGTCGATGTCTTTCCGCATAGTGTGACATGTCCTATGTCGTCCTTAGATTGGTCCTTTGGCATTGACCAAGAGAAAGACAGTGCCATCCTACTTATGACGAGAAACTGACATGGCACACACAATCACAATGTGGTGTACAGTATTCAAAAAGTAACGAACAAAATGAGAACATTTGGAAAGTATCCATAGCATCTCAACTCATCTGACATTTGCTAACTGCAGAGCTAGTAGCTGATTAGCAAAGGTCCATCCCACCCTCTCCCCACCATCCAGTAATGGGTCCATACTTTTTTTTTTTTTTTCTGGAGGACTTTTCTGAACATAGAAACAACACACAGGCACAAAATGCCTCTGTTGACATGACTTTGAAAGCTACTTGTCCCGCCTCCCCAACAGATCTGCGCCGATAGACTGAATCTTGATGGAAGCACTTAACAATTGGGCGATGACAGACTTGTCGTGTGACATCGACCCCGGTGCAAATTACTGAACGATATTTATCTGGTAGTCTGACAGAGGAAATGTCATGAACGACAAAAAAGTCGTGGGGTTTGGCCATTAGTCTTGTACACTTACCACCGAACGGACACTTATAAAAAAACAAAACAAAACAGGAACAACAGATTTAAAAACAAAATGCGTTGCAATAGATGGCCCGGTGGTTGAGTGATTGAGCACGTCGACCTCACAGTGCAGAGGTGCATGGTTCAATTCCAGCTGCGGCCTTCCTGTGTGGAGTTTGAAGGTTCTCCCCGTGCCTGCGTGGGTTTTCTCCATGTACTTCGGTTTTCTCCCACATTCCAAAAACATGCATGGCAGGCTGATTGAACACTCAAAATTGTCCCTAGGTGTGAGTGAGAGTGCGGATGGTTGTTCGTCTCTGTGTGCCCTGCGATTGGCTGGCAATCGGTTCAGGGTGTCCCCCGCCTACTGCCCAAAGACAGCTGGGATAGGCTCCAACATGCCCCGCGACCCTTTGTGAGGATAAAGCAGACCAGAAAATGGATGGATGTGTTGCAAAACCGTCCAAAACAGACCATAGTGGCTTGAACAAAGTCTTCTACGGGGCTTTGGGGGTTGCCTTCCAGTCTGTCAGCATACAGGTACATTCACCAAGATCCTTGAAATCAGGCATCAGGTAGAGATCAGGAAAGTCATATTTGGGGGTAAAGTTGAGCGTCTTCCTTAAACTACTTGCAAGTGGAGGTACATCTCTGCTGCAGACAGTTTTCCCCTCCAGAGATCCAGAGTCCACTCCACCCCCCCACTGTCCTCCAAAACACACACACACACACACACACACACACACACACACACACACACACACAGCGAGCTGCACCTGGCCATGTCTCACAACACTACGTCTGGAGGTCCTGTTAGATATTTTTGAACACACTGGATCCAAAAAGTAGCTGTTCGGCTGTCCAGGTGGACAAGGCTCAGGTCAGAGCCCCATCATCTCTGGGTAAGAACCATACCGACTATATCACCCAATCCAAATCATTCCAAGCCAGAAAAAACATTTTTCTGTGGATATTTGCTCAAGATACCACAAGGTTATTTCAGGCAAGGGAAGGCAAAGTAGCTTTATTTACATACAGAGGCAACTCAGTGTGCAAAAACACAGCACCGAAAAGCGTTTACAAACACAACAGCTCATGACATTCAGAAGCATCACAGAGGAAACAATAGAAGTTTAGCAAATTACTAAAATAATGTACATTGACAGCATATAGGCGGGCCGGAGGTCCAGTGGTTAGCACGCCAACCTTACAGTGCAGAGGTACCGGGTTAAATTTCAGCTCAGGCCTCCCTGTGTGGAGTTTGAATGTTTTCCCCGGGCCTGTGTGCGTTTACTCTGGGTACTCCGGTTTCCTCCCACATTCCAAAAAAACATGCACGGCAGGCTGATTGAACACTCAAAATTGTCCCTAGGTGTGAGTGTGAGCGTGGACGGTTGTTCGTCTATGTGTGCCCTGCGATTGGGTGGCAGCCGGTTTAGGGTGTCCCCTGCCTAGTGCCCGAAGACGGCTGGGATAGGCTCCACCTCTCCCCCCCCCCCCCCCCCCCCCCCCCCCTGAGGATAAGCGGATTGGAAATTCGATGGATGGATGGATGGATGGATGGATGGATGGATGGATGGATGGATGGATAACACCATATTAACACAATCACTGGACTGGATTTTTATGGAAGAACGGGAGCCCTTCTCTCTTTCCCCAGTTCAGTTGAGGACACAACAGAAAATGTTTTATTATTGTTTATCAGGACATTAATGCACTGGCATGTTCAGGTCTCTTATTATTATCAACATAAGCAGATAAAACAATGTTACTTTTAAAACTCATCAACAAGTCACAAAAAGAGATTTTCTGAAGGGGGCATTCAAGGTTGTGTGCACAACCCTGTTAGACACCTCTGTGAGGAAGAAGAAGAAAATATTCTTTCAAGAAGAATCCAATAAGTTAAAGTACCTTTTCATTATCTCTTTGGATAGTTGCAAATCGCTGGGTTAGTAAAACCAGCCACAGAGCACCATAACCAAATGCCACTGAACAGTTCAATTGCCCCATGCAGCGTGCCTCGGAAATGGCATTGTACCCTTTTTCAAATTGGTTCTTGTATTTCTACTAGCTTTGAAGATTTTTTTTCTTTTGTTTTGTTTATTCAGATCATGTAGCCTTCTTCAATTTTCTGACCAGCACTATTTAAGTGAGTTCTTTATTCAACAAAGCTGGTGGTAATCAGGCATGGCCATTCACATTTTAATTCATTTTCCAAAAGTGTAGTTAATAATTAAATTTATGATTTAACTAGGGTGGAACAATTACCGGTACTTTTTCACATGCAAAAGATGTCATCATAAAAAAGTATGTGGTGAATCTCTCCTTTCATGTAGCCTTTTCCTCTCTTTCTATTTTCTGCTGACTTAGAAAGGCACAGCAGACAGCCACTTACAGTCAGTCCACACAAAGTGAGAATTGAACACATGATGCCTGCACAGAAGCCAAGCAAGTGATCCACATTAATGTTCCAGTCAGCATGGAGCTTATCTGTGAAAATAAACTATCAACAAAAATCTATACATTTTATGCTTCAGGGTGCTGACATAGAATTTTGAACGTGTTGTTTGTTTTTTTTGTTTGTTTTTAACTCAGTAACTAAAAGTGCCGACTTGAAAAATGTAATGTTGAGTATCTGTTGTTTTCCACATGCTTGATAGCGCACACTACAATTTGCATTTTATAATTACTTCTGTTCTGTGACATTAGACAGAAGCAAAAATAGCATCGCCTCATTTTAGTACTGGGGATGAGCCTTACACACTCTTATAAACTGATGGTAAGTGGAGTCCATTTATATAGAGCTTTAGCAACACAATACGGTGCCCAAATGCTTTACGAAGCTTTACATTCATTCATTCATTCATGCACTAATTCACTACACTAATGGTATGTACCACAAATGATAAACTGTTTCATTTTTTTAAGGTATTGATATGTTTTTGCTACAACTGGCAAAATAGTCAAAATGTAATTGTTTCGAGTTTGACTTCTTCCGATCTTTAAAACGTTATCATCAAAGAAAAAAAATAATGTGCATAATGGCATGTTGCATGAGCAAGTTCCCGACATGAAAATAAGTGACATGCATGATGTCGCTTGCATAGCAAGCGTGCAGCGGATATGTGAACCTGCCATCCCTGAGTATGCTGTAAACTGTAATGACATCCAGTTGGAGATTACTCAACATAAAACTAAAAATAATTGAGTATAATCTAAGCGCCAACCCAAGTCTGTCGCGTTGCGAGGTGGTGGTGGACCCCAAAAAGCAGGCAGGAGGGAGGGAGGAGCAGGGTGAACTTGACGAGTTGTATTGATAAAAACACATAAAACTAAATCCTAAACAAACAAAGTTCAAAGAACACAAGGAATCCAAAGTATCAAACAAAAATCATGACTGAAGCTAAAACCTAACAGTGACCAAAACATGACTGAAACAAACATGACAGGAACAAACAAACAATGACCTGACACCGAGTGGTCGTGCCGGAGTCCTTTTAAACAGCTAACGACCTAACGACCAACAGGTGTGCAGCTTCAGGGAGAGCCCTACAGTGCCACCTGTTGGTCACAAACCGAAACATGACAAAGTCAATGTAAAATTCAATTGACTTGTTAACAGGAAATTAGCATAGTTTTCGGGAGTGATATCCCTTCAAATAACGAATATTCGCACACAACCGTTTTAGAAACACATACACACATGAAACATAAAAATACTCAAAAGCACACATTCTTCCAAATCGATGAAAAATTTGTTATATTTATAGATTTCGATCGCAACTTTTTTCTTATCTCATTATAAGTGTGTACTCGATGCATGCACGGCACCACACTGCCCCTAAGGGGCTTAGGCATGCACAGCAGGAATAACCGATTTTTTTTTCTCTATTGTTTTTCTGAATTGTTTTTTAATTATTTTAGTTTATTCTTATTGTACTTTATTATTAAGTTATTTTCTTTTTTGCTTTCAAATTATATTCACTTGAGTATTGAGTTGTTTCAAATTCAACGATAGCAAGATCCCAAAATTTTTTGTCATACTAACACAAGTTTGTACATGAGTTCCTAAGTTAGCCTAGTAATTCTCTTGAGAAAATAAATAAGGAGCTTGAAATAAATGGCTTGAAATAAATGTAATAATGTTTGCCGATTTATTTTTACCTTTATGTCTTATAAACCATTTTCAGAATTTGTGCACAAGCAACACTGTCTCATTATTTATTACACATAAACCTATACTATAACCTTGTATCCTTAAAATTAAATAATGAAATTTGCTGTTACGGTCATTCTATGGGCCTGTCATTCAAAACAAAACCAAATCTTGATTTTTACAAGAAATGCTTACATGAGCAATGCAAGAAATTAACCTGGATGTCACCATTTGCACGTTTTTTTTGTTGTTGTTTTTATTTTGTCAGTGCTCTTGTCATAACTTTGAAAGGGTTTCTGTTAATAGTCATGTGAATTCCCATTGTCATGCGTTTAGACTTTTAACTCTTGCTTTTTGAAGCTCTCACATTACATTGCCAAAAGAAAATCCTGTCGGAATACTCCAGGAAATGGGAGAAATTCTATGCACTTGATGCAAAATATTGAAAAAAATTATATTTTAGCACTAAACTGTACTTTTTCCATGTACAGTGGTTCACAATTTTTTTTATTAAATTTTTCTTCATATCTTATGCAACATAAATTAAGGAACAATATACATTCCAACTTCCCTGCAACTGACTGGCGACCAGTTGAGGGTGTAGTCTGCCTTCTGCCCTAAATCAGCTGGGATAGGCTACAGCAACTCCCTGCAACCCCGTTCAGGATAAGCGGTGTTGAAAATGAATGGATGGATGAATATACATTACAACAAATGCATAAAACATAACCCCACCCACTATTCTTAAGTCTATCAAAGCGGGACTCATTATCCACTCATTTAAATGCATCATTGACTTAAAATGGATTGTCATCTCCATGCTAGTCTGTCAGATTTCCATGATTACCATAATTATCCCCTTCGTCCCTCTCCTGATCCACTTCCTGCTCCACTCCTGTCCTGCCCTCTATTGTCTCCCTCCCTTAGCTCCTCCTCTGCTTTCTACTCCCGCTACTCCTCCTCCCCCTCTTCCTCCTCTTGCTTCTTTTTCCACTCTTCTTTCCTACTGCTGAGGCTGCTGCAGACTAACCTGGCTTTGGGGGCGCAGGGACCACACTGGCATTGGGACGGCTGTGAGGAACCCATGTTATCTCCCCTAATGTGCACGCAGCATGCAAGCACACACGCACACAGATGCACCAACACGACTGCACATTTGCATGCTTGTGGATGCGCACATATGCACGTGTAAAGTTTTGTGTCAGTAAAATAAGCTTAACAAAACTGGAGATGACAAGTAACTCATGTTAGCCTCCACATGAGGTGTCATGACGGGCAATCGAGTAACAAAACTCCCTATGGTAATTCAAGTTCTACTACTACAACTTCTGCAAACCTCCTTTCAGAGTCAACATGTGAATAGATATTCTTTTTTTTTTCTTTTCTGTTACTGTCACATATTACAACCCTTTCAATTGGTACATAGTACAGTTGTCTTTGCCATCAACATTTCTTCTCAAATTAATTAAAATCATACATCATGGAAAACAATAACTGTGTCTAAATTAGGTAGTTACCGTGTGTAAACTACATATCTGCAGCCAGTGAAAGCTGGCCTCTGAACTCATTCGATACTGACCAGTGATGCTTTGTATCCAAAACCATTTTACTGCGAAAACCCCTCAAGCATCAAATTTGAATGTGAAGGCTGTTTGAAAAAGATGGACTATATGATAACATTCACGTGTTAGGAGCAGTGCTTGAACGTGACAGTCAAGTTTTTGGTTTCGACCAGAGGCTGCTTTTCATGTTACGTGTTTCTACATTTGGCATTTCACTGTTGTTCATGAGGTGCATGTATTTGTAAATCTATCAAATGTGTCGCATTAGTTTGATATTTCTTGTTCCCAATACTGACATATTAAACACATGCAATATCACCCGAAGCTGCATTAGCTTCATGAATCATGAATTGCCACTGCAGTTCATGATTGTGCCATGATTTGCATCTGAGGATATTGTCCATGCTATCAAGTCATATCACAGCAGGGACTCGCAGAGAAGAATAAAGCGAGTCACTTAAACCATCCATCTATTTTCCGAACTGCTTGTCCTCACCATGGTCACAGGCGAGTCACTGATACTTTTTAATATAAATGCAATACTTCTGCATAACATTAAGGACCTTTCTACCGACCTATCTAGCTATCTAAAAGTCAAAACAGACCAGGGGTCTAATTGAAACATTTCATTTAACTATAACTACATACTGTCACGCTCATCATTAGGAAATGGACCCAAGTTGCTTGGACAGAACTCACGCGTCATCAGAGACTAAAAAAAAAAAAACCAAACGAAATAACATCCAACATTCACCACATGATCACCTGTGACTCTTATATCCACTACATGTACACATTGATTTTTTGGGAATGGTAAACAAACCAAAATATACAGACCAAGAAAAAGAAACTAAAATATCTCGGAATGGTTATGGTTGTCTCAACCAATCGTGCGAAATAGCATTCAAACTATTAGAAATACAAGAACATGCAGTACAAGTCTCAATTGTATATTTGCAATTATTGTTGGTGCGCTTAAGACAAACAAAATATATATATATACCTCGCAATACACGGGATTTACTGTTGAGAAAACAAAAACATTTTCTGATTAGTGATACTGTTACATCTTAAGCTGAGAGTGATAAAATATCAGTCAATGCTTAGATATAGTGATTTCTTACCTTTTATTCATTTGTATGATGATGCCTACATGCAGCTTTTTGCTTTTCAATTCCCACTTCCTGAATCACATTACAACGTTGCCATTCTCCACCGTGCAAACGGGCTCTTCCTCAGAGCTGTGGCACAGCTGCTGATTGTTGAGCATCATAAAAACTCTGTAATCCAATGACCCTAAGCTGCTGCTATCAATCCAACAAACCACCAGCAGGCAGATTTGATGGCAATGTGTCCCCTGAGCCTGAGCACAGAGGGCCCGGCGCACTACAAAGCCTGGAGCCTGTATAGCTTTTACTGCGAAACCACTGCGGTGCCATTTAATTTTACAGATGGGAAGTGGGGGTAAATGAATGGCTACAGTGTGGTTCTGGTGATCATCTATGACCACACATGATGATGCATTTGTGCATATATGGGTATATGTAAGTATGTACAGATACATCTCATAAATTGAAATACTGTGAGGGGCGGTAGGGGACTTTATTTGTGTAGTTGACTAAAAAAGGGAAATTCATTCAGAACTCACGGTGCAAAATACTTCAACTTGTATATTTACAGTTGACCCCCAACATAGCTAAAATTCATTGGACAAAATAATTTAACCCCCCCCAAAATTGTACGAATAAAATCTAAATATAACATCTTCTTATCTGACATTAATGAATAAAAAAAATGCATGACTGCCCGTCATTCAGCTGGCTGGGTCTTAATGCTCAAACTATTGCTATATTGGTAAGTCTTACTTCCCAGCTACAAGTTCCTCACTTCACATTGTGCTCCTGCTGAAGTTCCCGTGCCCACAGGCTGCAATGATTATTTTGTCTCACATTGTTTGTCCACTTTTGTCTGGCATGTATGCTGTCCAAATTCTGCGTTATCGACACAAACTGGATTGACTTAATATGAAATCCCAGCACGAGAATAGCTCATCACACATTTGGAATGACCGCAGTATATCTCGTATCAAAGTTTAGCAAAAGTTGAGTGTGTCTGCAGTCAACAACAGAGCTAACAAATAACACACCTGCCTCCTGGCATCTGTGACTGGCTGAATTTGCGTGGCCACGCTGAATGATGAAAGCTATTTCGAATTAAAGAGATGTTAAAATTAAATACAGAACACACATACAGTAGCTAATTCTTTTTTTTAACCTAAATAAAATGGTTTCATATATATATATATATATATATATATATATATATATATATATATATATAAAGCAGGAAAAGTAGTTCGGAGCCATCAAGGCTTGAATAATGGTTGGTGTTTATTAACTTACTCCAAACGGATATTGTG
>NW_017805583.1:1867999-1873964 GCF_001891065.2 Hippocampus comes
ATATATATATATATATATATATAAAGCATAGAATCCTCTACCAGAGGCCTAGTTGCTTGAGGGTTCTGCACAGGATCTTAGTTGTTCTCAGTATTGCGCTCTTCTGCACGGAGCTGTCGGATGTTGTTCCTCGTATCTGAGCCATCCATTCAAAATGTAAAAAAAACCCAAATAAACTAAGAAATCACATGTACGGTTTTCACAGCCTTTGCTGCTCAACTCAAAATTGAGCTCAGGTGCATCATGTTCCCACTGATCATCCTTGAATTCTTCCAGCTGAAATGGATTGTCGTCCACCTGAGGTCAATTCACTTGATTGGACATGATTTGGAAAGCCACAGACCTGTATAAGGTCCCGTAGCTTACAGTTTATGTCAGAGCATAAATCGAGAATGAAAAGAATTGTCTGTAGTCATCAGAGACAAGATTGTCTCGAGGTACAAATCTGGGGAAGGATGCAAAAACATTCATGCTGCTTTGACTCTTCCAATGAGCACAGTGGCCTCCATCATCCGTAAATGGAAGAAGTTCCGAGAGCCGGTCGCCAGTCTAAACTGAGCAATTGGAGGACGGAGTTGAAATCAGGGAGGTGACCGATAACCGGATGTTCACTCTGTCAGAGTTCCAGTGGTCCTCTGTTGAGAGAGGTGAACCTTGAGAATGACAACCATCTCTGAAGCACTCTACCAATCAAGCCTGTATGGTAGAGTAGCCAGACGGAGGCCACTCCTTCGTAAAAGGCACATGGCATCCTGCCTGAAGTTTGCCAAAAGGCACCTGTCGGACTCTCAAACAACGAGAAAGAAAATTCTCTGGTCTGATGAGATCAAGATTGAACTCCTGTTTGGAGGAAACCAGACACTGCTCATCACCTGAGCACTACCATCCTGACAGTGAACCCTGGTGGTGGCAGCATCATGTGATGAAGATGTTTTTCAGCAGTAGAAACTGGGAGACCAGTCAAGATCGAGGGAAAGATGAACGCAGCGATGAAAACCTGTTCAAGAGTGTTCAGGACCTTAAACTGGGACGAAGTATACCTTCCAAAAGGACAACAACCCTTAGCACATAACCAAAACAACGAAAGTGCGGCTTCAAGACAACTCTGTGAATGTTCTTCAGTGGCCAAACCAGAGCCTGCACTTGAATCAGATCAAACATCTCTGAAGAGATCAATGATGGCTTTGCAGGGATGCTCCCCAACAACCCGATGGTGCTTGAGAGGTGCTGCAAAGATTAATGGGTGAGACTGCCCAAATATAAGTGTGTCAAGCTTATAGCATCATATTCAAAAAGACTTGAAGCTGTAATTACTGCCAAAGGTGTATCAACAAAATACTGAGCAAAGGCTGTGAATACTTCATGCGTGTAAATAAATCTTCAAACTTTTCGGGGGAAAAAAAAACCAAAACAAAACAAATAAATCATGTCAAGGGGTGTTGTGTGTATGTAACATAAACATGTGAATACTTGTACCCTGTATTTTGACTCTCTTCATGAAATGAAATGATCAAAGAAAAATAAATTACGATTCAATCCACCCATGATTCTGCCATCCATATCAAATCCAACCCCCCCACCAAACACCAATACTTTCAAGATCATACCATCGAGTCATCCCAACACATCCTCATTCTCAACCTTTATAAAATTAAGAAACACTGAATAGTTTGATTGATCATAGGATGTGAACAGCAGCAAAGTCTCAAGTCAATTCTGTTCTATTGTCTCCCCCTCCTTTGTTTTCCTTTTTTTTTAAACTTCAGAGGTCCCTCTGCAGAGTCATGGTGGACGAACTGAGGGTGTCACTGAAGTGCCAGCGCAGGCTCAAACACAAGCCTCAGCCGCCCGTCATGGCGAAAACGGAGGAGGTTATCAACATGCACACCTTCAACGACCGCAGACTGCCAGGGAAAGAGACCATGGCATGAAATGGGAATCACTTTCTCACCCTCACCTCCGCAATGAGGAGGCATGTAGAGACACTTGGAAGAACCGTGGGGGAAACTGGTAAAAGGGAGGGAAGTACACTTTGGGTTATTTTTGACAATGAGCAGAGAGAGTTGCTTGAGAGTGCATTGACAAGAAGTCATTCGTATTAAAGATTAACTTGGATTCAATAATATTTCCTGTGGAAATAACTTGAGCCTAGGAGAAATTTCAGCTAGTTACCTCATGATTCCTATCACAATAATAAGGCGCAAAGTACAGGGAGTGGAGTTTTAATGGCAGAGGTGGGAATTTTCAATTTTTAACAATGGTGGAATGGACCCTGTCATCGTCATATTAAGTTACTTAAACTGCAGCGGCAACGTGAACATCTTAATCACAGATTTCTTTGCTATGGCCGTAGGTAAATTACATAGAGAGGACTGGAAACGAACAACAAATGTTTTGTCTGTTTTCAAACCTTGATAGAAGGAGCAAAAAGGCTCTCAACTCACGTTAGCCCCGAGCCTCAAAGACTGCAACGAGTGCAGCTGATTTCTATTTGTGTGGGGGGGAAGCATTGTATTTCTTTGTCACATAATGTGTAATTAATTGAGGAAAAAATAAGATCTCATCCATCGGGCTAGAAGTGATATTTAATTTTATTTGTGTTTCAGAGTACTAAAACTTTTAGTCTTTAAATGTAGTGTATGGGAAGGATGCAGAAATATAACCAAAGGATGCATGGTTTAGCGCTGATATAGCAAGCTGTCGAGTTCCATGTATTGTATCCGCCTGTAGTCGTAACTCGGGATTAAATGAAGCGCATAAACCATTACCTTCAATTTAGAGGAATTGTAGGATGTGATTGGCCCAGCTCCACTGATCCACGGCAATCACACGCAAAGAAATTGTATTTATTCAAGTATTTATTGTTTTATTTATGAAATTCTTTGTTTATAAAGACGGGATTTTCACTGCGGCAGCAAATCTCAAGCTCACGTGTGTATGAGTATGCTAAAGTTTCTGACAATATGCTCTGTGTAATGTCTTTTGTGGCTTTTTTTCATTTTCTTTACGACAAATCTAATATTTATGTGCATTTACAATTTGTAAGAAAAGATGTTTTGTACAAAGAGAGCCATCATTTTGTCTTGGTTTTTACCATCATGAGCGTCACCATCAGGAGTGTCATTCATGGTCGTAGGGCAGGGGCGTAGCCATCATTTCAGAAGTGTGGGGGACAGATTGTTCAGGAGTCAAGATACGTTTACAGTTTTCTTGGTGGCTACGGCAGTCTTCAGGCCACCGTAGACTAAACGGGATGGTCGTGTAACCAAACAAAACAAAAAAAGGCTAAAATCCCACAACACACTAAATTTCGGATAAATGGGGTGATGTGAGCACCAGAAAAGCAGTGCAAACGTACCTTAAGACCACCTCTATGAGCAAATGATAATTCTCTCAAGGTTCAACTTCTCCTTAAAAATAACCAAACTGGATAAGGTAAAACACAATGACAGTAAATCTTGAATAGCCAAATAATTAAGGGGTATATTGTCTCAATTGTGCTCAAGTCAGAAAGGGGCGTAGCAACGCACGTTCGTGGCTGCGCAGATGCTCGCGTCATATTAATTTTGTCACTAATGCGCCTTCATGGAATGGACGCACTCTGGGTGGAACGACCGTCAAATAAGGGCGAATTCAGCCTGTCAAATTTCGTCAAGTGCTTATTCTCCCAAAGACTTAAGCACCTTTTCCTCTAAAGCACTCCAGAGGCTGAAGTACGATCTGTCATACTGCACATTTTGATTGATTTCATCTGCAACGGTTCTGTCAATCGGCATCCTTGTGCTGACGCGGAGGTAGAGAGTGGGTGGCGGCGGGGGCACACCTGGCCATTATATGCTCACCGACTGTCCAATGGACATAATGTATCCCTACTGCATTCCGCCGACGGCTGAAACCTTGATATTCGATTCTATTAACCCTTTCATGCACCCTGTAACCCAATAACATGAGAAGATGTCCCTGAAAGATTTAATTGGTGAAAAAGGGGCAGGGCCAGCAGCTTCTTTTTTTTTTCACCTGCAAGGAACATTTCCGAATGCTTGAAGGGGGTTTGGAGTTTGGAATCGGCAACTACACCCATTGTAATCAAGTTATAGATTTTTAATCTTTTGTTATTTATTATTTGATCTCGTGTGGTGTGTTCGGATTTGCTTATGTGTGTTTGATCACGTGTGACGCAGCATTAGGCAATCTGATCAACACCCAATTGCTTTGTACTGGCTCCAAACAGACATTCAGTCTTGAGCATAATACTCAGATTAATTACTTTGATTCGATTTATTAAATACAGAATGAAAAAAAAACCCCACATGCTCCTTCAAAGTAACCTGTTCGATTAGGCGACCGTGACTTAGGAGGTAAAGCGGGTCGTCCGGTATCCATGTCGTGTCGTTGTGTCTGGGGCAAGACACTTAGCCAACTTTGCCTTAGGCATCACACACATCGGTGTATTCACGGTGAAGCATCTTTACGTGTCCAGAAAAGCAAAATATGAAACTGATGCATATTATTATTATTATTATTATTATTATTATTATTCAATGAGCCGTGCACACATTCCTGGCGACGATTAGTATGACGTTCGGATCCACTAAACAATTTAGTTTCACATTGTACGTGAAATATTATCCAAATAGATCCCTATGGAATTCACTACTCATGAAAGCGACACGCTCCCGAAATTAGGGCCGCCCTGGACTTTTAGACTTCAGCAATCCGTGCCTCTTTGGTGGTTATGCATTGTCAGAAAGAAGTCTGGACAGGAGAATCGGCAGGCCTTGAAAATGTGCAAGCATCTACTAAAACGTTGATTTGAGCACAAAGGGGAGAATATGGCCCGACATGTCTAATGGCAAGACTGAACACAAAAATTTGGTTAAATATAAATCTATTCAGCAAATTTATTGCACTCAAAGTAACAGTGAATGAAAAGGTTTTGATGCTTTTTTTTCCATGTGAATACTGTACTGATTGCTTTAGTCCTCCATGAAATCAGACCAAATGGCTTTTAGCAAAGCAAAACTTTCATGGCCATCAGCTTAGACTGAAAACTCATCAACATTAGCTGACATTTTTGACAATTTGAAATAGGAAACACTAATACCACAACATAAGAAACTACGATCAACATAACCAGAATAAGTACATGCCAACATGAAAAATACAGCAAGGTTTTTTGACCGGCAGCAAGCAATGTGTTTGTCTCACCTGCTGTCCACGTGATTAATCGTCTGTGTAACAAATGTTGAGGATACATTCAAGCAGGGCTTGACATTAACGTTGCTCAACAGCCACCGTGGCTCAAGGTTTTCCAGAGTTACTACTCACTTGACATTTTCACCAGCCACAATTTTGTTGTGGGAGGATAAGGGTTTTGCACAACTAAGTTCCATATTCGGTCTAACAGGTCTGACATAAAAATAAAAAGAGAACCAAAAACAAAATGAAAGTGGGAAAAACTTCCTGTCCAAGTACCGTTCATGCATCTGATAATCAGTAGACTAACTTGACATTTTCACCAGCCACAATTTTGTTGTGGGAGGATAAGGGTTTTGCACAACTAAGTTCCATATTCGGTCTAACAGGTCTGACATAAAAATAAAAAGAGAACCAAAAACAAAATGAAAGTGGGAAAAACTTCCTGTCCAAGTACCGTTCATGCATCTGATAATCAGTAGACTAACTGCTTAAAAACCGAGCATTTAGCACCTCCACAAGCGAGCATTCATTCTCCACTGTGAGAAATGCGTTTTTTGACCACAGGCGTACAATGCTCCATAAAATAAAAGGCCCATTTTGTTCAGCTGCTATTTGAGGGATGTGACCCATCCGAGCGAATGGACACCATCATCGCCGTCACATACAGCAAAATGCCCAGAGTATACCATATCAACTCTTCTAAAGCATGAGTTTCAATTTTAACTAATGTCTGCCGTGGAAATAATTGTTTAATATTGAATGTGTG
>NW_017805583.1:1889751-1913627 GCF_001891065.2 Hippocampus comes
TATTATTATTATTATTATTATTATTATTATTATTATTATTATTATTATTATTATTATTATTATTATTATTATTATTATTATTATTATTATTATTATTATTATTATTATTATTATTATTATTATTATTATTATTATTATTATTATTATTATTATTATTATTATTATTATTATTATTATTATTATTATTATTATTATTATTATTATTATTATTATTATTATTCAATGAGCCGTGCACACATTCCTGGCGACGATTAGTATGACGTTCGGATCCACTAAACAATTTAGTTTCACATTGTACGTGAAATATTATCCAAATAGATCCCTATGGAATTCACTACTCATGAAAGCGACACGCTCCCGAAATTAGGGCCGCCCTGGACTTTTAGACTTCAGCAATCCGTGCCTCTTTGGTGGTTATGCATTGTCAGAAAGAAGTCTGGACAGGAGAATCGGCAGGCCTTGAAAATGTGCAAGCATCTACTAAAAAAATGATTTGAGCACAAAGGGGAGAATATGGCCCGACATGTCTAATGGCAAGACTGAACACAAAAATTTGGTTAAATATAAATCTATTCAGCAAATTTATTGCACTCAAAGTAACAGTGAATGAAAAGGTTTTGATGCTTTTTTTTCCATGTGAATACTGTACTGATTGCTTTAGTCCTCCATGAAATCAGACCAAATGGCTTTTAGCAAAGCAAAACTTTCATGGCCATCAGCTTAGACTGAAAACTCATCAACATTAGCTGACATTTTTGACAATTTGAAATAGGAAACACTAATACCACAACATAAGAAACTACGATCAACATAACCAGAATAAGTACATGCCAACATGAAAAATACAGCAAGGCTTTTTGACCGGCAGCAAGCAATGTGTTTGTCTCACCTGCTGTCCACGTGATTAATCGTCTGTGTAACAAATGTTGAGGATACATTCAAGCAGGGCTTGACATTAACGTTGCTCAACAGCCACCGTGGCTCAAGGTTTTCCAGAGTTACTACTCACTTGACATTTTCACCAGCCACAATTTTGTTGTGGGAGGATAAGGGTTTTGCACAACTAAGTTCCATATTCGGTCTAACAGGTCTGACATAAAAATAAAAAGAGAACCAAAAACAAAATGAAAGTGGGAAAAACTTCCTGTCCAAGTACCGTTCATGCATCTGATAATCAGTAGACTAACTGCTTAAAAACCGAGCATTTAGCACCTCCACAAGCGAGCATTCATTCTCCACTGTGAGAAATGCGTTTTTTGACCACAGGCGTACAATGCTCCATAAAATAAAAGGCCCATTTTGTTCAGCTGCTATTTGAGGGATGTGACCCAACCGAGCGAATGGACACCATCATCGCCGTCACATACAGCAAAATGCCCAGAGTATACCATATCAACTCTTCTAAAGCATGAGTTTCAATTTTAACTAATGTCTGCCGTGGAAATAATTGTTTAATATTGAATGTGTGTGAGTGTGTGTAGCCATTGTGTCATATCGCTTTTATAAGATTTTATGAGCGTGTTTGTGCGTGCGATTGTGTGTGCGTGCGCGTGCTGCATTGACTGAATGATCAGAAGTGCTCTGGTACTGACAGTTCACACGAGGGTTTTCAAGTTCCACTGCTCCTTACCAGAGGTTGACTCGTGGGTGTTGACTAAAAATGTTGCCTTCGCGTGAACACAGTTTTTTTTTGGTTTTTTTTAACTTCACCAACCATGCATGGTGAAGCGTGGAGAGTTATTCATATGGCTCACAGATCAAAGATGATCCATTTTAGCACTATAATGTGTATCCAAATACCAAACGCGGCAAAGTGACTCGTCGGCGTCGCAGTGTCAGCTGCCACTGCAGCAATTCAAACGCATTGCCATGTTGTTGGGTGTTAATGTCAAGGCCTGCGTTTGTCAAAAAAAAAAAAAAATGTTACGACTTGAAAAAGGAACTGAATCGTTTTATGGCTGTAACCCCCCCCCTCCCCCACTACGCCCCTGCTGTATGGTACTCCAGACTGGTAGTCAAAAGGCTATCCTAAACACTGAGCTGACTTTCATAAGGGTGAGAGCTGCAGTAAATGTCTTCACTTTGGGATGCTCTCTTTTTCCCACAGAGTGACCCATTGATGTTTTAAAGAAGAAAACCTTTTTTATCGTGTTAAAAAAAAAAAACACTACAAATACAACAGAAATATTTTTACTTCACATGACAGATGAATATCGAGAACATAGTTGGAAAAAAAATAGTATGTATTTCCACAAAAGACGAAAATCTTAACAAGATGCCTAATCGTTTTGTGAGCCTAATTCATGATACTTACGATTCAGAGTTAAGCAAACGTGATTTTTTTTTTTAATGTATTCAAGAAAACATGGATTTGTTGTGAAAACTAAATTCAGTGCACTGTTTACCCTTTGAAGTTGATGCACAAGTTCAAAGCAAATAAAGTACAATGTTCACCTAATTTGCTTTCTTTTTGACTGGATGGGTATGGATTCAACATGAGCCTAATTCTAACGCTGAGCAAAAGTAACTGCACACACTTCTTCAAGTTATCCTGCGAGAGGGATATCACAGGGTTTTATGGCTGGAGAAAGCAATCAACATATTGTTACAGTGCCATTGGATGCAAAACGGTATGTAAAACAGATCACTATGTCATCACGAAGCAAGACAAGGTCATCGTTTTCAATGAACACAAAAATACAGACGGTACAGCAAAATCAAATGAACATGGCTGCAAATCTTCAGGGTGGTAAATCGGTCTCAGAAACCAGTGGTGTACAGACTGCTGAGAATCTATAGAACTCCAATGGCTCTGGGGGATCAAATTGGCAGAAAGGCATTCCACAATAATGTAAAAACAGCATTGATTGATCACAACAGACACGTCCGGCAAGTGTTTGAAAGCTGCACGAACTCAACTGTTGTCAATCCAAGTTTTGACTGAGCCTCTTTGAATGTCGCATGATTACCTTGATTAAAAGTGCAACACATAGAGTTTTACAGTGATAAAAATAGAACATTTAAATCACAAGACACCCACCTCCCCTATCCCACTCAAACACACCCATATGTATACTTATGACAATACACACACACACACACACACACACACACACACACACACACACGCGTTAAGTGAGCGTATAGACATGGAAAGGCAAAGATCCTTGCGAGGAAAGACAACCTGTGGGAAATCATTGGCGCCAAGAGGTGCCACAGCCCACAGTCGCACAGTCACAGATGATGCTGCCACAGAGACCACCACAACAGAGATAGGGTGGACTTGTCACTGTGCAGAGCAGCCCCCGCCAGGATCCACCCCAGTCTGGATTCTATTCCTTTATTCTTTTTTGTTTTCTGCAACCACTGTTGCTGCTGAAACGACGCAAATGTCCTCATTGTGGGACTAATAAAAATTATCTCATATGTAATCTGGAGCTACCCTACCCATTTCAGGTTCTATTATACAGTGAGAGAAATAGAACAAACAGAGTAAGTAAGGAAAAATAACGAGGCAGCTGCAGCACTTCACTCCGCTATACTGTAGGGTTTGATTTAGGTGACATAGACATAAGGCCCGGACAGGTAGAGCTGAAGGGCTACTCACGAGATTGTTTTTGTACGCAGAAGCGAGCATTTCATCACGGCTGTTTTGAAAGCTGGTGAAAATATTCATTGACTTGAATCCTCATGTAGAGTGGCAAAATTATCAATTGTGATACTTTGGTCAGTATTCATTGCAAGTGAAAACTTTTTGTTAGTTGATAGCATCTGCAAGACAGCAGTTTCGTTTCGTTTGTTTATTGAACATAAAAACATGTCCAGTAATAAATTGACAGAAAGTAAGTGAGTGGATCTCAGATGAATTGTTACAGTCACTTCGGAAAGCGAGTTGGCGAGTCTGTTTTTGTGGGATGATGAAGGTCTAGATAACACAGAGGTAATTTTCTTGCAGTTATATAGAGCTTTTGAATAGGGATGAGAATTGATAAGATTTTTATGATTTCGATTATCGATGCAGTTTAGCGAAAAGTGTTGTGATTATTTGGCCAAAAAGTTACCATTGTGTGCAAGACTATTCTGCTGTTGTCCGTAATCCATGAGAGAGGTTGAATAAATTCCGGCACTACAGGAGTGTCGACTGGGATTATTTTGGACCTTGGTATACACATTTACGTGTGCATCACAACACAAGAATGAAATAAATAGCCATTTCAAACAAAATTAATGAGTGTGTTATTTCAACATTTATTGACAGTGAAGTAGTTCCACACACAAACATACTAGCACACTCTAGTCAATCAATTGCATAAAAATGATCTCATATGTAATCTGTAGCTATCCTACCCATTTCAGGTTCTATTATACAGTGAGAGAAATAGAACAAACAGAGTAAGTAAGGAAAAATAACGAGGCAGCTGCAGCACTTCACTCCGCTATACTGTAGGGTTTGATTTAGGTGACATAGACATAAGGCCCGGACAGGTAGAGCTGAAGGGCTACTCACGAGATTGTTTTTGTACGCAGAAGCGAGCATTTCATCACGGCTGTTTTGAAAGCTGGTGAAAATATTCATTGACTTGAATCCTCATGTAGAGTGGCAAAATTATCAATTGTGATACTTTGGTCAGTATTCATTGCAAGTGAAAGCTTTTTGTTAGTTGATAGCATTTGCAAGACAGTAGTTTCGTTTCGTTTGTTTATTGAACATTAAAACACATACAGTAATAAATTGACAGAAAGTAAGTGAGTGGATCTCAGGTGAATTGTTACAGTCACTTGGGAAAGCCAGTTGGCGAGTCTCTTTTTGTGGGATGATGAAGGTCTAGATAACACAGAGGTAATTTTCTTGCAGTTATATAGAGCTTTTGAATAGGGATGAGAATTGATAAGATTTTTATGATTTCGATTATCGATGCAGTTTAGCGAAAAGTGTTGTGATTATTTGGCCAAAAAGTTACCATTGTGTGCAAGACTATTCTGCTGTTGTCCGTAATCCATGAGAGAGGTTGAATAAATTCCGGCACTACAGGAGTGTCGACTGGGATTATTTTGGACCTTGGTATACACATTTACGTGTGCATCACAACACAAGAATGAAATAAATAGCCATTTCAAACAAAATTAATGAGTGTGTTATTTCAACATTTATTGACAGTGAAGTAGTTCCACACACAAACATACTAGCACACTCTAGTCAATCAATTGAAGCATGAATTTGCTGAATCCTCACCAGTCAGTAAAATAAAAGTAACCAAAACTGACAGGCAGGATATCCCTCGTAACTTTGATCATGCATTATGAATTCTGCATGGGTTATTCATACAGGTGGAGAAATGTAGCTTGAGGAACTGGCCTTTTTCCTCTCTGTGGTTGCTGACTTTCTTGAGGCGTTGTAGTCGTGTTGTCTTTCCACTACCTTGCCTCCATCTCCTTATAAAAAAGAAAAAAGAATCTTCCCCCAAAGGTCTCATATGCTCCAACAATCCAATAACTCTGCAGGGGCTACGCTCAAATTCACAGCGGAGGCAAAACATCCGGTAGGGCAGCCTAACTGTTTTAACATTTCATTTAAACAGAGTGAAGCACCACTAATTTGAGATGATCAGAAAGTTGGGGACAAAAAAAAAAATCAATTATCACGAATAGAATGAAACAGTTTCTTTTATAGCTGTATAATACAAAAACTCTCTTGACCTTGGAAGTTGTATATATATGATGTGTCATCCCCTGACTGGCAAAATATGAAAGGCATTTCTGATGAATAAAAATATGTAAATAATAATACAATAACAACTACAAAAAAAGAATGTTTATTAATAATTCCCTGAGAGTCATTCACATATTTATCATTTATTTTTTGCCAGAGAAAGATGCTGAGAACCAATGCAAACATGGATTGGTAGCAGGAATAGTGTATAAACTCGAAGTCCCAGAATCAAAATGGCAAACATATCACAAGGTGGTTCAGAACTACCAGGCCAGACAAACAAATTGATGATCACGACCAGCCTGACAAAGTGGTGGTGTATAAACCTAAAAAAACTGCACTTGTGATAACTATCACAATCCTGTACAGCAACATCCGGAAAATGGAACACGAAAAGCTGCAGAAATACCAAGGAAGAACGACAGAAAATGTGGAAAGTAAAGGCAACAAGGGTGCCAGGAGTGATCGGGGGGGCTGGGGGCAGTAACCCCCAAGATGGTGGATGGCTCAGATACGTGGAACATCCCACAGCTCCATGCAGAAGAGCACAATGCTGGGAGCAGCTAAGATCCTATACAGAACCCTCAAGCTTGCAGGCCGCATGCTTGTGCCTGTTCTAGCTGTCTTTGGCAATAGTTGGGGTCTGCCCTGAACTGGTTGGCAGCCAATTGCAGAGCACATTTAGACCTCTGCTGGAGGACCCTAATATGAGGGCTATATATATATATAGCCCTCAGAACTGGTTGGCAGCCAATTGCAGAGCACATTTAGACAAACAACCATTCACACTCACAATCGCACTTAGGGACAATCTAGAATGTTCAATCAGCCTGCCATGCATGTTTTGGGAATGTGGGAGAAACCCGTAACTGGAAAAAAGCCACACAGGCACGATGAGAACATGCAAACGCCACACAGGAAGGCTGCAGCCTAACTCCAACCCTGGACCTCTGTACTGTAAGGCGGATGTGCTAACCAGTCGGCCATGCACCCACCCACCCACCCATAAAGCATACATCAATGCATTCATTTCTTCGATACTATTACAATGTGTCAAAACGAGAGCTGCTGCATCACCAGAAAAGTCTTCTTGTTTTTCCACAGCAACTGATACCAAAACCAATTGTACTGTAAATACTAGAGCAGCTTTGACATTATAGCCCCTCACCATACACTTTACGGTCATTTACTACACATTCACAAACGACCACTCAAGGAGGTTATCATCATAACTTGTACCTTGTTCTTGGGAAATCCATCATATATGTTCAAGTAAGAGGTCTTTAAACCATCACACACTTTACTGCCAGAGAAGTAATGTGTTTCAATCATGATGCTGAGTAGCTTTGCCACGATGACTCCAAATGCAATGTTAAAGCTGAAAACGGGAGCTGTGTACTCCCGTTTTCGCTCAACAGGAATGATTTGAAGCAAAAACGCAAATTAATTATACAGTATCTGTGTAAAATGTCACCAGACAAAGAGTATTGTCGAAAATTGTCTTCCCACTATCATAATGTTGGTGCTGCATAGATATGCAGACTCTGGATTGCCCTCCCCAAAATTTTCATGGCACTCCCATTTCTATCTATCTAGACTAGAGTCAAGCATGGGTGTCACTCGAATCTTAATTTAATAATTGCCCTGATATACAGTACTGTCTTCAACATAATAGTGTTATTTGCTTCTCCCAACCAATGAAATTTCTGGGATGCCATTTACTTTGTACATCTGCACACAAATGATTTGAGGCACAGCCGTCCCCATCTTGAGCAGTGGATTGACAATTACCGGTAATCTACAAAATGAAACCTACAGGAACGATATTGTATCCTGACATGCATATTGTTTGAAACCAGGTATGAAGACATGAACGACTATAATACAAATGAAAAGAGAGACATGCATTCAGGATTCGAAAAAAATACAAATGAAAAGAGAGACATGCATTCAGGATTCGAACCTGGGAGCCATCTCACCCTGTTAAAAATTCATAAAACTAGAAAAGTCGGCACCAATTTGACATTTTCAAGAACTGTGTTTGGAAAAGTGCAAAAGTGTCGGTCAGACATCCTAACCAGGACTAAAGTTTCCATTGAAACATGTAACAGATGGATTAATTTCTCCAGAGAGCAGGAAATAAAAATCTAATTCCACTCAAAGGATAGACATACCAAAAGTGCTCACTATTTTACTACGTAACCCTGTAATTGCATATTCAGGATTAGAAGTTACAAACAGTGCATATTAGAGCAGTTTTATTCAACAGTTGCAAATGTAGATATTCCCAAATGACCAACGGCACCCGATGTAACCTGGTGACGAAGGGTATTTTAAATGCAAAAGTGCAAAATGTCAGCAGCAGACATGTGTGCCATTATATATGGAATGTGGATATGCAAAATAGCAGAGGTAGTTTAAGTGGATGAGAGCACAAGGGCAGGAGGCAGAAGGTGGGAGGTAGTGGACCGAGTTCAGCATCCTGACAGCCTAATGTATGAAGCTATTTGTGAGTCTTGTGGAGGCTTTCAGCAGGAGGAAGTGCAGCCTCCGTACCACACAGCGATGCAGCCAGCAATGGCATTTTCAATAAAGCTCTTTAGAAAGTGCACATGCGGAGGGGTGGTGCTTGAGCTTTCCTCATTTCGCAGAGAACATAGAAGCATGTTTTGAACCTTCTTGGCCAACGATGTGGTGTTCCTCCAGAAAACTTCCTCAGAAGTGTGCACTGTGACCAAGTGCTCTATTCCTGCTCCTTAGCAGCACTGTTACTTTAGACTCGAGACTTGAAGGACAGAATTCAGAACTACCTCTCGCACACACTACTGAAACATATTTCATTAATGTATGTATTTTCTAACAGATTTTTTTTTATGACAAATTTGAAATAGGATGTGTGAAAGGCTATTTTAACATACGTAGGCTTTCAGTGGAAACGGATGGCCTTCCACTTTTTCCAACTTAAAGTTCATCTCACTACTATGTGCCCAAAAGCCTGCAAATAGCTAGAACGAAGCAGCGGCGCGACTTCACAAAATACCATCAGAACCTTGTCTGATGTAAAAACAATTGGACAGTGTCCTCTGTTCCACTTTTGATGAGAGCTCTCTGAGTCCAGTCGCCCCTGCCAGCGGTCAGCATGGAAAATAGTCCATGGTAGGGGAGGGGGGTTTCATCCGATGAGATGTGTTGCTCTCTGGTCAGGCACCGTTTCTGTCTAATATCTTGGATGGAGGGGAGTTCCAGTCTGAGGCTTTGCAGGGCTCAAATCAGACCGAGATGCGGAAGGTCAATAGACCCGATGATGCCTCTGTGGAAGATGGTCAGGATGGAATGGGGTAGGGGGACATTCTTCTTCTTGCATCAGGAGAGCAGGCATTGTTGTGCCTTTTTCACCTGGGAGGAGGTGTGCATTTGACCAAGTTAGTTCACTGGTGATTTGCACTCCCAGAACTTGGTGCTGCTAACGACTTCCATTGCAGTGTCGTTGCTATGGAGTGGCAGGTGACTGGACGAGATTTCTTAAAGTCAACAATACACTCCTTTGTCTTGACATTAGGCCCACAACAGTTATTTTGTCTGTATACTTCAGGAAGGGTTTAAAATTATATCTGAGACAACAGTCATGGGGGAACAGCAAGGGGCTAAGGACACAGCCTTGCGGGGAGCTGTTGTCCATGATGATGAAACTTGATATGTTGTTGTTCACATGTGCAGCCTGGGTTACATTGGTGAGGGAGTTCAGAAGCCAATTGCATAGAGAAGCCAGTTGCAGAGAGATATAGAAACGGATGAGAGCCGGCTCTAAAATGAAGGAAAGTTATGCAAGAGGATGAACTGAGAGAGGTTTTGAACAGTTGCTTCTGCAGGTGTTTTACTCACAAACGGACAAACCAACGGCTGTTAGAAAAATACTGTTGATTGTTTCCGTTCAAATTTCAGCTTGCAGCCATCGCAAGGTCACGTCATTCACGATCATTTGACAGCGGTCAGTGGAGACTTCCATCATGTTCCTCACTCATCGACGAACACATCACAACATGTAGATTGTTCAACATGAGGGAATAAAATGATGGAGCTCTTCTTTCATACAGGACTTTGATGAGATAAGACTGTTTATTCATTTCCTGATCATTGTTGTTATTATTATGATTATTGTTGTATTTGATGTTTTTTGTACAGCCCTTTGTGACAGCTGCAGTTGTTTATTTTTAAAGTGTCCTATAAATAAAGTTGAGTTGAGCGCCCCGCTTCGCAGATTGTGGAGTGTTGTAGTGTATTAATATCAGGCTAAAATGGACTACATTTATGAGATTTATTCTCCACCCATGCAAAGAGTGAGAACAAAATACGATGGTGCGTGCGGCCATCTATTCTATTTACAAAGTGACACAGGCGGCTTTCTGAGGGCGCACACAACATTGTGGCTGAGTGCAACATTTATCAATTGCACATTTTCAGTCACAGCACAATCTATGCCTGCACATTTGATCACTGCCTGCACCCAATTCATCTCAGTTGCCTTGCTTATTGCTCCTTTGTCAAAACACAATGGTCTTTTGTTTACAGGAGACATTTCGCATGCTTTTTTTAATGCCCACGTTTACAATTTGAACATACTTTAGAGCCATTAATAATTTGTACGACTTGCTACTGACGTCCTGCTCAGAGCAACGTTGTCGAGGGAAGGATGTTTTTGTTTTTTTTTGTTTTTTTGACAGGAGAGCGGTGTTGTTTGCTGTTATATTTTTACATCAGTAGATTTTCATAATTTATGGTTTTACTGCCAGGAAAATAAACAATGCTGCTTCTAACAATGTTGCAAAAATACTGCATATTGTGCGTTCACAGCAAAATGCGGTTAACAAAAACTGAATTTTATCGAGAGAGAGGGAGAGAGAGAGAGAGATTGCATAAAGCCTAGTATAAATTTATGTACATATAACTTTATTTATTATTATTATTATTATTATTATTATTATTTCTGTCCATCAAACTACCGTGTATTTCCATTATTATTGTTGTTATTTTGGAGGGCTGTATTACATCTTATTCTTGGGAAATTATGGTGGGCTATCCAGGAATGTGCAAAACACTTTTGTAATTTGGTCATCTATCTGAAGAGAGAAATTTGAAATGTCGTTTTTTAACTTAGAAGTCTTTCATCATTGCCTTTTACATTTTTTGTCTTTTTTGTTTTGTTTTGTTTTTAATCATTGCATTTTTTCATTATGTGTAGCACAATGTATCCGTACCTACTCTTTGTGGAATGGAGGGCAATCAGGTTCAGATAATCCTGAATTACTGGTTCAAGACCATCTGTGATCATTACCAAATGCGTGTGAGTCTCTTTCCCGCTACAGTGATTTTATTATGCTGATGAGCCTCTCATCCTCATGGAAAAACATTAGCGTTAATATATGCAAATAAATTGGAAAAAAAATCGACTCAGTTTGTAGCCCAAAGGTAAGAAAATGAAATCAGTTTCAATGTTTTCATCGATTGAGAATCATTCAGGAGTTGACAAAAGGCCTCCTATAAAATATATCCTTTTCTCCACTTCCATCAGAATGCAGAAAATGCCCCCCACCCCGCCGCCCCAAGTCATTTGTGGTTCAGATTTTGGGGAAAATGATCGGTAAATTTTTCTCTCGAGTTGCTTGGACTCAGGACCATGCATTAGGCCATGTGTGGTGTTGTGCACAAAACAGTAGCTTAAAAAATAAAATAAACAATATTACGATTCAATTACACATGAAACATTACCCCTGGTTTCCGCTTCATAATTTCAGTAATAAATGCCGGGAAACTATTTCAGTCAGTCTAAAGAAATTATATATTCCCTCATTGCTAACCCTTAATTCAGCAGGTAGAAACTGAGCTGCAGGCTGCACATCTGGATTTAGAGGTGCCTGTGTTTGTTATAATTAATAAAATGCGCTAAAAACAGGGAAACATGAACATTAATTGTTGCTGGACGTTCTGGATGATTTGTGTTGTCTTTGTTTATATGTTATTCATTTCAATAGTACAAGATGTTCCATTAAGTGTTCCAGACCTCATAAACCAACTTCAGCAGCTACTTACTGTAGAGAAGTGGATTATGAGGCAATGGAAAACGTGGGTTGCTGTTAAACATGTTTTTTTTCCTCCCATGTGAGGAAATGAGTTTTACTGACATCACTCAGCTCTGCAAATTCATTGTTAGTGTTTCTAAAAAAAAATAAAAAAAAAATCCTTTTTCAAAGCTCCCTGAAAATGTAATGCTTAGAATTATTCAGGGTACTTGGGTGGTGGCAACTGTAAAAGCCCAAATAAATCCTTTCACAGAGTAATTCTGTGAAATGAGCTGAGGACTTTGTACTAATTTATCGGTTCGCAAAAGCATTTTTGATGCCAAACAGTATCTTCCCTGCTTACAAGTAATATAATTTGTTATTGCTCATGTCACAAATACAGAGCAACAAAATTGATTTAACAGTTTCAACCCACCCAAGACAAAAAAAATAACAAAAAAACCTATACAATGACATCAACAGACAGAGACAGAATGGGAGCGCTGACAGGTCGGACCAGACACAGCCCCGATTTTTTTCAATGAAAGACAAACAAAAGGAAAGTGGAGGGGGAGAAAAAGCAACTCCCAATCTGGTCTAGATAAGATCAAGGAGATAGAGGCTTTTCCACGGCCAAACTTCAGTTAAGATAACAGGTATTGTCGGGCAGACCAACTTTAGCTTTCTGTCAGCCTTCAGTCTTTTGCTGGATGCGCATGGGCGTCAATTAGCCAAATTTGTGTTTGTTTTTTTTTTTTTTTTTGACAAGTTGTCAACTTCTCCAGGTTGGCCTCCATTTTGCAGAGGAGCTCCCGAAATGCATCCAGCCTGCGACTGAGCTCACTCACCACCTATTGAAAGTGCCAATGCCATCCTTGAGTCATGACGGGCAGTCTCTCCATTTCCAAATGGGTTGCCAGCATCTTCCAAACCTCGCGATAAATCAGCAAACTCCAAAGATCAAAATACCTTGTTATCTGAATTCCAATTCAAAGCATTTTGTTTTTTGGGTTTTTTTTTGTGTGAAAAAAAAATACATGTGATTCTTTGATTTCAGGCTTTTGGGGAGCCAAACCTTCAAACTTCGTTCCCCCGGGTTATTTTGCCACGACGCCGTGACGCGTGTCTCTTGTTTCCATATCTGAAAGGTGGCAACCAGCACTCTACAGGATTCCATCGATTTCAAATAATGAATCATTCTTGCCCTTCACTAAAGCCCTTCCTCTAATATCCAGCCAAAGCTCTACTCACACCCACTGCCTCATACTGCAAACACTTTGCAGTCGGCCATGAAACCATGGTAACTGCAGTCACAGTCTTACAATGTTTTCGAAAAGCCAAGTTTGTTTCATTCTGATGTACGAGCATCTGAAAAAGAATGTGGACACATAATGCGGTACAAAGGAAGTAAAAAAATAACTAAATAAAACCTTTGAGTGTTTTGTTCCGAAGCACCCATTGCATAGGGGAAAAAGTATGCAAAGATGACCTTGTTATTTTTTCTAAATGCATGAATGGCTGAATTCTTCTTTATGCTGTCAATGTCTCAAAATGACCAATGAATACACTTTTGTTTTTCAATCGTGATGTTTTTCAACATTTACATGACGAGATTTATTTTCTCTGAGGCAGACTAACAACATGGGATGGACACACACACGCACACACACACACACACACACACACACACACACACACACACACACACATACTAACAACCTTGAATGAAAAACCTAATGTGAGCTGAATACTCACCAAGTCAGACTAATCACAGAACACATAATAATAATAATAATAATAATAATAATAATAATAATAATAATAATAATCGTAAATATTATTTGAAAGGTTCCTTTAAAGCCAGTCAGGGTCACCATACAGGATAGGTACAACAACTTTAACACCAATCCAAGCGGCACAGTGCTCGACGGGTTAGCACATCCACCTCTCAGTGCAGAGGTGCAGGGTTGGATTCCGGCCCCGGCCTACCTGTATGAAGTTTACATGTTCTCTCCGTGCCTACGTGGGTTTTCTCTGGGTATTCTGGTTTCCTCCCACATTCCAAAAACAGTGATGAATCCTTCTGAGGCGAAATGTCTTCTAAGACAAACAGAGCAGTCCAGTTGTGATTGCTTCAATTCCCTGCAAAATAATTATTTTGGTAAAACGATTAATAATTAGAGTTGAAATATACCCCCATCATTCGTGCATGTTGTTTCAAATGTTGCTTTTGCTCAATGGCTCGCAGGGGATTTTCTATTTTTTTTTTTTTTTTGGTTGTTTCTTTTTTAATGAATGCCCTTTAATTTCAATTTTATATTTGACCACAGAAGTAATGAATGAACAAGTTTGAATGCGTGCCACATTTGTCTGTTCTGCTCTTTATTTGAATCATGCCAAATTTAACAAAAGACTGTACAGACCCTCTGAGAATGAAGGTCAACACCATAGCAACAACAGAGAGTTTGAGAAGCTGTTAGTTGGGAACAGCAGCAGTGCTTGTGTTGAGTTGTTGGAGTGGAACAGATATACGTTAATTGGAAGTAAATCTGACAGCTCGGGGTAAAAATGCACTACACCGTAGAGAGGGAAAGAGAAATGCTATCATTGTCACCTAAAGCCAAGAATGTATTAAGCACGAAGATCTGAGGTGTGTTCAGTTTGTCTTCATTGTATTGCTTCATTTTATTCTACGTTAATGTTCTATACATAACAACAACGTCTATTCATGATTAGATTTTGTGGAGGTACCTTTTGAAATATCCAGTTAGTCAGCAAAACACCATACACATGTTCATGTGAATCTCTTTAAACTATATCTGTTCGTCTTCACCCTAGTATCGATGAATACATTGGGAGTGTTTTGAAAGGTCAGTCTTTAATCTGCAAAAGGCTCTTTACGAGAAAAAGGCGAGGTTGTTAATCTTAACCCTTCAGATAAATCCTACTATCCGAGACTGCTCTGAGTCTGAAATATCATTGCCGTTTTAATTATACCATAGTGACTAATTAAAATGAATTCATACGGATATCAAACGGAGTTTAATCAATGTAATTTGCCCCATGCACAGATCTTTAATTTTACACAGTGTAGCAAAAAAAAAAAATGACAGCACTAAAACCCCAGCAAACCAATGCACATGAATTGCGCCAGGTGATGGACAGTTTGTATTGCGTGAAATTTATGAGTGATCCTTCCAGGATATCAATCATCTTTCACCCAAAGTCAGCAGGGAGAGGCTCCTTAAAAGACAGCACAAATGTACAGGAGTGCCCGATCAAGAAACAAAATGTACAGAAAAATACGATTGATGAAAGAGTATAAAAATGCATTCAATTCACTTGAAAAAGCTGTATCAACAACTTGAATGCTATCTCTGTTGCCGCTTGCCGGTTGTCAAGAGTGCTGGCATTTGAATTTACATATTTATGATATCGTAATGAAACAGAAGACTAGTCAAGGTCATCATTATTTGTACGGTTCCGTTCATAACCTTTATGGAGAGAATTTTGAGGCGCAGCCAAAGCGGTAAGGGAGTTCAGTTTGGTGACCACACTCTTACATCTTGGCTTTTTGCAGATGATGCAGTTGTGTTGGCTTCATCAACTCGCAATCTTCAACTAACTGGAGTGGTTCGCATTTGAGTGTGAAGTGGTTGGTTCAGCACCTCCAAATCTGAGACCATGATACTCAGTCGGAATAGGTTTGAATGCCCTCTCCAGGTCAGGAATGAGATCCTGTCCCAAGTGGAGGAGTTCAAGTTGCGTTCAAGTCTTGCAGACTCTGTATCCGTCTTTTGTGGTGAAGAAGGAGTTGATCCGAAAGACAAAGCTCTCGATTTTCCGGTCAATCTACTTTCTTATCCTCACCTATGGTTACAAGATGTGGGTCATGGCCAAATGAATAAGATCCTGGATACAATTGGGGCCCTGGGAAGAGAACCCAGGGATGACTGACGACACGCTGGAGAGACTATATGTCTCCAGGCTGACTTGGGAAAATCTCGAGATGCCCCAGGAGGAGCTGGACGAAGTGGCAAGGCAATGGGAAGTCTGGGCTTCCCTGCTTATGCTATGACTTCTGCAACCTTACCTCAGATAAGAGTGAATGAATGAAAAACCTGCCATTTGAATAAGGCCAATTAAAAAAGCACTATTGGCACGATTAAAAAGCACTTTGCATTGTGAGAGCTATTTTGAAATGTCTGCATTTTGAGGCTCCCAAATGTAATTATATTTAACAAAAAATGGTCAAAATAAACAACACATGATTTACAAATCAGCTCTGTGCAGCTTTGTTAATTTTAATATTGCGTCAGTCAAACATTTTGGAGCACTTTTATGCGCGTCCAAAAATGTTTATTATTGACACTGTCAGAAAGGTATTAATTTAACAGTATGTTTATAATTGAGATCACACTGGTATAGAACTCTGCATCCACATAACCAACTAAGACTAATGAACTCTGTGTAATAGCTAAGACAGATGCCCAAATCGCACATTGCTACACAAGAGTCACACCGAAGAATGACAACATATTAGTAAATGCTAATAAATAAATCATCTAAAAATGACATATTAAGCACTGTTTTGTTTATCTTGGGCTTTTTGCATGTGATGCACCGAGCGGGGTAAAAGGGAGGCTGAAACAACTCTTTGCCTTTGTCTTTACCCTGATCAAAGATTCATCCATGCAGGAGGCACCTAATGATTAGCATAATCACTCGGTCCCTGGAGCACTCAATCACCTTTCGAGGCAGTTTAAAAAGCAGACGAGCAGGCATGATGGAATGGAGCTTTTCTTACTTATAATTGGTTGTAAATGTTCTGCGTGGCGTATTTTCCATTTAGATTCTGAGAGGCATGGAATTGTGAATTGTAAATGCATGTGTCATGAATTAAATCCTCTCCTGCTGTTTTCGAGAAACCACAGTCCTGGTCCGACACACATTTAGGAAATAACAACACTAAACACAATTTTGGAATATGTAGCTACACTGCAAGAAGATACATCCGATGTTTTTGTTTGAACGGTATGTGTGCGCACTGTGTTTGCTGTTGCGTATACTTTTCATGTATACATGCTGTTGCTGTCAGGTTAAAATTTTGACTGTCCAAAACCATTGCTAAAAAAGGGGGGCAGGGGGAATCATGAGACTCAAAAAAAAAAAAATAAAAAGTAGTTACTTCATTGTGCAGACTTGATTCCCAAGGAATGTCCTTGAACCCTGCCTGTTGCGTTTTTACTTTACAGTTGTGGTTAGGTGTATTCAAAGGGAAAAAAAATGTTTCTGTCGTCAGTTGCTGTTGTCAAATGAATCACGTCTTCCTGACATCTTGTCTTCTTGAAGTCAGCTTTGAAGGTGCTGTGTAAATACAATGGAACCTCCAAAGCCAAACACCTTCAAGCCTCTAAAATTTGGAGCTTGACCAATTTGATGAAAAAAAAATGCCTTTGATGTTAAAAATGCCTGCAACTGCCAGCAACTGAAGTCAGCATATCATGAGCGCTGTCAGCACACATCACTAGACTTTATTTAGGCCAGCATCAAAGTATTAACTTGGTGAGTATTTGTTTTTCTCTTGCAATTTTCTTTGTGTGACGCTATACTGAAAGAAGCCCAGGGATAAAGAGAAGAATATAAGCAACAGGGTTGGGAAGGAACAGATGACCTGTAAAGACTTTTTTTTTTTAATCTAATGACAACATTTACATCACTGCAATCTGAAATATTCCTGGGATAGAATATGCCATGAAATTACAGTTGCTTTTACAAATTGTGATGATTACAATTTTAGTTACATTTAAAAAAAATGTCACCAAAATTCTTATGCTCGGTCATACGGACAAGGAATAGTTACTTGACGGAGCGGATCTGCACCCGGGTGGATAATGTTGAGCTGAGTTGCGCTCTCTTGCAAGCACAGCTCGCAGCATCACCACCACGTGTACTATTCCCCCCCAATTTTGTGAGATCATCTTGGAGCCGATTGGCGTGCATGACCTGTCATGAGTAGCAGGCCGTTTCTGATTTGTGAGCTTGGCAGTAGAGGTGGCTGATAAAACAGATTTTGGGTCAGTTAATAGCGCTGAACAAAAAACAACCCTAAACTTTCATGATCAAGTGATTGCGTTGCAGCGTCTGCTGTGATGCGGACTTTGTAACGGTCTGTCGTGGTAAAGAAGGAGCTGAGCCAAAAGGCGAAGCTCTCAATTTACCGGCCGATCTATGTCGCCAACCCTCATGGTCACGAGCTATGGGTCATGACTAAAAGAACAAAATCCCGGATACAAGCGGTCGAAATGGGTTTTCTCCGTAGGATGTCCGGGCTCTCCCTTGGAAAGAAGGTGAGAAGCTCGGTTATCCGGGAGGGGCTCAAAGTTGAGCCGCTTCTCCTTCACCTCGCACCTAAAAGCCTTCCATTTTCTTAAAAGCGCACAGCGCGCCTTAAAATCCGATGTGCCTTGTGTATGGTTATAACGGTAATATATCGACCTCCAAAATGGCTCCTTGCTAGAGACATGCTTACAACGCAGAGTTCAAACTTAAGACGATCGGGCTACGCAGTTGAACACGCAAATAGAGCAGCGGCAAGAGAGTTCAACCTTAATGAGTCAATGTTATAACTTGCTGTTGGTCTTGAGCGTAGCGTTGGTGACTTATTAAATAAGTTTTTACTGACATCTGATCGTTCTGTTGGCATTTCCTTGAGCGTAGCTACATCTAGTGGATGCATTGTAATGCGGTGCGTCCAATATATGAAAAAAATTACAAAATAGGCCAAAATAGGCCATTCATTGAAGGTGCGCCTCATCATCCAGTGGAAAATACGGTATTAAGGATACATTTTATCCATCAAATACAGCCTGTAAGATATGATGTCTTGTACATGTGTTGAGTGTTATATATATATATAAAAGCTCGCATCATGTGCATAGTGCCGTGTGGTCAGTGAAACCTTTGGCTTGAGCAAAACAACTGTCCATCGTTGCGGGTATGCCACATGTGGAGTCATAAAATCAGAGCTGGTGGCCCAGTGCATCGCATTCCCCAACATGGCAAAAGCCCAAGAAATCATGGAACGTACCCACCTACTCCACCATGTACCACAGGTGTATGACTCAGTGAATGGGATGCACATCTCAATACTTGCTCCAGCTCTTGGGTATTGGGATTATGGGAATCGACAGGGATGGCCTTCTATTGTGCTCCAGGTGGTTGTTGACGACCAGCTGCTCATCCGTGATGTCTGTGTTGGTAACCCAGGCAGCGTACATGATGCAGCGATATTCAACACATCCTGTCTGTTGAGCTAAATTGTGAATTACACTCAACTGTCTTTGGGTAATTGGTCTCAAGTGTCAGTTCTTGAATCCATTTCCCCAGATTTACAGGATTAAATGTATTTCCTAGACTCAATTATACCGTTTATATGTATAAATGGACAGTGAGTAAAGTTCGTGGTTGGGGGGGCACCAATTTAATAAATTGAATGTTAGCAGGAAATGGCAAACAGCACAACAACACATGTACAAGACATCATATCTTACAGGCTGTATTTGATGGATAAAATGTATCCTTAACAATTCCGTATTTTCCACTGGATGATGAGGCGCACCTTCAATGAATGGCCTATTTTGGCCTATTTTGTAATTTTTTTCATATATTGGACGCACCGCATTACAATGCATCCACTAGATGTAGCTACGCTCAAGGAAATGCCAACAGAACGATCAGATGTCAGTAAAAACTTATTTAATAAGTCACCAACACAGTTCACTTAACCAACAGCAAGTTATAACATTGACTCATTAAGGTTGAACTCTCTTGCCGCTGCTCTATTTGCGTGTTCAACTGCGTAGCCCGATCGTCTTAAGTTTGAACTCTGCGTTGTAAGCATGTCTCTTGCAAGGAGCCATTTTGGAGGTCGATATATTACCGTTATAACCATACACAAGGCACATCGGATTTTAAGCTATTTTGAAATGTCTGCATTTTGAGGCTCCCAAATGTAATTATATTTAACAAAAAATGGTCAAAATAAACAACACATGATTTACAAATCAGCTCTGTGCAGCTTTGTTAATTTTAATATTGCGTCAGTCAAACATTTTGGAGCACTTTTATGCGCGTCCAAAAATGTTTATTATTGACACTGTCAGAAAGGTATTAATTTAACAGTATGTTTATAATTGAGATCACACTGGTATAGAACTCTGCATCCACATAACCAACTAAGACTAATGAACTCTGTGTAATAGCTAAGACAGATGCCCAAATCGCACATTGCTACACAAGAGTCACACCGAAGAATGACAACATATTAGTAAATGCTAATAAATAAATCATCTAAAAATGACATATTAAGCACTGTTTTGTTTATCTTGGGCTTTTTGCATGTGATGCACCGAGCGGGGTAAAAGGGAGGCTGAAACAACTCTTTGCCTTTGTCTTTACCCTGATCAAAGATTCATCCATGCAGGAGGCACCTAATGATTAGCATAATCACTCGGTCCCTGGAGCACTCAATCACCTTTCGAGGCAGTTTAAAAAGCAGACGAGCAGGCATGATGGAATGGAGCTTTTCTTACTTATAATTGGTTGTAAATGTTCTGCGTGGCGTATTTTCCATTTAGATTCTGAGAGGCATGGAATTGTGAATTGTAAATGCATGTGTCATGAATTAAATCCTCTCCTGCTGTTTTCGAGAAACCACAGTCCTGGTCCGACACACATTTAGGAAATAACAACACTAAACACAATTTTGGAATATGTAGCTACACTGCAAGAAGATACATCCGATGTTTTTGTTTGAACGGTATGTGTGCGCACTGTGTTTGCTGTTGCGTATACTTTTCATGTATACATGCTGTTGCTGTCAGGTTAAAATTTTGACTGTCCAAAACCATTGCTAAAAAAGGGGGGCAGGGGGAATCATGAGACTCAAAAAAAAAAAAATAAAAAGTAGTTACTTCATTGTGCAGACTTGATTTCCAAGGAATGTCCTTGAACCCTGCCTGTTGCGTTTTTACTTTACAGTTGTGGTTAGGTGTATTCAAAGGGAAAAAAAATGTTTCTGTCGTCAGTTGCTGTTGTCAAATGAATCACGTCTTCCTGACATCTTGTCTTCTTGAAGTCAGCTTTGAAGGTGCTGTGTAAATACAATGGAACCTCCAAAGCCAAACACCTTCAAGCCTCTAAAATTTGGAGCTTGACCAATTTGATGAAAAAAAAATGCCTTTGATGTTAAAAATGCCTGCAACTGCCAGCAACTGAAGTCAGCATATCATGAGCGCTGTCAGCACACATCACTAGACTTTATTTAGGCCAGCATCAAAGTATTAACTTGGTGAGTATTTGTTTTTCTCTTGCAATTTTCTTTGTGTGACGCTATACTGAAAGAAGCCCAGGGATAAAGAGAAGAATATAAGCAACAGGGTTGGGAAGGAACAGATGACCTGTCAAGACTTTTTTTTTTTTAATCTAATGACAACATTTACATCACTGCAATCTGAAATATTCCTGGGATAGAATATGCCATGAAATTACAGTTGCTTTTACAAATTGTGATGATTACAATTTTAGTTACATTTAAAAAAAATGTCACCAAAATTCTTATGCTCGGTCATACGGACAAGGAATAGTTACTTGACGGAGCGGATCTGCACCCGGGTGGATAATGTTGAGCTGAGTTGCGCTCTCTTGCAAGCACAGCTCGCAGCATCACCACCACGTGTACTATTCCCCCCCAATTTTGTGAGATCATCTTGGAGCCGATTGGCGTGCATGACCTGTCATGAGTAGCAGGCCGTTTCTGATTTGTGAGCTTGGCAGTAGAGGTGGCTGATAAAACAGATTTTGGGTCAGTTAATAGCGCTGAACAAAAAACAACCCTAAACTTTCATGATCAAGTGATTGCGTTGCAGCGTCTGCTGTGATGCGGACTTTGTAACGGTCTGTCGTGGTAAAGAAGGAGCTGAGCCAAAAGGCGAAGCTCTCAATTTACCGGCCGATCTATGTCGCCAACCCTCATGGTCACGAGCTATGGGTCATGACTAAAAGAACAAAATCCCGGATACAAGCGGTCGAAATGGGTTTTCTCCGTAGGATGTCCGGGCTCTCCCTTGGAAAGAAGGTGAGAAGCTCGGTTATCCGGGAGGGGCTCAAAGTTGAGCCGCTTCTCCTTCACCTCGCACCTAAAAGCCTTCCATTTTCTTAAAAGCGCACAGCGCGCCATAAAATCCGATGTGCCTTGTGTATGGTTATAACGGTAATATATCGACCTCCAAAATGGCTCCTTGCAAGAGACATGCTTACAACGCAGAGTTCAAACTTAAGACGATCGGGCTACGCAGTTGAACACGCAAATAGAGCAGCGGCAAGAGAGTTCAACCTTAATGAGTCAATGTTATAACTTGCTGTTGGTTAAGTGAACTGTGTTGGTGACTTATTAAATAAGTTTTTACTGACATCTGATCGTTCTGTTGGCATTTCCTTGAGCGTAGCTACATCTAGTGGATGCATTGTAATGCGGTGCGTCCAATATATGAAAAAAATTACAAAATAGGCCAAAATAGGCCATGCGCCAGATTTTTTTTGTTTTTTTTTGCAGTGTTTCCAATTTGGAAAAAACATTCATTTAAAATTCAAATTGATTATAAAGTTTTAAAACTTATTATCTTCTACTCATCATTTGAAGGGTTACAGGTGAGTTGGAATGTATTCCAGCTGACTGTGGGCAAGAGGTGGTGCGGTACTTTAAAGCCGTGTGGTCAGTGAAACCTTTGGCTTGAGCAAAACAACTGTCCATCGTTGCGGGTATGCCACATGTGGAGTCATAAAATCAGAGCTGGTGGCCCAGTGCATCGCATTCCCCAACATGGCAAAAGCCCAAGAAATCATGGAACGTACCCACCTACTCCACCATGTACCACAGGTGTATGACTCAGTGAATGGGATGCACATCTCAATACTTGCTCCAGCTCTTGGGTATTGGGATTATGGGAATCGACAGGGATGGCCTTCTATTGTGCTCCAGGTGGTTGTTGACGACCAGCTGCTCATCCGTGATGTCTGTGTTGGTAACCCAGGCAGCGTACATGATGCAGCGATATTCAACACATCCTGTCTGTTGAGCTAAATTGTGAATTACACTCAACTGTCTTTGGGTAATTGGTCTCAAGTGTCAGTTCTTGAATCCATTTCCCCAGATTTACAGGATTAAATGTATTTCCTAGACTCAATTATACCGTTTATATGTATAAATGGACAGTGAGTAAAGTTCGTGGTTGGGGGGGCACCAATTTAATAAATTGAATGTTAGCAGGAAATGGCAAACAGCACAACAACACATGTACAAGACATCATATCTTACAGGCTGTATTTGATGGGTAAAATGTATCCTTAACAATAAACAATGACTCCCACCGGTTTTGTTATAATGTTCAATCTTGCTTAAAAGGCTGAGGTTGATATTACAAGATATGTAAGAGTTGAGGGAGAAAACTGTATAAAGTATGATTAAGAGCAGATATTGAGTGCCTGCGCCATGCCTGGCGCTAAGCATTTCACATCTACCATGCCCCTTTCTACACGTCCACTGTCAGAGGAAGATCAGGTGTAGTGCTAAACAGATGGCTAGGAGAAGCACAGTTTTGGAGGAGGGTCCCTAATTTGTCTGCACTCAATCAGGCATTTGTCTTAATTTGACCATCTCGAGGAGGGGTAAGCAAGTAAGGAGACCAAAGTCTGCATACATTTAGAAAGTGGGTAATTGCAGTGTTACAAGAGCTTAACGGGGTTCTATGTAGTTATTTTTTCACGACGCATACTCTGCTCAGTTGCTCAGTGAAGATTTGTTTTTTTTCCTGAAAGGTTGGGCCCTGAGAATTCTTTGATCAGCCAGGGTAGGAGAGGATGAGCGAGGTCCGCAGCAATATTGTTTTCAGGAGGCTTGTTACATGCACCCTGTATTTATGCATTGTGACAGTAATGGTGGAGGTGTTGCGACATTGTTCACAAAAACTCAAACACAGTTTTTAGAATCATTGATTTGAGCATTAGCGGGGAGAATGGGCCCCCCCCCAACATATATATATATATATATA
>NW_017805583.1:1913829-1922305 GCF_001891065.2 Hippocampus comes
TGATTTTGGGTATTTCATACTCTAAATTGTTAAGAAGCCAGACTCTATATATGCACACACACTATTTCGTATTTATGTGTATTATTCCATCCATCCACCCATTCATCATTTTCAAAGAGGGTGGTGACCTCTCATATAAAGAACAGACCAAAAACGTATTTCCCAAAGAAATCAATTTCTTCAACCATCCATTTCCTCATGTGGGACACGTAAGGGATATGAAAAAAGCACAGTTGTGTGTTTTGCTCTAATGCGGGTAGAGGCCCCTCCTTCCAGGCCAGAGCTTCACAATTCTTTTCTGTTATACCCCACTTGGAAGAAGAACACATTTAGCCTCCCCAGAACTCTCTGCCGCAACTACAAGTAATATCATTTGTCTCTAAAACTGTGATAAGTATACTTCTTTATAGTGAAAACCATCATTGCTACCGAAAGTGCAAACACCTCTCTTATTATAGATCTCCACCATTTATTCAATTTTTGCCTTGTCGCCCCTGAAAGAGGCCCCAAGACCTGACCAGCAGAATAAGACAAATGAATGGCTGAATCAAAGTTCTATGCATTTTTTTTTCTTTCTTCTGAATTGTCAACTTAAAATACAAGTAGCAAATTCCAGCATTTGGCAGCAGATTACAACACAATGAAGGGAATTAAATATTCCTCACTGATGCGTTGACACTAGTATAAATGGAAATAAAAACAACATACAGTAGTTTGACAAAGTATTGTGAGTGTTCGCCAAACCTGGAAAACACACTGATGATGGCCGAAGTTCTTCAAACCTCAAACAAGCGAGTCTCATGACAAGCAGCTGACGAAAATAGAAGAAATTGAACAAAAACAAATCCGGCAGTCTTCACAACCGCTTTAAGGCATCAGAATAACATGTTGGATTACTGCCTTAGCAAACGTTGGTGATTTTTAAAACTGATCCAGCGTAATCTGTAAACAAGCGACAATCCTTGTTTTCAAATGAGAAATCCACAAATCAGTTTAGTGCATAACAGTATCTTTTTTTAGAATAACTGGGTCACTTTAATTTACGCGCCGGTACTGTGCAAGCCTTTTCATTTTACTCCATATGAAGATGTTGCATCTGCATTTCTAAAATAGAAAATGAAATCTGGATGAGCAGTTTACAACATAGAGAGAAGGAAACTGTTACTTCAGGGCTCACCATGTGGTGCCCGCGCGCACCAGGAAGCCCCCCAAACACCACATAGGTAGCCCATGGGCCTTTTCTAAAAACAGCTCACCAGTGATGGGTGATTATTTTCTCGGAATATTGCTGATGTGATCATTTGAAAATGTAAAACCTGGCAAAGATTCCTGAAAATGTGTTGCCTCTGCTCTTGATCTGTTTCCTAATTATTGGCAAATGATCAACATATCAATCTTATTTGAGCAAATATGTTATTTATGTTATTACATAGCATTTATGCTCAGACGTCTGTATCAAACTGGTACAATCTGTACCAAGAAGTGACTTTCAGTTTTAAAAAGGTTGGTGACTCAGACCGATGTATTAGTCTCATACTTCAAAATGGTAACAGAAACCTTGAAAGAATTGTAATAGAGAAACGTTTCGCCAAACACTGCATAGGTAGCCCATGGGCCTTTTTCTAAAAATAGCTCACCAGTGATGGGTGATTATTTTCTCGGAATGTTGCTGACGTGATCATTTGAAAATGTAAAGCCTGGCAAAGATTCCTGAAAACGTGTTGCCTCTGCTCTTGATCTGTTTCCTAATTATTGGCAAATGATCATCATATCAATCTTATTTCAGCAAATATGTTATTTATGTTATTATATAGCATTTATGCTCAGACGTCTGTATCAAACTGATACAATCTGTACCAAGAAGTGACTTTCAGTTTTAAAAAAGTTGGTGACTAAGACCCATGTATTATCTGATACTTCAAAATGGTAACAAAAACCTTGAAAGAATTGTAATAGAGAAACGTTTCGATTTTAATGTTAAAAAAAAAATGGATAAAAAGTGATTACACCTGTGATCTGGTTCAACCAAAACGATAACAAATGCACATCAACTTTTGTGATTATCTTGGAGCATTAAACATAATTTGCAAATCACCTACAGGAATGGGTGTTGGATAACCTACGTGAAAGCTTCAACATGGGGGGAAACAGACACACATAAATGACTAGAAGTGTTTTTATTGGGTTTAGAGGCACAGAGAAAAGTTCAATCTTTATTTATTTTTTTAATAATGCAAGGCTAAACCTCTGAAATATTGCAGAACACCTTCACGAGAAACAAAACCATGACCACTCTTCATTTTGCTGACAAACTCCCTTGTAAATTTGCTTTAAATATTAATTATTGTGTAGTAAATTATTCAGGATCTTAAAGCACGGTTCCGACTCCTGAGGCTGCATACTAGGCATGCAGCAAGCAAGAATATATTGAAATGCACAGGACTTGTTTCTGCCATCGTTTGTGTCGCTTTGAACGATTAAACAAAACATACTGGTCATAGGAAAAAAAAAAATCTTAAAATCAATCAATAATTGATGGGGTGGCCAAGCGCCAGATTTTTTTTGTTTTTTTTTGCAGTGTTTCCAATTTGGAAAAAACATTCATTTAAAATTCAAATTGATTATAAAGTTTTAAAACTTATTATCTTCTACTCATCATTTGAAGGGTTACAGGTGAGTTGGAATGTATTCCAGCTGACTGTGGGCAAGAGGTGGTGCGGTACTTTAAATGCATTACATGGTTGTTTGTCTCTGTTCACGGAGAAAGGGAAATATGCTATTTTAGTCAGTCATTAATCACCCACAGATGCAAAATCTAAATGGCGGTTGCTGCCATTCGCCAACGAAAATAAATCATGAATTTGTGCTTATCCTGTCAAGGCTTCTTCATCTTTTTCCAAGTTTCAGTGCAACGTTCTGTCTCTCCATGTCAGAGCAGATTTTACGTGGACTGGCACGACAAACCAGGTGGGTATGTTAGCCTTGACGGCAAAACCCATCAGGGACTGCAGTGTTATTTATATGGACCGCGGTGCATTTTATGTTGATGTCTCCCAATGTTCTTTACAACATGCCCTCTTTATTTCATCTGTTTGCCGTGGGAGATGGATGGCGCAGACTGCTTGAGTCATTTAGTACTAGGAAACAATGTACTTTTATTAGAGCAGCATTGCGTCCTGCTTATGTGACTCATTGTGCACACCTGCACATTGTTCTTCTTGTGTCTTTTTACAGTACAAGTGTTTACAAATCATCCATAACAGTGATCAGAACACAGGACACGATTCTGGGATATTTTCAAATGTAGATTTGAAGCTTCAATTTGAAATAATTCATTCATTTCTGAAATTGCAAGATGAAAAGTATGACTTTGTCATGTAGTGCACTTGCTTCTCGTATTCTGACAAAGTGGATGATTGTGGGATCCCTTCCATGTAAAGAAAAAAAAACCTTCATATTAACAATGTTCGAAATACTCTGGAGAGGTATTAGGTCGATGTTGTCATCAGAAATATTAATCCACGTTTCCTAAATGAAAATGCAGTGGGCTTTTACAACAGGGTGAAAACCACTGGTAACATTCAAGAACAGGAAAAGCTAACACATGCTACATTATTGGTCAAACTACTGGAGGCCGCATTTTGTGTGTGTGTGTGTGTGTGTGTGTGTGTGTGTGTGTGTGTGTGTGTGTGTGTGTGTGTGTGTGTGTGTGTGTGTGTCTGCTAGTAGAACGGGCGTATGTGGAACACAAATATATTTATTTGGGTTAGAATATGGTTTTATTTTAATTTGAGTTTTAACATCGTTTTAAAGTAATGGTTCCCCATTTGATTTCTGTTCACATTTCCTTTCACATTTTCGACCCGTTTGAAATTCTTTTCAATTCACTCGCTTTATCTCGTTTTCCCCCTCATCGTCCACACCGTTTGCTACCTTCGATTCAGCCAGCTCAATCACTTCAACGGCGATGGCAATCATCAGGCTGCTCATTTTAACAAGTTGAGGGCTACAATTGCCGCAAATGGCTTTGGTTAAGAAGCAGGTTTTATAGGTACAGGCCTTATTTTCGTGACAGTCACTTAGGGGAAAATGCTTCGCTTGTGCTGACATGAAAAGTAAAAAGCTCTTCCGATTACCCTCATTAATATGTAAATTTCAACCCACGAGTGAATCCTCACATCATTAAAAAGTCACCACACTCCTTTTTACTCATTTAGTTAATGGAGCATAAAAATTAAAAAGGGAACACATTTAATTGTGTTAAGAAAATCATTGCATCTTTACTGTTTACATACTGCATGACTCGGACAACTAATTAGACTACTGCGCCAAATGGAGCTTGACCTACAATAAACAGCTATAGGTCAGAAAGTATTGTTGACAGAAGAACAGCTCAAATCATACGTAATGGAAACATTGAAAGCTTACTGCTATCTGTTATCAGCAAGTCACGTTAAAATGAGTAGTCCTATTATTATGATATGAAATTGTGTTGAGTAATTAGCCTGGACTTTGGGAACAGAGGGCTGAAGATTCAAATCCTGTTGCTTAACATACCTTTGAAAATGGGCACTGGCTAGGGCCACTTCACGGTTAACCCACCGCCGAAGTGTTCTTCACAATGAAATGATAAATGTGTGTTTGTTTAAATGTGTGAAACCAAACTATTGGCATGTGAATGTATGACATGATTTTGGCCTTGATGGAGGCCATACAACCGATGATGCCGTACCACAGTGGGATGGTTTCAAGAGAAGAGCACTATTCTTTTGACTTTGTCAATCACCTTGTTTTTCTCCTATAGTCTGAATCTCACTCTGGGTCCTTTGGGTAGAATAAGAGATTAGATTATCTTTTGATTGCACCATAATTACCTATAGAGTTTGAGATAAAAGTGGACCTTTATTTGCTCAGTGAGGTCCACCCAACTCAGAGGGCAAGAAACAAGTACCTTGAGGGAGAACAAATCGATTCTTTTATGCAATAAAAAGAAGTATTGTATGTGTTGAACTTTAATTCCATTTCTGCAGGCGTTTTTTGTTTTCCTCCCTATGTGATGATGTAATGGTCATTCATTATTGAGTGAAATATGTACTTTCTCTTTTGTATTCACAATTGGTCTTGAACAAACCAAATATGTTTTCATGTCCATCACACCTCTAACACAAACTGCGCCCTAAGTGTGGGCATGGGTTGGGTTGTCTTTCTTTTGTTATTTTCGTCGATGTGAACAGGCAGAAATGGGTGTTTGCACTGGTGTGGGAGTCGACACAGATGACTTAATTCCCAGCCAATTGAAGCAGCTCTTCCCATTCCCTTTGAATTCAGCACAGGAGAGGGGCACAGTCAATCTGGCAGAAGCATTATTGACTTGCTGGAATTGATGCAGGATGTGCAAAGTATGTTTATAAGGAACTGCAAAAACATCTCCACTTGGGGATGAGTTAAAGTTGGCCGCTGTGACGTGGGTGTCTACCAAACCCAATCAAACCTCTGTGTTTGACTACCCCTACCCCCACACACACACTCACACACACCACGGTCAGGGGCTGCTTTTATAAGTATACGAACAAGACGATAATAATAACGCATTAACTCATTTCTACAATGATGCATGCTGTTGTCATATTTGTGAATAAAATACCAGTGGAATACAAAGTGTGTCTGCCTGCGCTTTGATTAAATACGCCAAAATCGTGCGGCACAACTTAAACCTGCTTTTCGCTCACTCTTCTTAGTTTAATTAAAAAGAAAAAAAAAGAAGTTAGCATGGATTCCTGCATCTCTGTCGTTCTTCACAAGTGTTATGCAAAATGAATACATTTGTGTGATAACTCCCAAACCCATCCCTTGTCACACACTAGTTAATCACAACGTGGGGAATGACCGTCTGGAATTTGATGGCACTTTAATTCAATGTTTTTCTTTCAAAATTGTTTTGAATTCAAGATTTGTTTGACCAACAGCTTAAACCGTCTTTACAGACTGAGTCCTGCAAGTAAGAACAGTGACGATAAGTGTCAAATACTATTTTTTTACTATTAATTGTACTTTAAAAGCCTGCACCTCATTAAAACATGATCGCCCCATTATAAGACATTAAGGCAATGGCCATTTGGTCTCCCAATCATTTATATGCACAAGATGCTCCTTGTGTATTTGTCCCTGTTATAATTGGGCCAAAAACCTGTAAAGCAGTGGTGGATACAGAACTATTCTAATTATTCTTAAACCCGTTACACATTTGAGTGTGATTTTACTTCAAAGAGCTCTGATAGATATGAAGACCTAATCGAGTGCCTTCATTTCTTCATCAAAGTCACAAAACAGGCCCGCCTCATGTGTTAATTTGAAAAGGATATCTCAAATTATATTTCTTCCCCTACTCACTATCTCTGAGGGGTAGCATGAGCTCAAAATGTGCCACGTTGTATTTGGATTACGGACCCTTCTTGATCAATCAGCTCCTTTTAATAAATAACAGTGTGCTTCTTATCATGTGACCTTGTTTGCATGGAGGTTGCTGTAGTTTAAATGTGTACAGCAATGAAAGATGCCAGCAAATGAATACTTGTTTGAGTATCCTGAAACTAGAATCAGATTGCCTCTTTCCGGATTCAATGTCACTTAGCCAACTTCCTTTCTCAGGTTGTGTTGAAAATCAATAGGCATTACAAACAAAGGACATGCACGGCAACTCAATACAGTACAGTTAAACCAGAAGCCCAAAACATTCAAATAGAAGGGTCACCTTTGTGTTCCGTGTTCAATCAAAATCCACTTTGCTGCAGTGGGATGTTCTCTGAAAAGACATCATGCATATGAAGTTTTCAGAATCAGCTATATCGGGCACGTATGTAAAAGCATACAAGAAATGTGTCCCTGGTAGTCTGAGCCACTCTCGTGGTAACCAGCAATGACAACAAAAAGAACATTTAGGACATAACACATTGGCACATTACATTTGTAAAGAAATGGGATATACTGAACATTGAAAGCTACACAAATGTTTTTCCCCACCTCTTGATATTTTGAGTTATTCTTCATGTCTTCATAAAACAAATGCATTTGCATTTGTAACAAGTTAAAACATTACAGGCTGACAAATGTATTATTTGTAATGTGAAGGAAATCTGATGAAATTAAGTTTAATACTGTATTGCTGAGGATAACAAGCATAAATACTTTACTACTGTATTTTCCGCACTATATGGCACATCTAAAATCATATCTGGATCAATTTCTGATTTTTTTCGACGTAGTATTTTAAATATTCTGTAAAGCTCTTTGTTACAGCTGTAGCGGTTGTGAAAGACCGATATAAATAACGCTGAATTGTATTGTATTCCCTTTTGCATAGCTCCATCTAGTGGATGCATAATGAAACCTCAGCCACTATTGTAGCTTCTATTCTATGCGCCTTACAATGTGGTGCGCCCTATATATAAAAACAGTTTTAAAATTGGCCATTCATTGAAGGTGCGCCTTATAATCCGAAGTGTCGTATAGTGCGGAAAATACGGTATTATGGAAAAACAAAACATTTAAAATGTGAAGAAAGCTTAAACGATTCATATTTTAATTTCAATATTTCCTTGCCAATAATGCCATTGATGGCGTCTATCTGGGATCTCACCAAAATTTGTGATCGAGCAATCTGAGATCAAGTGTTTGCCTCTTCATGCACCTAACAGGCGACCGCAGGAGAGTTTCCTCACGAATGAAGCCTGCTGAGGAAATAGCACACAGTCACTCTGGTGATTATTTCTCCCCGTTTTCAGGTATGTTGCGGGCCAGTATTTCATTCATTGTCTGTTGTAGTCTACATAGTCCTGAGTGTAAAAGAGAATCATGTGTAAATATTTTGTGTGTTTTAAATTCATTCATCGGCAGTCGAATGTGTGTGCATGTGCGGCCCCGCTCGTTAGTTACATGCTGGATAGAGAGTAGTTGTGTGTGTGTGTGTGTGTGTGTGTGTGTGTGTGTGTGTGTGTGTGTGTGTGTGTGTGGGTGTGTGTGTGTGTGGGCTTTTTCTTGTTGAGCAGCAATCGTTGAGTGAAGAGGAAAATGACTGCAAACGTATAATTTTATTTCATGCAAATGTAAAAGATGGAATTTGCCATTTTTCTTTGGAATGTACTGTAAATTGTGCTCATACAAATCTGCTGAGGAAACAGCACACACAATCACTTGTGATTATTTCTCCCTGATTCCGGTCAAATTTAGGGTCTAACACATTCACAAAAATACACAGTTGTAATTTCATCACACCAGACTTAAGGTTCAGGGGTTGTGGTGCAGTGCATCCATGTAACAACTACTTGTCACCCATAGTGCCCAGACGCTGCACAATCAAGATTATGAAGGCAAAGCATAATCTTATTCTTAGACCAAGCGTGCCCAAACAGTCTATCGTATGTTGCTTTTTGGGTATGTGTGTGTGTGTGTGTGTGTGTGTGTGTGTGTGTGTGTGTGT
>NW_017805583.1:1932856-1942194 GCF_001891065.2 Hippocampus comes
GGGGCACTTTGTGTGTGTGTGTGTGTGTGTGTGTGTGTGTGTGTGTGTGTGTGTGTGTGTGTGTGTGTGTGTGTGTGTGTGTGTCTGCTAGTAGAACGGGCGTATGTGGAACACAAATATATTTATTTGGGTTAGAATATGGTTTTATTTTAATTTGAGTTTTAACATCGTTTTAAAGTAATGGTTCCCCATTTGATTTCTGTTCACATTTCCTTTCACATTTTCGACCCGTTTGAAATTCTTTTCAATTCACTCGCTTTATCTCGTTTTCCCCCTCATCGTCCACACCGTTTGCTACCTTCGATTCAGCCAGCTCAATCACTTCAACGGCGATGGCAATCATCAGGCTGCTCATTTTAACAAGTTGAGGGCTACAATTGCCGCAAATGGCTTTGGTTAAGAAGCAGGTTTTATAGGTACAGGCCTTATTTTCGTGACAGTCACTTAGGGGAAAATGCTTCGCTTGTGCTGACATGAAAAGTAAAAAGCTCTTCCGATTACCCTCATTAATATGTAAATTTCAACCCACGAGTGAATCCTCACATCATTAAAAAGTCACCACACTCCTTTTTACTCATTTAGTTAATGGAGCATAAAAATTAAAAAGGGAACACATTTAATTGTGTTAAGAAAATCATTGCATCTTTACTGTTTACATACTGCATGACTCGGACAACTAATTAGACTACTGCGCCAAATGGAGCTTGACCTACAATAAACAGCTATAGGTCAGAAAGTATTGTTGACAGAAGAACAGCTCAAATCATACGTAATGGAAACATTGAAAGCTTACTGCTATCTGTTATCAGCAAGTCACGTTAAAATGAGTAGTCCTATTATTATGATATGAAATTGTGTTGAGTAATTAGCCTGGACTTTGGGAACAGAGGGCTGAAGATTCAAATCCTGTTGCTTAACATACCTTTGAAAATGGGCACTGGCTAGGGCCACTTCACGGTTAACCCACCGCCGAAGTGTTCTTCACAATGAAATGATAAATGTGTGTTTGTTTAAATGTGTGAAACCAAACTATTGGCATGTGAATGTATGACATGATTTTGGCCTTGATGGAGGCCATACAACCGATGATGCCGTACCACAGTGGGATGGTTTCAAGAGAAGAGCACTATTCTTTTGACTTTGTCAATCACCTTGTTTTTCTCCTATAGTCTGAATCTCACTCTGGGTCCTTTGGGTAGAATAAGAGATTAGATTATCTTTTGATTGCACCATAATTACCTATAGAGTTTGAGATAAAAGTGGACCTTTATTTGCTCAGTGAGGTCCACCCAACTCAGAGGGCAAGAAACAAGTACCTTGAGGGAGAACAAATCGATTCTTTTATGCAATAAAAAGAAGTATTGTATGTGTTGAACTTTAATTCCATTTCTGCAGGCGTTTTTTGTTTTCCTCCCTATGTGATGATGTAATGGTCATTCATTATTGAGTGAAATATGTACTTTCTCTTTTGTATTCACAATTGGTCTTGAACAAACCAAATATGTTTTCATGTCCATCACACCTCTAACACAAACTGCGCCCTAAGTGTGGGCATGGGTTGGGTTGTCTTTCTTTTGTTATTTTCGTCGATGTGAACAGGCAGAAATGGGTGTTTGCACTGGTGTGGGAGTCGACACAGATGACTTAATTCCCAGCCAATTGAAGCAGCTCTTCCCATTCCCTTTGAATTCAGCACAGGAGAGGGGCACAGTCAATCTGGCAGAAGCATTATTGACTTGCTGGAATTGATGCAGGATGTGCAAAGTATGTTTATAAGGAACTGCAAAAACATCTCCACTTGGGGATGAGTTAAAGTTGGCCGCTGTGACGTGGGTGTCTACCAAACCCAATCAAACCTCTGTGTTTGACTACCCCTACCCCCACACACACACTCACACACACCACGGTCAGGGGCTGCTTTTATAAGTATACGAACAAGACGATAATAATAACGCATTAACTCATTTCTACAATGATGCATGCTGTTGTCATATTTGTGAATAAAATACCAGTGGAATACAAAGTGTGTCTGCCTGCGCTTTGATTAAATACGCCAAAATCGTGCGGCACAACTTAAACCTGCTTTTCGCTCACTCTTCTTAGTTTAATTAAAAAGAAAAAAAAAGAAGTTAGCATGGATTCCTGCATCTCTGTCGTTCTTCACAAGTGTTATGCAAAATGAATACATTTGTGTGATAACTCCCAAACCCATCCCTTGTCACACACTAGTTAATCACAACGTGGGGAATGACCGTCTGGAATTTGATGGCACTTTAATTCAATGTTTTTCTTTCAAAATTGTTTTGAATTCAAGATTTGTTTGACCAACAGCTTAAACCGTCTTTACAGACTGAGTCCTGCAAGTAAGAACAGTGACGATAAGTGTCAAATACTATTTTTTTACTATTAATTGTACTTTAAAAGCCTGCACCTCATTAAAACATGATCGCCCCATTATAAGACATTAAGGCAATGGCCATTTGGTCTCCCAATCATTTATATGCACAAGATGCTCCTTGTGTATTTGTCCCTGTTATAATTGGGCCAAAAACCTGTAAAGCAGTGGTGGATACAGAACTATTCTAATTATTCTTAAACCCGTTACACATTTGAGTGTGATTTTACTTCAAAGAGCTCTGATAGATATGAAGACCTAATCGAGTGCCTTCATTTCTTCATCAAAGTCACAAAACAGGCCCGCCTCATGTGTTAATTTGAAAAGGATATCTCAAATTATATTTCTTCCCCTACTCACTATCTCTGAGGGGTAGCATGAGCTCAAAATGTGCCACGTTGTATTTGGATTACGGACCCTTCTTGATCAATCAGCTCCTTTTAATAAATAACAGTGTGCTTCTTATCATGTGACCTTGTTTGCATGGAGGTTGCTGTAGTTTAAATGTGTACAGCAATGAAAGATGCCAGCAAATGAATACTTGTTTGAGTATCCTGAAACTAGAATCAGATTGCCTCTTTCCGGATTCAATGTCACTTAGCCAACTTCCTTTCTCAGGTTGTGTTGAAAATCAATAGGCATTACAAACAAAGGACATGCACGGCAACTCAATACAGTACAGTTAAACCAGAAGCCCAAAACATTCAAATAGAAGGGTCACCTTTGTGTTCCGTGTTCAATCAAAATCCACTTTGCTGCAGTGGGATGTTCTCTGAAAAGACATCATGCATATGAAGTTTTCAGAATCAGCTATATCGGGCACGTATGTAAAAGCATACAAGAAATGTGTCCCTGGTAGTCTGAGCCACTCTCGTGGTAACCAGCAATGACAACAAAAAGAACATTTAGGACATAACACATTGGCACATTACATTTGTAAAGAAATGGGATATACTGAACATTGAAAGCTACACAAATGTTTTTCCCCACCTCTTGATATTTTGAGTTATTCTTCATGTCTTCATAAAACAAATGCATTTGCATTTGTAACAAGTTAAAACATTACAGGCTGACAAATGTATTATTTGTAATGTGAAGGAAATCTGATGAAATTAAGTTTAATACTGTATTGCTGAGGATAACAAGCATAAATACTTTACTACTGTATTTTCCGCACTATATGGCACATCTAAAATCATATCTGGATCAATTTCTGATTTTTTTCGACGTAGTATTTTAAATATTCTGTAAAGCTCTTTGTTACAGCTGTAGCGGTTGTGAAAGACCGATATAAATAACGCTGAATTGTATTGTATTCCCTTTTGCATAGCTCCATCTAGTGGATGCATAATGAAACCTCAGCCACTATTGTAGCTTCTATTCTATGCGCCTTACAATGTGGTGCGCCCTATATATAAAAACAGTTTTAAAATTGGCCATTCATTGAAGGTGCGCCTTATAATCCGAAGTGTCGTATAGTGCGGAAAATACGGTATTATGGAAAAACAAAACATTTAAAATGTGAAGAAAGCTTAAACGATTCATATTTTAATTTCAATATTTCCTTGCCAATAATGCCATTGATGGCGTCTATCTGGGATCTCACCAAAATTTGTGATCGAGCAATCTGAGATCAAGTGTTTGCCTCTTCATGCACCTAACAGGCGACCGCAGGAGAGTTTCCTCACGAATGAAGCCTGCTGAGGAAATAGCACACAGTCACTCTGGTGATTATTTCTCCCCGTTTTCAGGTATGTTGCGGGCCAGTATTTCATTCATTGTCTGTTGTAGTCTACATAGTCCTGAGTGTAAAAGAGAATCATGTGTAAATATTTTGTGTGTTTTAAATTCATTCATCGGCAGTCGAATGTGTGTGCATGTGCGGCCCCGCTCGTTAGTTACATGCTGGATAGAGAGTAGTTGTGTGTGTGTGTGTGTGTGTGTGTGTGTGTGTGCGTGCGTGTGTGTGCGTTTCCCCATTTGCCAATACTGTACAGGAAGGTTGCTAAGCTATGAGATGTTATTTTTGAAGCTAAAAGTAAGCATATTTCGACTGTGATTAGATGTAAGCGTTTTGATGTTACATTGAATGCTCGACCTTGTAAATTTTGTCACACATAAGTACTTTTTCTTGTTGAGCAGCAATCGTTGAGTGAAGAGGAAAATGACTGCAAACGTATAATTTTATTTCATGCAAATGTAAAAGATGGAATTTGCCATTTTTCTTTGGAATGTACTGTAAATTGTGCTCATACAAATCTGCTGAGGAAACAGCACACAATCACTGTTGTGATTATTTCTCCCTGATTCCGGTCAAATTTAGGGTCTAACACATTCACAAAAATACAGTTTTGTAATTTCATCACACCAGACTTAAGGTTCAGGGGTTGTGGTGCAGTGCATCCATGTAACAACTACTTGTCACCCATAGTGCCCAGACGCTGCACAATCAAGATTATGAAGGCAAAGCATAATCTTATTCTTAGACCAAGCGTGCCCAAACAGTCTATCGTATGTTGCTTTTTGGGTATGTGTGTGTGTGTGTGTGTGTGTGTGTGTGTGTGTGTGTGTGTTATTATTATATAGTTTGGGTTTGTTTACACTACAGCCTATTGAATGTGCCCTATCATTCTCACATCCGCAAAAAAATATGATCAAAAAAAATGTTTTGAAAGAAATTGAATCTGGAGTGGCATTTTAAAACGGTACACAAAAGATACAGTATGGATGTTCCTGTGAAAATGGCTTTACACGTAACAGTGCTTCGCCGCCCACCACGGACAAATGATATGGAATGTCATTTACTTCTTCATTCAAGAATTGATGGATGGATGGATGGATGGTGGATGGATGTGACAGCATACATCACAAAATGCATTGATGTCACCAAACGGTCCCGTGGAATCAGCAAAACATCAACACGCGATGAGGGAAGCAAAACAGATGGCCGGTGAGTGTGTCATCACTGGTTGCATCACTCTGTGGTATGGAAACTGCATTGCCAGTTGCCACCCAGGGAAAGACTCACAATACCGTCAACACAGCTGGCAAGATTTTCACTGTCCCTGCACAGCCTCACAGACATTTTAGACTTCTACGTGTCCTGCAGGGCCATGAGCATTACTGACGACACCTCCATCTGCTCACACACCCACTTCAGTCTCCTGCCTTCAAAAAGATGGTACCAGTGCCTCCAGGCCCAATCTACAAGATTTGTGGACAGCACAATCTCATCAGGCTGTCAAGATGCTGAGTTGTGTCCACTTCTTCCCACTGGCCCACTAAAAACAAATAGTGATATAAAGAAAAAGCACTTATTTGTGCCTAACAGATTGTGGATGTTGCTGGAATTATTGTTTTCTGTGTCTATTGGACGGAAGCTTAAGGAGCCATATTGAGCTTTGTGGTGGCTCTATTTATAAGTGCTGTTTAAGGAAGTGATCGTGAAAATCATCAGGATCAATGCATCTTTGCAGCACTGTGCATTTGTTACTGTTGGTTTCATTGGTCGATGTCATGCTGGTCATGAACCATTTCGCTTAGTTTGTATGTAAAGTAGAAATTGTGAAACTGAATTCATGTGTAGCGCAGTGCATTAGTGGTCAGCACGTCTGCTTCATAGTCGAGAGATTTTGTGTTTGTTTCATCTATGGAGTCTGCATGTTTACACAATACCTGCATGGGTTGACCGGATTCCTCCTACATGCCAAAAATCATACGTTAGGTTTATGCAAGCCTGAATTGTTTGTCTAATTGCCTGGCAACCAGTCAAGGGAGATTACCCCTCTCTCACCCAATGCCAGCTGGGATCCACTCCAGCATACCCACAACCAAAAAGAGTGATATGCAAAATAGACAGATGTTTTCTCCACATTAACCCAAGGATAAAGAAACAGACATATTTTACAGCATATTTCTTAGCGTGGTGAAATTCGCTTATTTTAGGAGCGGATCTGTCATCCCATCATATATACAGTACTGCTACACTGATGGCTAGTCCAGGTTTAGAAGGACAGTCAATGGGTAGGTTCTCATTGCACTCAGCGACGAGTATTTGCGGCAGCCAACTGCTTGCCTCTCGTCGCGGAATCAGCTCAGAGTGAGGAAAACAAGACAGCGATGTCTTTTTCAATCCTTTTTTATTTTCACTGGTGTTACGAGTACACGGTATGTTCATAGAATACATACTGACTTGCATTTGAAAACAGAAACATCCATACAAGAAATGCTGACTGCAACTGAGAAGGATAGATAGATACATACATAGATCGATAGACGAGGATGCCTTATTCTTTATGTATTACATATATGTCAGTAACAGATCTATGTACAACCTATGCCGTTAAAGGCATCTGTCAGTTTTTCGTCTCTTAAACGCACAAGCGATTGACCCAACATGACTGCCAGGCAAAGAGTATACATGATGCACGCTTGTGTAGTTTGCTGACTATTACAAACCCCAGTAAGAACATTTTGCCTACAGCCCACTTAACCAGTGTAGAATAATTGAGTTTCTGCTGATTCTTTTCCCTCCTGCAATATTTACAGCTGGAAAAAAAAAAAAAAGTTGAAGCTGCATAATTTATGGTGGACAATAGCATTAATGCGTACACTATAAAAGCCTTTTAATGTTAAAACAGAGGCAGCAGGAAGTGATTTCTTTTAATTAGTAGTAACCTAATGGACCATTGGAACAGCAATTTGCTTTCAGTTCAGTAGAACAGGGAATTTCATGGCACTTTATTCTCTTGGCGCTGCATTCAAAATGCTGAAAAAAACAAGGCGTAGTCACAGCAAGGAAAAACTCAACAGTGTAATTTAAAATGTTGATTTAAAAGGGTTACAAGGAACGATTGGAAAGGGACATACAGTACATGGCTGGTGCGTTGGCCTCTGCTCTGTGCCAAATCTGTGGAGCGAGCGCCATGGTGTCATGGAGCGACTGGCTTAAGTTTTTCTTCAGTCTCTGAGTAGACTTAGCAGTGCCGGTCCTTTACTAACATCTTATCGTTCTGTGTCTTGGACCGGGCGAAACGTCATACTACAAGTCCATCACCGACCACATCCTGCCCAATCGTTCCTTGCTTCCATCAAGATTCAGTCTGTCCTGTAGGCAGGACAAGCAGGTGTCAAAGTTACACTGCCCATTCCCGTCCGTCCACCAGCAACCGTGTGCACACAGGAAATCAACGCTGTTTGACAATAAAGTTGTATTCAATTCAATTCAATCAGTGGAAAGCAGATGTCAGCTGTGACAAATTCCTATTCAACATTGGCATTTAAAGTCCACAGTCTTTGTGCTGTAAGAGTGGATCAAGGGTGGGCAATGTGTCTCACTGGTAGCGCCGCTCGCTGTGACTGACATTGCACTCAGAGGAAATTGAGGCCGTAGATGGTACAAGCATAAGTTGTACCACTTTTATGGATATGGTAAGGATGTAACGATTCATTGAAAACAGACTTAAAATCGATTTCAAATGCTTACAATATGAATTGATGCACTGAAAAAAAATAAAAGAATCAATTTGCAACGCCATGTTAACCATAGCCGCTCTCTCACGTCTCTGCTGGAAACAAACTCCATCCACACAATGCGTAAATGACTTGACTTGACACGCTTGCGCCAAACATCATTGCATATTCCGTTTGTGGATGGCTGCACCTCCAAACTAGCGTACAGAGACAAGCATGGCAGCAGGAGCAAGCAACTTCGAAAGAGAGCACCATTTATAGGTAGCAGGTAACGAGCTATCACGGCTAAAAAATGAAATGGATCAAAAAAAAGTTCTGTTTGTTTCAATTTACTACCTTGGGTGTTCAGGAAGAAAAGCATTGCATGAGTTATTTTCATGAATCCACATGCTCAGGTTTTATAATATCAGAACGAGTATGAGTCATTTGTTCCAATTGTTCCATTCTTCATGTTTATCTGCCCCTAGCAACAGTTTTTGCTTTTGTATCTGAATATGGTGACCGTTACTCAACAAACGCATTCCACTTTGAAGTGTTAGTGTGATTCAATTCAAAAGGTATGATTGTCAGTACACAGTTAGCCTAATTGACAGAATGAACCATTATTTTAACATTAATATTGTTAATTAATTAATTAATTAACATTAGTATTGTGAATGAAAATAAAAAACTATGAACACTAATTCAAGTTATAAATGAGCGCCACCAAAAGCATCAATGAACAGCAAAACACATGACAGCATCACACACACCCATCATCAAATGAGTTCATAATGTTATGTTCGAATAAATTGGATTTTGCTTTGAGATACTATCAGCTTTTAAGTCGCAACAATTTTAATTTACTTTGTGTTGACAGATTGTTATCTGCTATCACTTGTCTCTTATCAGTGCGATGAAATGGGTTTTCAGGTGACCATATAGGTGATTTTGAAGGAGCAAATATGTCATCGTCTGGGGCTGCCTTATCTGTCATCAGCTTCGCCTTTATTTCGGATTCCTCGGCTTTTACCTGGTGAAATGTTTGGTTTTTAAGACCATGCAAAAGCGATTTGTGTCTCTGTCTCGCTGAAGTAAATATGATATTAAAAGAAAGGCAATATAAGACAAGATGAATACAATATAAATAAGTGTGACTTGACTGAGAAGTATCTTCAGCCTTGATCGGGTAAAAAGAACGCATTGGATAATAGAAAGGGAACGCAAAACTTGAGAGGTTGGCGATTTCACTAAATTTGTTGTTTTCTTTATTTTAACATACTTTGAAAAAAAAGTGCAAGGCTTGTATAAGATTCCATTTCCCTCAGAAAATTCTATTAAAAAAAAAAAAAACGATGGATGAACAATAAGTAAGTAAGTAAAAAGACTAAACAAAACAGAATGGAGATAAAACGGACATTATTACGATTGCATACAAATTGAAATTTCATTACAATGATAGTGAAGGGGGGCGGGGATATATATATATATA
>NW_017805583.1:1942234-1973051 GCF_001891065.2 Hippocampus comes
TATATATAAACTGGTGATGAACATGTGCTTCACCTTTCGATGCTAAAGTCAGAAAAATGCTTCCTAAGATACTCAGTACATTTGTGTCTAAAAAAGCATGCAGCCGGCAGATATTTTCCCCCCAATTTACCCACTAGTTATGAGCTTATCTTATTCAAGGAAACCAAATGTGACACCTCATTCCACAGGCACAATCGTGTGCCACCGTTAGAACAAATGTGTGCATGTGTGCAATACAGATTGGTTTGGCAGTTCACAGAAGGCTGCACCATATCTGCAGCTGACCTTGACTTTTTTTTCTTCCGTGATCAAATACTTTTATTTTTAAACACTGCCGTCCCTCTTTTTTTTTTTTTTTTTTTTTTTTTCGCAGTTGCCTACAATTCCCCACATACTTTAAACAGAATGCAGTAGACCGGTCGGTACTGCTTTTCTTCTTTCTATAGTTAAATATTCTGGAATGTTGACAGTGCACCAAAAGGGAGCTATTCATTATCTGTCATCGTATTCATTTCTATGCTAATGTGAAGCTAGTTTCAAACGAAAATCTATTTTGAGTCCCTCAAATCAAAATAAGCGGCTCTCGCACGTTGTTTTTGAGACTTACCTTAAAATGAGAGAAGACATTTCCAACCATGTGCTATTCCCAGGCCATATTCCATAAATCATAATGTATACAATGCAAATGCTCGTCTGTTTCTCGCAGCCATCAATGCGACCTGAACCCTTTCAGCGCTCAGATGTTTCATTTATTCAACGATTCAAACAGAGAGGGTAAGAAAAGGCGGGACTGATAAGCATTGAATGATGGGGCAGCTCAGGCTGATGAATACATTCCTAAAATGTTTTGTTTTTTTTATTCTAAAGTTACAAAGAATGAAAAATGAGCCAGGTGGGGATGAATACACAAATTAAAGACATCAGTGTATTTGACATGTTTCCAGCTTTGTTCATGGTGTTGAACACATGCAGTGTCAACAGACTAAGGGCCTGATTTCAACGGATACTAAATTCACGGGTTCATGAAGACTCCAACAGAAGGTGCGCGCTGCTGTTGGGTGTTTTGCATGTGACCTAAGTGTGTGATCTTTCCCAAAAAGCAAAATGGTGTGTTCACTCGAACAGTGTCATTTTTTTTTTCTGTTGCCTGGTTGTGTGGACGGTGGAAGCCTCCTGCGCACACAGGTTCTGTATAATCAACAGTCAGGTTCTAAAGCGCTGGACATAGAGGAAGTCGACGCCACAATTTTGTCTACCTTGTAATTTTTTGCTTTGTCCAATTAGACTTCAGTCTCTTTCCTCATATTCGCCCATAATTTCTGGGTTTAGTACTTCTTGTTCGGATTACGTTTCCTTGTTTAAGTTTATGTATTACATATATGTCAGTAACATATCTATCTAAACGTGTATACTGGAAGTTTAGGTTCTGTTTCCTTTCTTGTATTTGTTTTTGTTTGGAGTTGATGTGTTTGGATCCGATTTCCCGAGTTACCGTTCTTTTTTGCACTTTTGTTTTTCCTGATTTGTGTCGTCTTTATTCAGTTTGTCTAGCTCCCGTTGTTTCCTCTGTCCATCCACTTTTGCTTTTAATTCTGGCTACTTGGTCTTTTCCTTGTCAACATTTTGGTGGCGTAGTTTATCCCTGCCATGCAACTACTTACTCTGACATTTGTTTCACGAGAGAGTCGCAGCATGCAAGACGCTGCTGTTACTGTGCATCATATAACTGCAAACATCTGGAAGAGCCCAAGGCTCAAGCTCGAGTTTTGTTTGCAGATTTTAGTCCTTTTTTTGATGTGTTTTTGTTTGTTTGTTTTTTTAACTGTACAGACCTTCAGGTAAATCCTGTCATCATTAAATTCCAGGATGCTCTGATTTCAATGAAGAAACTAACAAGTTATTAATAGATGAACTCATCTGAACTTGTCTGCGATTTTTAAATGTATCATGTTTTAATTGTTCTTCTTTCAGTGAACTTTGCAATGAATTTCATTTATTATGGTTCATAGGTATTTTTAACCATTAATATCAAACCTATAATTTTGACTATACAAGTTATGGATATTTCCTGTTCACATTTTTCAAAAGCTCCTATAAATGAATTTACACATCAGTGTAATTGAGCGTGCAAGTTACTGAGATCTGTTTGATTGTCACAGCTGTTGCGAAGATGGACAAATGCAGAGCGATTTGGCCAACTCAGTTCAGATTAACAGCAAGTACAGTGTGTGTGTGTGTGTGTGTGTGTGTGTGTGTGTGTGTGTGTGTGTACATTGTGCCTTTTGTGGACACAGTTGTATGTCTTACTGCAGATGAGAACCCACGCTCGCTTGGTCGAGAAAATACATATGCTAATGTTAGCTGATTATTTGCATTTGAGATGAGCTAACGTGTAGTTAATAGATGCATCATTATTGCCAAGGCATATTTTTTTTAACCCTGCCGATTTTACTATTTCATGGAAAATCTATGTGCTAGGCTGAGGCTCAGAACGGGAGGAAGCACCAAGATGTTCAGACATGGCACTCTTTTAATGTCAGCATGTCGTGCAACTTGCTTTGCACACTACAAGACTATCTTATTGTAAATTTTGCACACTTTGGATTGGCACTGTGTGCGCACTTCTTCGTTGGATTTAGCAGGATTCTTCTTTGGGTTGGAGTGAAGGGCACTGAGAAGGGGAACCAGAAAGTTTAAAATAAAAACAATTCCAGGAGAGTTGGAATGTTAATCTCGGTTTCAATCGATTCTCAGGACTCCTTGTCCAACCCTACAAGAAACCATTCTGTTCCAATCCACTTCCAGCTTGCTTATTAGTGCTGCGCCATGTACCCAAATTTAGTGATGTGTTTGGTTAAGGATAGCTGCTCTCCAGTGGTTTATCTGTCTCCTTTTCATGGGAAACATTTTTGCCATTGCCTTGGGGTTACTTGTATTATTCAATTTTGTTGAATATTATTTGGTCAAATTCAGGTAATACTACTTCAGATGTAAGGGGGGGGGACCTCCTAAGAAACACACTGAAGTCATGAAAACTGATTATTTTCTCATCACTCGACATACTAGTGAAGCACCCCCCCCCCGACACACACACACACACACACACACACACACACACACGCACACACACACAAACACACAAACATTAACCCTGGAGTGTTGTTAGGGGTACATTACAGTCCAAGTTTGAAAGTTATTGTCTAATTTCCACCATTTTTGACCCTGCACACATTTCTGTCTTGGAAAAGAAAGAGGGAGGATTAGCTGAAAGATGCCATCTTCTTCAATCAGCTGTGCAATCAGACACCTGCTCAGATCCTGACAGTGACAAATGTGTCTTTTAATGTCCTGCTGCATGCTGATTCCATTGTAATTGCATTTTTCTGCAAGGTAGATGAGTGTCATACAGAGTGACAATGGGTGTTATAATTTACACCGAATAGTGTGATGGTCGGTGGCTCACTGTGCTGGAAGTCGGTGGAGGCATTTAGGTTGGGTGTGCAAGGTTTGGTAGATGGGGAATAAAAATGCTATCCAGTCGAAGCAATTGCAGTCACAATGTACAATTATTGCTCAGAGGGAATAGTTAAAAAGGTATTCGGGGTGAATCAACGATCAGAGCTTCCGTTTAGTCCCCAGTTTCCTCCACTAGTGTCTGGTCCGCTGAATCGAGGCACCGGCGAGGAGGGTAAGTATGGAATGTCTCAGAAAGGTCATCTTGTACACAACTTACAAAATTGCACCTTTTGTTTAAACACACCCATACATGAGTTATCAATTATGTGATCGATGGTTGTGTTTTCTTTCCCAGATGTGTTCTATTACATTGATTATTCAATGACTACGCTCACTTTCAGCTTTGAGTAAACCAACGACAATCGTCAAGCTATCTCAGGGTGGAAACGTAAGCAACTGTAAGACTGCGATAAGATGGAAATTCAATCAATCGTTAACAGTCGCCAATATAACAATTTGGAAGAATCTGAAAAGGAAGACACTGGTGTTTGTGCAACATTGTGCTATTGATCATGATGTGTTTTCGAGAGATGTTTTTTGTGAAAAAATTCCTGCTTGTGTTGTCAGAGAACTAACATTTGTTATATCCCATGTGCAGGATGGTAAACCAACTATGACTGGTATTTACTGGGTCTCTAATCAAGTTTTGGCTCCGCATCAGATGCCTCGCTCGTCTGTATGAGCCCGAGGCAAGCTCGAAGGCATTCATGCTGCTTTAAACCTGCTGTTTGCCACTGGGTTTGAGGATTCTATAAAACTGGGTCAGCGGATCCATCAATATTACAAGAAGTGGACCCTATTAGCAGATTAATTCTTCATAGAACAAAGATGTGAGTTTTACCTTAGCAACTATTATGGGAGTAGACACTGTTTGCAATTTGATAGCAACGTAACAGCTGATTGATGAGCTTTTCTATCCATAACCAAATACATGTGCACACACATAAGTTGGTGTGGGCCATGGAGGCGGAAGGTACATACATACATATACACATACACACGCACACACATATATAAATATATATATATCTATATCTATCTATATCTATCTATATATATCTATCTATATCTATCTATATATATATACATATATATATATCTATATATATATATTATATATATATGTGTATATCTCTCTCTCTCTCTCTCTCTCTATATATATATAGATAGATAGATAGATAGATAGATAGATAGATAGATAGATATATGAATGGCAACAGGTGGCTACACCGGTTTATTGTAACTTCAGCCTTCTAATAAAAAACATTTAGTTGTTCTACCTTTCTAGTCTCACAATGAGCAATGGAAGCGGCTGAATGCCGCAGTCATGTCGAGCAGAGTGCAGGGTTCTGAAACTAGTTTTGATGAGTTGCTGACTATGTCTGCAATTAGTTATATACTGTATATACAGAGTGTGTGTGTGTGTGTGTGTGTGTATACATATGTACAGACTTTCTAGGCACCACTGAGGCATTGAAGGGGTTGGGTTTGGTGCATTTTCTGCATTGCATAAATGATGTTTCTGCTGGCTTCACGAAACCACAATTTTAAACTGAAGCTGATTGCAGCCAAGTGTAAAGCAATTGGGATGACACCTGCAACTGTCAGGCCACGGTTCTCAGTCAGAAAAGGGTGGAGTGCCCTCTCCAGGTCGAGGATGAGCTTGAGCCCCAAGTGGAGGAGTTAAGAAAAAAAAACAAAGTGGAGGACTTCATTTATCTCGGGGTCTTCACAAGTGAGGGAAGATTGAAGCTGTAGATCAGCAAGCAAAAATGGTACAGCGTGTGCAGTGATGCAAATTATGGATTGGTCTGTCATGCTAAAGAAGGAGCTGATCTGAAAGGCAAGGCTCTTGATTTACCTATTAATCTACATTTCTACCCTCTGTGGTCACAAGCTGTGGGTTGTGATGGAAAGAACATGATTATGTATACAAGTGGCCAAAATGAGTTTCTTCTACAGGGGTGTGCGAGCTCTCCCTTTGATAAAGTATGATGCTGGCTCATCCGGGAGGGGCCAGAGAGATGAGCCACTGCTCCGCTGCATCAAGAGGAGCATCGGTTGAGCATGCTTACAAGACACCTCCGTGATGAAGTCTTCTGGGCATATCACACCAGGCAGGAGGAGCCCCTACTAGGGAAGACTCAGAACACACCAGACCTGACAACACCTTGGGATTCCCCTGTATGAGCTTCACAAAGATTCGGATGATAGAAAATTCTGGCCTTGTCTTCTGAGATCGCTGCAGAAAACGGATAAATGAATGGCTGCCTTTCTGATTTGAATGAACTTGGAATTTACTGTTGAGAGAGAAAACTATGAAAGACAATACAAATGCAAACAAACCTCCACATGCTTTTGTCGGACACAGTGCTGGAAAATGTAGATGCAGATGTTTTTTTTGTCGAATTGAGTTGGAAAAGTCATCTAAATATGGCTAGTAGATCTGGCAAGCATGAAATGTCAATACTGTACTCGATGTTTTTTTTTTTGACACGATTTTACCATAGTCACATTTTGGAGCAATTCAAAACAGGGTGGATCCCAAAAACGTGGACAAGGATAAAAATCTCTTTTGACAAAGGCTTTATTTCCAACAAAGGTCGCAAGAGAGACAAAGCACAAATGGATAACAAAAAGGGCATGCAAAAGGCAAGGGAAAAACGAACAAGGTAAATTGCTTGTTAAAAGGACAAGAAAAACCTAAAACTGAATGAAACACAAAACAGACTACACTATAATTAAGAAACTAAAACAGAATAACTGACCAAGTCGATGGCAAGAACGAGAGCGTCAAGACAACTGCAGTACGAAGAACGAAAGCAAGGCGAATATCTGAGAGTGACACGAGCGCAAGGCAGTCCTTAAGTAGTCCACAAGAGGTTGATTGCAGAATGCAAAACAGCTGCGTCGCTGAAGGGAACGCCCTCCACTCCAGCTGCAGCTCAAAACCAAAACACAAAAAACGATCAAGACATGGCAACCATCTTGTCATGCGACGGTTTTCAAAGTGACACTATCGCAATTTTTAAACACCCAACCTTGGTAAATTAATCAGATGCCTGGAAAACCAGCCTTGTTTCTCGAGTGGACAGCAACTCAAATAAAAGCTTCAGGAGAGGTTGTATTTGAAATAAAAACATGACATCAATATGGGGTGCCCTTTCATGTAAGAATTATAATTGATTAAAAAGCAAATACAGTACCGGTACAATGTATTTTTTTCACTTCTGAAGAAATGAGTCATTTGTGCTTGTCCAATTAACTGTTCATTATCTTATTCACCCCCTGAAATCATGCAAACATCAGCATGTCCATTTAACTTAGCTACATTGCAAAATCAATTCACCAGTTTTTTATTTTATTATTATTATTTTATTTTATTTTTTCCAAAAACACAGAGAGCAAAGGAATTTGCAACTTATTCCATCCTTAGGAACGGGTGTTTCGGCAAAAGAGCATCTGACATCACAACTTAATTCCTCTGTAAAACAAAATAGAGGATCGACGCCTGCTGTTGTCCTCCACGCCAGATCCTTCCAACATTCACAGGGGCAATTTTACTAAGTGCCTGTCGCTGTCAGGGCTCATTCACAACTCTGTCAGACATCCCGGAGCAAACATGTCAGACAACAAAATAGACGGAAGAAAAGCTGTAGCTGACAACCATGTTTTGAAGGTTTTTGCCCAACGTGTCAAGGTCAAGTGAGCCTAAAACGTGTTACTTTACTAAAGATGCTTGTTAAAATGTAATTTTGCTAAAGCATGTTTTCACTTTTTCCATCCATCCTTTTTCTGAACCGCTTCATCCTCACAAGGGTTGCGGGGCATGCTGGAACCTATCCCAACTGTCTTCGGGCAGTAGGCAGGGGCACCCTGAACCGGTTGCCAGCCAATCGGAGGGCACACAGAGAAAAACAACCATTTGCTCTCACACTCACACCTAAGGACAATTTTGAGTGTTCAACCAACCTACTGTGCACGTTTTTGCAATGTGGGAGGAAACCGGAGTACGCGGAGAAAACCCACGCAGGCACGAGGAGAACATGCAAACTCCACACAGGAAGGCCAGAGCTGGGATCGAACAGTAAGGCCGCCGCTTTCACTTTTTGCATCTCCTATTTGAAGTTCTTGAAACTGACAAAACTTGAGTGACCTTCCTTCTTGATCTTAACATTGACCAGTGACAAGTGCTGTGGGACTAGCAGACACGGAATCAAGGCGTATTCATGTCAAATGGGATTATCAGAAGAATATGACAATGTTGTACATGAAAACTTTCAACAGTTAATTTAAATTCAGGAACAAGAAATTAAACCCACAAATATTTGATCAAAAAAAGATACAGTAAATATAACCAACCTGGAATCTAAAATGCACTATTGTATATGTTCACTGTCATTGTGGGATGCACAGTACATTGTTTTTATTGTAAAGTGTTGTAAATTGACTTGCTGGACTATCTATGTTCAAATGTTTGTGTAGAGTTTTAATAACATGTTCCAAAAGACCAGAAGCAGGCAGTATCCAGTTAATTTTTCTCACAGCTGCATGACACTACGTGGATTAATACTTAGACTGGAGAATGAGTGACATTCATTGACTATAAAGTAACTTAGTTCCTCCTTATATTGAGTAGTATGTTTAAAGTTAATTCTTTCACAGTACTTGATTTTTGAAGACAATAAAACGTTTGTACCTTTTATTGTGACTATAATGTGTAACAGTGACTGTGCTGCGAGTCTTTGGTCATAGAAATGGAAGGGGATGGTATATAGTCATCGAATGAGAAGGAATTATGGTTTGACAAACACGCATGAAGCACATTGGGACACAACTTGTGTTATAGCAAATCTCATTTGAAATTGGAAAGTAGATAAACATCTGAAGAAAAACAAAGGATACTCGCTCCTCAACCTGTGGTTGCATTACATTTCTCAGATGCCTTCTCCCAGTCCCGGCGAGCCTGAGGAGGCGAACGCTTCTAAAATGAAGTGTCATTGCGAATTACATGAGCAGCTGAGGCCCAGCACCATCCCATCGCCTCGGTTCATTCATCCAGGTGACGCCCAAGGTAATCGCTCATGAGCTGGCACAGTTAAGTGACAGAAATTGGTGCTGATATGGTGCCTGTGTCAAAGGTAGAGGTGTGTGTGTGTGTGTGTGTGTGTGTGTGTGTGTGTGTGTGTGTGTGTGTGTGTGTGTGTGTTTGCTTTGAAATAAAAGGCACATGCATTCCTCCTTCATTGTCATGAGCTTCACCAAATTCCCGAAACAAACAAACAGTGGTACAATCACAGTCTGAAAGCATTCCAAGTTTGCGTGTGTGATTTTTGTTGGTGGTGTATTTAATTGTAAGCATTTTCAAATTATCTGCTAATGGTGGATCGACTGGTTAGCACATCTGCCTCACAGTACAGAGGTTGTGAGTTTGATTCCGGGCCCCGCCCTTCCTGTGTGGAGTTTCTGGATGTTCTCCCTGCTTGAATTTGCACATTGCAAAAGTACGCATGGTCGGTTGATTGAATGCTCGAAATTGTCCCTTGGTGTCATTGTAAGCGCGGATGGTTGTTCGTCTATGTGTGCCCTGCGATTGGCTGGCAACCAGTTCAGGGTGTCCCCCGCCAAGCACCCGCAGAATTCCAACAATAAAGACCATGGTGCCAATCATCAATTCACAATCAGCGTAATGCATCATAACTGTACTGCAATGACATTTGTGTGATAAATGAACTGGACTCTTGTGCCTAAAGCAACATTGAACCTGTTAAGATTTTTAGGACGAGGACAATGATATGGCGGCTAGGGGTCACAGTCAATGCCACAGGGGACAATACAGTGTGAGTGAAAGCCTTTTATCCCCAGTGTCACCTGAATGCGTGCTTACTCAGTCTAGTGTCGGATCATCCTTCTACCCCCTGCCTTTCCTCAACATATCCTGATCTCATCAGACATTGTAATCAATCTGCCTCCCTGGGAGCGCGTGATGAGGTGATGCATATCTCCAGGAACTCACAACTACATGATACACACTGCATGTGCATTCCAAGTCTGTCTCATATATAATATTCTAATGACAGGATGAGGAAAAAAAAAAAAACCTATCTGCCGCAATACTTTAAAATGTTCACATCCTACAAACTATAACCCCGAAGGATTCAAAGTAACACAACATGACATGTTTGTCAGAAATCACAAACCCTCCACCCTCTGGTAAGACATATAAATCAAATACCCAGAACCAAGTTCATTTAAATACCGGTATATTGTTTTATGGTCCAGTGCTAAAACTAACTAAATAGATAAATGAAAGCTCTAATCTTGACGTTTTTTTTTTCCAGTTTCAATTTTGATTTTGTTGATCAACTTAATGCTTTTCAATTCAACATAGGAGAAGTGGTTATTTTAGTTTTCTTTAGCGTGGTGTGTTTTCCTAATTTGACTCATTTAATTTCAATACCTTCTCGATAAAAAAAAAAAAAAAAAAAAGACTTGGTGCCCAAGAAGAGTGAAATGTTTCCAAGTGGGCCTATTTCTTTGTTTATTTACAGATAACGCTGCATAATGTATAGTTTGTTGGTTCCATTTTAAATTGCACGAAATAGTGAGAGCAAAACAAAAAGGTGTTCAGACCATCGTATCACCTTCAATGTAACTTGCACCATCATTTCTAAACCTGTCAGGAATATTGATAAAAGCCGAAGTTTTATCAAAATTGAACGTACTATCATCTTAATTATCTTCAGTTTTGTACTTATATAACCATCAGCAGGTTACAGCCTGAATGATTTCTGGTAAGAGCAGCTGCTCTACATACATATGGCTGCGCGTCACGAGTGCGAAGCAGGAAGAGAGTCACATCATTTTTATACCATCAGAAGGGCGGTACCGAGACACAAATTGTGATATCATAACTTTCGTTTCTCCTCAACCGATTCTCAGCTTGGCGCATTCCAAAGTTTGTGCGTCTTCAGTAGGGAGTATTCCAATTCTAGGTGATGATTGTTACAAGGACGCCAAGCTACACTGCGGGCATGGGAAAGTTATACAGCATGATGAAATATGAGCAGAATACAGACTTCAATATATAGTTAGTTAGTTTGTATTTTGAAGAATACATCTAAAATTAAAAATGGTTAGATTTTAACTGCTGCCGCAGTTCAATTCACCAGACAGACTGATAGCCGACTGATATACCTCTTGCTGAGGTAATTAGCATGTGTATGTATTTTAGGTCCTGGCATTCGAGTGTGACTAAAAAAGGATCCAGTTCAATCATTTGAAAAGCCTCACTTTGCCCGTACAGGCAACCACAGCTTATCAACTCTTGCTTTCTTTTGTAGGTAGCCTTCCACAGGGATTGAATTCCTTATTATGTACAGTGTGTGCATCAAAACTCTATTTGAGGCTCGAGGACATGAATGAATGAATTATTAATTGTGTTATATGATGCAAATCGAGCTGGCAGTGCCCCCCCCCCTCCCCCACCTGAATGTCTTTCACTGCCAGTTCTCAAAGGTTCTGATACCTCCCAATCTCCAACGAGATTGGGAGGTATCAGTCAGCATCAACATATTATCTCTATATATATATATAGCTATATACCTGTAGATATATATCTATATATCAATCTCTCTCTCTCTCTCTCTCTCGCTCTGTGTGTGTGTATATAAAGGGAGTGTCCTGGAGAGGAAGTCAATGAATAGTTAAAAGAAAATTCAAAGTTAGTATTCTGAATTTAGGATGTCTTGCAGCAAGCAGCTAGCTTTTTGTCGCAGCATGCTTCCTTGAAAAGAAAATAGCTCACTGACAGTATGACAGACAAGGGCAATTAGCATGTTCTCTCATGTCGCTGACTGAAAATATTATTTATGTGACATTAAATAGTGGCTTTTTTTTAGCTAAATTTCCATGAATGTTTTTATAAGCCTCTGCTTGAAAATACATAGCTCCGAATAGTAAGCTTGAAGGCGTCCATGTGACCGTATTCAACAGAAAAGGTTCGTAGCTGTTGTATAAACCAACAGCACTATGAAGGAAGCCGTATTCAGTGCAATATGTGAGGTGCACACCCAAGTGTGTTTTATAAGGTCAAGACCAAAAAGAGCACATCATATTATTTGTCAGGCAGACTTTGGGCAGAACTTTACTGAACTCCTGAAAAGATGAGCTGGAATAGAGATGCCGGAAACCTCTCAACCATAAGGTGGTCTTATGGATCCGTATCTTCACCAATACAGTAGGTGCCATTCGTGAGAACCATACTTACGCGAAATATATTTTTGTGGCATATGTTCTTTACTTTCGTGTTTCTTTCTTACTTTTCTGAAGACGTTGTCAATTTAAAAACATATCTATACTTTGTACTTCGTAAAGACTTGCATTTTTTTCAGCTTCCATGAACCGTGTAAAAATAATATAGAAATGGAAATAGGTGAAGTAAACTGGGACTAATAATGTTGGTTCGAATCCGGGCTCCAGCCTTCCTTTGTGGAATTTGTATGTTCTTCCCGGTTTCCTCCCACATTCCAAAGATGGACATGACAGGTTTACTGGACACCGCGTATTGTCCCTCGGTGTGATGGTACGCTCTTCCGTATGATGGTGAGTGTGAAAGATTGTTGTTTGTTTATGTGTGCCCAGAGATTGGCAAGATTTTATTTTTTTTGGTGTGGGGGGGGGGGGGGGGGGGTTCTAAAAGAATACTTTGAAGTCTTCTTTCATCTTGCAACAAGCACGCCTGCCATTACTGCATCCCTATAGTAAAGAAAGCATCCAGATGAGCTCCCTAATCAGAACATGGATTCGCTGGCTCAATCATCCCTGTCAGAAGGAATGATTATGCTACCATCATCTTCATTAAAACTCAGCCTGATAATTAAAAGTCATTGTTTACCTTGCAGGGGCAGCATTGATATGCGTGGCATCAAACTATTTCTGGCATTTTTTTCCCCACTCTTGCTTCAATTTGCTTCTGCTGCAAGCTAAGAGGCTGTCATTCCCTTCTCCTTTTGGTTATGCTCTCCCCTGTCAGAAAGGCACTATGGGCTTGAGGGAAACCTCAGACGACACCCAATTATCTAATGTTTGCTGATAGTACCAAAATGACCCTTGATGGACACCTTTGATGTGTAGAAGTCCTTCCCAGGAGGTGAGCTCATGGCAGAAGGGGAGTACAGAGTAAATGAAGGGGGAAATAAGGGTCATAGATGGTAAAATGAGAAGGACAGAAAAAGCGAGGAGAGAGATGCAGCAAGGTGAAAGGGAGAGGGCTATCAGTGGGAATTTCTCAGGTTTCTAAGGCTTTGGCAAAATTGCAGAACAGACGGAAACTATAGGCTTGCAAGGTTTTTGTTTTACGCCCTTTTCAGAGGTGGGGGTTAGCTCCTTTCAGTTGAAATTTTAATGGGACTTTTTCGCAGGGAGGGAGGCATTTTACTTTTTGATTGGGTGCAGGAGTTAATGCTCATATCTTTCTTGTTCATTAAAAGAATTGTTCATTGTTTAATATTGAAAACTAAAATGGTTTTTTTATTATTTTATATGGATTTTTTTGTGACAAAATAAAAACAATCTTTTCCTTTATGTTTGTAGAAGATACTTTTTGTTTAAATTCCCCCGATTTTGGGTGAATTCCCATCATTTCCTCCAAATTCCCATGGATTCCCATAGAAACTTTCCAATTTGGAATATTTCCAAAATTGCCCATCTTAACTTCCCGTGGGAAGCTTCCAGAAGTTTTCTGTCTTGAAAGCCTAACCATTTTTTTCCCACTTGTCAAATCTGTCCAATAAACGTCATTCATCATGTCATGTAAATCAAATACTTAATTTCGCGCCACGCTGCAACAACCACGGATTCCAGTGCCTCAGCGATATAAACATGTTACCATATTCACTTTAAATATATATAATGCCCATCCTCATATCATTTTGACCATTTTGCCCTGTCCCCCTGTGGGAACCCAGAGAAGGTAATTCCGACTTGAACACACTCCATCCGTCCATCCATTTTCTGATCCACTTATCCTCACAAGAGTCACGGGGTGTGCTGGAGCTTTTCCCAGCTGTCATCGGGCAGTAGGCGGGATACACCTTGAACTGGTTACTAGCCAATTGCAGGACTTGAAAACATTTAGCGAATACACTCTCCGAAGACGCTTTGTGACCCTGACACAGATGTGTTCAAAATGCTTTTTATTTTGGGTTGAAGAAGAAAAAAAAAAACAATTGCAAATAGTTTTAAAAAATAATCAAAACCACAAATACGTTTCCCAGGGCTTGGTGAGGGAGATTGTTGCTGAAGTAGTTCCTCCTTACGCACCATCTTCGCAGCGACGTAAGCGTTAGCCAACTCTCCTGCGAGGTCATCCAGGAAGTCCGACCGCCTCTCCTGCTTCCCTGTACATGCTTGCGCTACCAAATGTGCATTCAGTGCTGCCCTGTTGATCCTATTGCAGAACACGGTCATTGGCCATCTCAGTGTTCCTGCATGCACACTGTACGGTTGCACCATCTGGTCCATCACCTCCACGCCGCACTTCTTGGTGTTGTATGAGGTGACAGTGTTTGGCTTCCTTTTCCAGGTACCCTCAGTCTCAACCGCACAATGTATTCACCCCGGTCCGCTTGTCTGGCGGAGGGATGAATTTTCCGGCGAATCTTGTTGACTGTGCCGAGAATGGTGGTTTTCCAGGCTGAGAGGTCATCGTGCAAGTGACAGTGATGTGATGAAAATTGTCCTTGATGACAGTTCTGCCGTTGTCCAGGAATGGGTCCATGAGCCTCATCACCGCATCCTTAGGCAATTCTCCATACTTGGACGACTGGTGTCCAAGATTTGGTGGGACATTGCAAACGTTCTTTGATTTCAAATCACAAGCCACCTGGATTTTAGATCCAAACTTGGTCTTGTTTCATTGCGATGTGCTGCAGAAAAAAAGCAGCGGTTCTTTGATGGAAAAAGCTGTTTATCAATGGTGATGTGTCGACCAGCGTGGTAGGATTTGATACAATTGGTGACAAACGATCCCCACACATCAGAAATTGCAACAAATCGAACGCTCTCTCCTCACTCACTGCATGTGTACCTGTCATCAAAGCGGAGGTGCCGCATGATCTCTTGGTAGTGGTTTTGAGGTACAGTATAATCTCAGTGATCCGTGGATTTCCCGCTTTCGCTTACCAGCTATGACGCAGTGATAGACGCTTCATCACCCCCCACAGGTTGAGGACAGCCATGAATGCCATCAGTTCAGGAATCCCCACGAACAAGTCCACCTGCCCCATTTGCCATGTGTGCTGAATAGGCCATCCTTCAAAGCTGCGAACAACAGTGACGAAACAGAGAAAGCTCTGAAAACGACTCAAGACACTTCTCTTGGCATTAGCTGTTGGCTCTCCATCGGCATCATATGGTTCTGCTCGGGTGAAATGAAAACATGTTCTTGATCTCACACTGCCATTTTTGCTGTAACTGTCGGCACAGTCCACCCAGTCTCCAAACAAGCTGATGAGTCGTCTCCTCATCTGCAAAATGAACAAATACAATATATGAGCGAATGGAAAGTCAAACTATGCCATGAATGCACGTATTGTTTAAATTATAGTGGTAATATGCCACGGTCGTACGCCATTTGATTTGCATCGAGCTGTACAGGGCGGCTGCGGACTACTCATCAGGAAAAGATCCACAATATGTCGAGGGGCCACTGTACATCCAAAATATACTTTCTTTGTATCGTAATATTGTCTAAATTCCCAAATAAAAGATAGCCAGGAAACCTAAATCGAATGTTTGGTACACTAACCTGAAGATGACTCAGAGTCCAAACTTGGCTGAAAATTCGTGTCTTCTCCATCCAGGTCAAAAGGGTTTATTCCGTTCAGAAGCAGTTCCCACGCCTGTTCGGTGTTGTAGCTTTTCCGCTTTTATCGTCGTATCATGGAGAGAAGGTTTGTTCACCAGACAATTTTTGAGGTCACTGAAGGGGTAGGTTATGTGCAGCGAGGTATTTATCCATCCAAGCACAAAAGCGATTGCATCTCATTTGAGAGCAATCTGCATACATCGGGCTATTTCGATGGAATCCGACAGTGCAAATATACCTTCTCCAACTCCAGTATTCAAATCAAAGCTGACACCACAACGGAGTTAAAATTGTATGTGGGTAGAGATGACCTTCCTCACTGGAAAAGGAAAACAAATCTGCATCTCATGTCAGCACCCTTGGGGGTGAAGCGAGGGGCGGGGGGGAATTGGAGAGGCAGTCTTTGGTGTAGGAGAGCTGAGTAGAGTTTTTGACAGGTGTGTTAGAAGTGGTTTAGGGTAATAATAATTATATGGACCACCTAAATGCATTGCCCAAAATTCCAATCTCTTTTAATGGTTTAGACATGATATTGGGAGTGAAAAGAGATTATTCGAAGGAGCTGGAGTCAGTGGAAAAATCTCAAGCACTCCTAATTGCAATTTCAATCCAGTTTTCTTTATTTAAGTCCTAAGACTATTCCTATCTTCCATACAGAACTGTTGGGGAACTAATGGCAGTCAGCCTTGCACAAGTCAGCCCATCAGTTGATTTCATTAAGGAGTGGTGCAGCAAAAAAAAAAAAAAAATCTAAAGCACACACGAGTGGAAGATGGGCAGCCAGGACAATGGCTATGAAATGAAGATGAGATTGTTTGTCACGTTTTGCTTGGTGGTAGTGGGTTGGATCATTCTGTCACGTTTAGCGAGGTGGTAGGTGGAAGGACCCCAAGAAGCAGGAAGGCAGGAGTGGTAGGGTGGACTGACCAAGGTGCCCATTTTACAAAAATACAAACAGGAGTACACTGGAAAAAAACTAACAAAAGTATACAAACAAAGTCCTGAAAACCACAGGAAACCAAGGTAACAAACAAAACACAACAGGGGCACACAGACACACACAATGATCCGAAGAAGACTGTCAGAACCCAGGGAACGAAATACAAGCAAAGTGATGAGACAAGGAGAAACACCTGGACAAGACACAAACGGTGGAGGGAGCTGATTGGTTAAACACAAGGGTCACGGATGACGAGAACAGATGCAGACAAAAAGGCCACATGACGGCACAAAACCAAATGTAACCGAAACAAAAACATGAAAATGAATAAATATAATTTCATTGAAGTTGTAAATGTTGGTCAGAGTATCTGACAGTGTTTACGGTAGGCCATCAGAAAAGGCCTTGAAGACCGTGACTGCACATCACTAGACATCCAAATTGGCATAATTGATTCAAAACAAATTGTGGCTGTACGGATAAAAGGAAAAAAAGCAATAATACCCTAGCAAAGGCAAGGTCTTTGTTGAAAAGGACAATCCCAAAAACAACTACTAGCTCTTCTTTTTCAACATAAAGGGTTATTTCAAAAATAACCTATAATAAACATGTAATATAACGACAGATTATCGCAGTGGAATTCAGGCTATGTTCACTCTGCAGCTCAATACAGATTTGCCCATATGCAACACACATCAGATTTTTTTTCTTTCATGCAATGTCAACAGTACAATTCTGATTTTTTTTCAATGTGAACCTGGTCCTCTTCCGAATGTGGAAATAAAAATGTATGAGATGCATCTGCACTATGAACACTCATCCGCACACATCCTAGTCTATACGTCATCAAAAGCCTGATATGCCCACCGTGCAGACGGGCAGAGTGCTTATGAGACTAATGACCGAATTGTTCGTTAATCTACATTGTTTTAAGTAACAGTGTTGACTTCACATTCAACTTTTTTTCAACTGGAAACATGAAACACAAAATTGACACTTGTGATATCATCTTTAGTAGATGTCTCTGTGACGTGACATCATCTTTAGGAGACATATAATATGAAGAGATCGACAAGCGTAGTCTCGTTCCTCCAAAATATTTCTACCTCCTCCTGCATCGTTCCTCTGTCCAAATTAAATGCTAAAAAGGTGAGCCCCAACACGCTGGACCATATTTACCTTTGTAAACACTGTGCCGTGTGATGTTGACTTTTCTGCTTGTCACTCGACATCATGCTTTGTGCGCATGCATGTCACATCACGGATGTGTTTCATTCACATTAGAAGTCGCATTTGTTTTTGTCACGTGAACGAGTACATAAAAATGTTGCGCTTAACCAAATACCTGAATTGCAGCGCGAACTTGCCATCATACAACATTTAAATTGATTCGATGTCTTTTCATGTGGGACAATTGCAGTTCATGTCAATGTGCAGTCAAACCGAATAGAAATGTCAGTTCAGGTATTCATTGTAAAATCCCTGATCTGCTGAATGCTGCGGTGTGTTGTAAATTAATAATAGGTCACCACCTTGGCAACAGTCTTTGCTGGCAACACTCAGAGCGGCTGGAGAGGACTGAAAGCCTCCAGACAGGATATCAGGTGTGTTGTAACAGAACAAAGCTTTGACAGAGTTGGCAACAGCACTTAAAGAGCAAAATAAATCTAGTAGTTTGTTCTGGGGATTTTAGGCCTGTGAGAAAATGTGAGTTCTACGATACAACAAGGCCACGGGAACCTCCAAGGGACCAATTTCTGCCTGTTTTGCAGTCCTCAGCTTTGGAGTTGAACTGAGGAGGATCGGCAGACAGCATAACAAGATGTGAGATTCAACTAATTGGTCTGAATGTTAACACTCAGGCAAATGCCATTGTTTGGTCTCTGTCACAATCTCTGCACCTCACTCACCTACCTCCCAGATGTTTCTTCACCTTAGACCACTACACAGTCATGTCTGTGTAGTGGTCTCAGAAGCCCTATGGAGGCAAAGAATTACAGAACTGTAAGAGAATGTCCGCTAAAGATCTCCACCAACTCCATTTATTTATTTTCTTAACTTTTTTTTTGCCTTGCTCAGACTTGCATGTTTATTGTCTGGAGCAGGAAAAGAAAAGCCCTCACTCTTGAGAATACATATGAGCAGGGCCGTCCCCTCGTAAACACGGAATTTTAGGAAGGAGAGCAGCAATGAGGAGACTTGATGCTACGTCCAAACAATAACACGAGTTTGAAAAGAGACTATATGGCTCCATACTTGGCTTCCTGGCACGTCAGGCAGCCACACTCTTTCACACACCCGATGATGTCGGCCGCTCTGTCATGAAGCTTGGGAGCACTTATCCACATCCTGCCGTTAGTTGTAGATGATTGTCATGACTGTATTATTATTGTTTTATTACTGGTTGTCTTTTATGTTTTTACATCCACAGACCTGTATGCACTGTGAAAAAGCAAATGATCACTTCGGCGACACTTGGATAACTGGAGCAATTAGTACGGTAATACGTCATTTACGGTAACTTGACAGAATTTCAGCAGACTGTGAGTACATTTTAAAGATTTGCATGCTATCGATATGCGTTAAATTAGCAACCGGAAGTTAGCAAGCCTCCTACAACTAAATGCGGAAATGATGCATGCATACAATCCATTAAGTCCCAAACTAAGACTTACGATGTTGCTTTGTCAAATTAGGTTCCTGACAATGTTCACCAGAGGCCATAGCACATTTTTTGATGACTGAAAGCTCCCCCCAGTTCCTCACGGCTTCCCATCTGCCTCACCCTCCTGTCACAGTACCAAACCAGTGGGGTGGAAAATTGTGTCTTGTCATTTAATTCATTTAAGAAGAATGAGTTATCTCCACAGAACCATTCTTTTAACTTCACTCTGCTTAAGTTCAATGCTCAGCTAAAAACAAAACAAAACAAAAAAACAAGCATGCATCTTCACTCTCTGTAGATGCGTTTAAGTTAGACATTGTAGGCAAATAATAGTAACAACAAAAACGATCAAGTATTTCTTTTACATTAACAAATGGTGCATGTTTTTGGAATGTGGGAGGAAACTAGAGTACCTGGAGAACATCCACACAAGCACAGGGAGAACATACAAACTCCACACAGGAAGGCCGGACCCGGAATCGAACTCTGCACCTCTGCACTGTGAGGCCACCGTGCCGCCAGTTCTAAACACTTAAAAAAATGAACACGAATCATTTAACATTTTTAAACAACTGGATATTTTACATACTGTAGATCCAGCACTGCATAAAAGTCTTAGGTCACCAAAAGATTTGTTGTTTTAGCAAAGTTATCATCATCATACTGCATATGAACAGAAATGAAATTAAATGAATCCCAAAAATTGTTAGGTTACATATGATACAATCCCTTTACATTTTAACAAAATCACATTTTATTCTCATCAATTACATTTTCAAAATAACAGAAATGGGGGGAAAAATGGCCACTGCAAAAGTGTGGACACCTTGCAAAGATTAAATTGTGTTCAGTGGGCGATAGCTAACAGCTAAAAAAAGAAAAACGCACTTCCATTCATCTTCCTTTCCAACTTTTGCTCCCTGTAGAGCAAATGAGATCGTCTGCAGTTGAAACTAACATGAAAACATGAGATGAGGAACGGCTGCACCATAATTCTGAGAAAGACATAAACTATCAACCTGGACCACATTGTTGACATTGAGAGGCTTGCTACATGTTGCGCCCATAAAGGCGGCAAACTCGATTGAAAATCCAGAGAGATGGTGCATTTACATCAACTACAATTGTTGTAAACATGCTAGGATTGTCTTAAGACGTTGACCCGACATCAAGATTTTGACTGCAAAACGTCAGACCATTCTATCTCGCCAGGGAGTTGACTATTTTACTTTTTCCTCGCGCACTCTCCTAATTCTCACACATCGCAGTCAGAAGGAAAGGAAAGCATTTTGATATGCTCGTCAAGTACCTTAGTGCAGTTTATAGAAGCAATGAAAATCTACAAAAATATTTTAGATCCTGGGGCTGTCTGTTTAAAAAGCTTCATTGAGTCATGGGATCACAGGCAGAAAAACACAGGTGAGGAAAGCCAATCAATGTGAAACCTAAGAGAGACATCCCTGACTGCCAATCACCCTTGTTTGTCCCCTGTAGTCTCATTAAACAGAGTGGATATTCGACAGACATTTGCTTCCCATCTGATTTCTAAATACAGTGGTCACTTTATATGCACACTCAAAAAAAGGCACATTTGCAATGAAAACACATACATCAACGCCAAAGGGCATTCATTAATGTCGAGAGGAATAAGATGGGCAAGGGAGTCTATGAAAAAGGGTTACTTCTTATTATTAACCTTTCTGAAATGGCTTGTGAGCTGAGTCTTTATTGATGACCCGGGTTATGAAGCCACAATCATTTCTCTCAGAGGCTGCAATGAAAGGTTAAACTATTCACATTCATTAATCTACAAGGTTTCTTATCGGCAGACTTAAGCTTCAGCAGAGCAAAGATAGTAGTCATTAGATGTTGCCGCAAGTTATCAGTAAACCATTTTAAAAGACCGATGGAATCGAAAGTCTCTCACCGTAGCTATGACAAACAAAAAAAACAAATCTCTGCGGAATTGTGCACAAGCGGTAAGAACGGGAGTGGGCAACTCCACTCATCGACGGCCACTATCCTGCATGTTTTCGATGTTTCCCTCACCCAACACTCCTGACTCAGGTGATCAGGTTATCAGCAAAATCTGCAGAAACCTGATAACAATCCCAGTCATTTCATTCAGGTGTGTTGGAGGAGGAAAAAATTGGAAAACATGCAGAATAGTGGCCCCCAGATTTGCCAACCTCTGGGTTAACATGTCTGCCTCACAGTTTTTGTGCTTTGGATTTGAATTGTGGGTGCTCAGGCTTCTTGCCACATTCCAAAACCATGCACCTTCAACATCCATAACAGAGAAAAGACCAGACACATATATAAAAATAAACTTGGTATTGATCTTTTCATTTTATTACATTCATGGTATTGGAGTAATCCAAAAGTAAATATAAGTCATCAAGTGACATTATTTTAATATTATGGTACTTGGATTCCATCACTAAGTACACCACATATTCTAACAGGTATCTAACAAGTAACTGTATTGGAATACATTTTTAAATTAACCCTTCCAACCCAGCTCTTTATATACTTGAAGCTGCTACATGAAAGTGCATATGTGTAGCGAACATAAACAGACAATAAAACACAGATTTAACTCAATACAGTATATCAGATGGGTTATTCCCATAGAGACAATCCCAAGAGACACATGCTATACAAAACATATTTGATATGTAATAAAATGCTACTAAACTGGTAAATCATCTATTGTACTTTTTTCTCTGACACAATACCTGATCTCCATGGCAACACCTCACAAATAATGGACTGTACACTACTTTCAAGATGTTTGCCGTGGCAACTACTTGTCATCCAATTAGGCTGGCATTGCCATGGTCACTTAACGGTTTCCTGCTGGCAAACCAGAAAAGAGACACAACAAATGTCAGGAATTCTCAAAAAGCTTTCTATCTTGAATTTGCAGGTGAGTTTCAATTTGAAATGTGGTTCCTCAAGTGCATAATTTGTAGTATTTTGTGTTAATACTACGTACTGTCATTTGGGATCAGGGTAGTGATTCCTTGTTTTCCACACTACACAGCTTCGGATAACCACCCTTTTTTCCAGGTCTTAAGACTCTGTATTGCCACACTGCATATAAGAAAAAATGCCATTGCTCTCTCCGGGGTCAGGAAGGTGCCCGGATTTCAGTTAACATACATCTGTCAAGGCATGGAAACCCCAACTGCAAGAACAAATAAATATAATCCGTAGGTCTATGCACAGTCTTTCAATTCTCTCTTACAAGATCTCATGGTGGTTGGATCTTCCATCCACCCATCCACTTTCCTCATCTGCTTATCCTCATGAGGGTCGCTGGCATGCCGGAGCCTATGCTAGCTGTCTTTGGGCAGTCGGCTGGGGAAACCCAGAACCGGTTGCCAGCCAATCACAGGGCACACAGAAACATACAACCATCCTCACTCACACTCACACCAAGGGACAATTTAGACCACGGTGTCAAAGCGAAGGCCTGGGGTCCAGATCTGGCCCATGACATCATTTTATGTGGCCCGCGAAAGCAAATCAAAGACGGCAACTTTCATGATGCTTGCTAAAATCTCTGCCAAAATTTAAAATTCTAATTTGTTAGAAATAAGAGTGATATTGTCAGCATTTTCTTGTGAACAAACACCACATTTCAGTAACTCAAACAACAGCTGAATAAACCGTTATTCTTGACTTCTTTATATAGTTTCAGTCGTAACGACCCCCAAGGGAAACTGCAACTAAAATCTGGACTGCAAAAAAAATGAGTTTGACACCCATGATTATTTTCGAGTGTTCAATCAGCCTTGTTTTTTTGAGAAGCTCTCATTATTCCATACAGGGATTCTAGTGGTTTCATCTAAAAAACAAAACAAAACAAACAAACAAACAAACAAAAAACAGAAGTTGTCAGGAATGGTGGCAAAGCAAGATGGCTGGCTCCTGGCTTCATTTGCCAGGGACCAATTGATACTCCACACATATATAAATTCATGGCCTGAGGGTCCTTCCTCTCAGGGGACCTGTTCTGCCTCTCGTCCAGGCTAGTCTGCTAAAATGTGGCGTATTGATATTTGTAGCTTTAGTTGAATCTAGTTGGTGCCATGTAAGCGGCTTCTAATCAAATGTAACATTCATGCCGCTAATGTCCTAACGCCACGTGTTAGTCTGCACCAAAGTTATTATGATAATATCTGTTTTTTTTTTACTTACTAGTGAAAAACACATTACAAAGTTGATCAAGTTATTCCTGCTGTAATAAATGACCACCGTACATCTGCAAGCCAGGTAAGCGTGCTCGTGCACGTTGGTGAGGAGCGTGACTTTGGTCAGAGTCTCATGGTTAGTGAAGTGAAATTTTGTGAGCAGTTTGAAAACTGCAAATTCTCCCTTTGAGGTAGGTTTGAAGTCATGCTTCGGTGTTTAGCGAACACTTTGTTGGCAAAATTTGTAAACAACAGGACACAGCACAACTCCAATTGCCCCACGGGGATAAATAAAGTTTTCTGAATCTGAATCTGAAATCAGCTAGTAGTAAAAAAAATAATAATAATAAATCACTTGTGTCCTTATTTTACCTGGAAACTTTACTGTATACACATTCAATTACATATTGAATGTCCTTGATACAACAGATGACTATTCGTCTTATTTCAATTTTTAAACGTTATTTCTCCATGCTGTGTATAGAAACACAACACTCTAAATATGTGACTTGAGAGGAATATTTGCAATTCACCATGGTCATTTACTTCCTAAAACGTGCCTTGCGTTGCCTGAGCAACTAATGCAGCTTGTTTTTATATACATCTTTTTCTCTTTGCACCACATATTTGCGACATTGACAGAGTCGCTTCTATGGTTTCTTCCTGTCGAGTTATTACATCTGCATCCACACAGACAGATTACATCTGTTCGACTCAATGCTCTCTCACACATTGGAGCTCTCCTGCACAATACCGTGTTTCATTCCGCAAAAGACCTAGTGCCGTTTCATGCTGTTCATTCCCTATCATTGCATTCGCTTTCTGCCTTCATTTCACGCGCACGCGCGCGCACACACACACACACACACACACACACACACATACAAAATCGTAAATCCATATTGTTGCTATTCAGCCAAAAGACTGAATTATGTTGAGGGCAGATAGTCATTGCACAGACTGTTTGTCTTTGCTTGAAGCAGTTCAAAGCAATGAGGCTGAAGATGTGCTTGTGGATTATGTGACTTCCTCAAACCAATCTCTCAAGGCCACTTATTCTGATTCGGGACAAGGAATGCTGAAGCCTTTCCCAGCGGACTTTGGGCGACTACATACTGAACTGGTCACCAGTTTGTCGCAAGAGACGGACAACCATTCCCACTTACATTCACACTGTCACTCAGTGGGAAGTGAAGCCACGCTGCCTTCATTGAAGTCAGGTGAATGTAGCACTACACCATCAGTGACGTAGCTGCGGGAGTGTGAACCTTCATTTGTGGCATTTCCTAACAGCGGGGCTGTTTTCTCGGTTCTTCAAGTTTGTCGAGGCCATCATTATCCCAAAGCCACACAGCAGAGTTTTGCTCAACAAAACAAACAATTCCTTTTATCAGTTTAGGAGGCAGTTGTTTGTGCTCGCAGTTCGCTGTGCCGCTGCAAATCTCCTCTCAAATCCTAAGGTTTCTGTGTAATCGGTTCTGTCAACTCAAGCTGTCTGGCTGAGGGAAAAAGCAACAACACATTAAAAAACATTTTCATGAGGAAGTGACCTTTGTGGTCTGTGTAGGAAACAGAGTTGGAGACATACAGTAGTATAAATGGAGGTTGACTATGTAAACCAATCTGTATTGCATTTAATGATGTGCTATTCAAAAATAAGACTAATGCTTTGAGCAGTAATCGATTTTTTAACACCCCCAACATGTGTTTTGTTTTAATTCTCAATGTGTGGCATTTGGATGTCTCGAGCCATCTTGCATAACATCGCGTTTCAAACGTGGGAGGGCACAAAAGAAAAACAGGGTGTGCTGAAATGACCTGGATGCTGGGAAATCCAAAGTTTCTAGTTTGCTCGTAGAGATCCCCATTTGTTCATCATAAAATGTTCTCAATTATTTCAATAATGTACTGTATTCATTTTGAACCAAACACTAATAAAAACAAGGTAAATATAGCTTGGCTCTGGGGCTGGAATGGATGAATTCCATTTCCATTCATTTCAACGGTCTCGGAATGAATTAAACTTGTGGACCGAGGTTCCACTTGACACAGGAAAGCGTTGCAATTTTTAAGTGTACTTGAGAGCCAAACAGTTCTGTATTCATTAAATCATAAGGAAACAAAACCTACATGTACGTGTATAGCATGATAAATAAAAACATATATTCCACCAGGCAGAACATTATAAAGTGTACTTTATGTCCATTGTTGTTTACGATTTCATTTGTTTCGGGAAATATCAGTTTTCCTGCGATTGGCTGGCAACCGGTTCAGGGTGTCCCCCGCCTGCTGTCCGAATGCCCTGCGGCCCTTGTGAGGATAAGCTGATCCGAAACCGGATGGATGTAAATATTAGTACATTGTCTTATTTCTCGCCGTGTGTTGCACCCCCTTGGATAGTTTATGCAACATTACTTGTGCAAACATTCAAATGCACAATTTTAGAGCATGATGTACAAACTCCGTGATGAAAAAAAAGGTCTATGTGTCAATCCAATGTGTGTCCTGGTAGCTGCCCTGCTTCGAGGGCAGCATAGATTTGGAGAACAAATGCCCCGGGTTATGTTCTTCATGCATGGCTGCACCTCCTCTTCTTTCTAGGCTACTTGATCTCAAAGGAGAGGTCACGGTCATAGTCAGGGTCATTCTCCTTGTATTGCTTTTTTTTTTCTTTTTTGCTTGCCTAGAGAATTATGAAAGAGTAAAACCATCAAAGTGTAGATTAACTACTCTACAGTGCGTTTTGTGTGTGTGTGTGGATTCCATCCCGTGTTGGCCTTGTCTCAGAGTCATGAATACACATCAGTATTGGAGCTCGTTGGAGGGGTCGGCAGTTCAAAGCGATAATCATGTTTCTGGGTTTGAAATCTCTCCAGCTCTGTTTGACATTGGCTGTGATGTTGCCCCTCGTGGAGCAAGCAGCGCTGCCATAATCACCCCCACACTCTTCTCACACTTCAGTCTTTGGATATGGCCCTGAGGGTGCCTTAACAGGCCTGTAGGCTGCTGACATGTCCTATTGATCTCGCAGCAACCTTTTTCCAGCTTCATCTTGGGCATTTTCATACTGTTTAGCCCTGCAAAGCCAAATTTCCTTCTTCCCACATGGCTTGCAGAGATCTGGCTATGTTGTTATTACATTTGTTCTGCATACATCATTTTGTCTTCAGCAATCATTTCCTAAACATTCTTCATAAGACTTTGAGAACTTCAATCCAACTTCTTGTTTTGAAACTGCAGCCAAAACAGAATAGTGCTGGGGAAACAACGTCCCCATTAATAATTTCTTGAGAAAATCAAGATGATTTATGTTGCTTTACAGCCACCTTTAACTCGTGACAAAGGTTTGAGGAGATATCAAACTTGTATTCGTGATGAAAGCGATGCTAACATGCAAGAATATGCTTAGTACACGGGAACCCCGACAGACACATATACTGTACACATATTGTTCTGGGTGGACTGGCAATATCTGGCGTATTCCCTACAGATGGTTACAGAGGCTTCTGATTAATGTTCCTGCGAGCATATGTGGCTGTGGTGAAAACTTGCGATAAAAAAATAAAAAAGACAAATTTTCTCGCCACAGCATTGAGTGGATCGAATAAGTGCAGCTTTAGGCAAAATGCCTCTCGTATTCAAACACATTTTATTCCTTTAATCGTTCTTGCTTTCTTCAGCAGCTTTCGACAAGATAAGAACAAAATTAATAGCAGGAGTGCTAATGAAACTAATAAAAAGTCTATCTGGTTTCAAGGTGGATGAGAACAAATGAGTAAGACACTGTTGATTTTTTTTTTAAAGCCTTCGTTTCTTTTCTGCTCCTTGTGTTTTTATTGCTTGCTTTGATAGAAACAGTAAAATGTGCTAATTACTTTTTGACCCAAAAGGAACACTCCTGGCAAATTTCTGGTTTATACACAATTCTTTTATTTGAACAAAACCACGCAGCATAGCATTTGGTGGCCTTCTCGAAAAATCCCTGCCAAATAGATTTTTTTTTCGTGCCTGGCACTCTTTTCTGAAAAAGCGAATAATAAGGAATACTTAGGCCAAATGACATGATTGTAGCACAAATTGTATGATTGTTTGTCCAATCTGCGCGACTGCATTGGCTCCCGGTCCACTTGAGATGTGACTTCAAGGTTTTGCTACGTAGCTATAAAATATTAGCAGCTTCCTATCTCGTTGATTTCATGGTACAGTAAGTTCAGTCCCAAAACCTTCGTTCACACCACGCTCATCTTTTGGTAATCCAAAGAGCCAAAAAGAAAACCGCAGATTTCTAGAGCATTTTCAATTTGGGCACCAGTGGACTGGAACGCCACCACCTCAGTAGAAATGTTTAAAACTGAACTTAAGAATTATTTGCATGTGGTTGAACTACATGTTGGCCTGTTTGAGTGCTGCTGCTTTTCTTTCTCCAGCACCCCCCGGCTTTGAGTGAGGACAAGGTGACGATGACCCGATTTGATGTCGCCGTACGGATTCTGCATTGACTGATCCGGAGAAGATCTGAGGTGGACCACCTCCTCTGAGGCGCTGCTATCAAGATTTCCTCACTGACCAACCAGGCCGGGTTTTGAGGACCCATTTCTCCAAAGGCGTCTTCTTGCAGAGCTTGATCTTATTAAATTGACTCTTACATTACATCATTTTGACTAACATTGTATAGCATATTGTAATGCAAACAAGGATGCAAATAAATTGGACTTGATCAACATGTTCATGTTAACTTTACTTGCAGAATACCACGGAATGCAGGGCATTTAGACTGGAACTGTTCAGAACTATGTGGAGATTAATTTTACACTCCCTTTTCCTCTACCGTTTGAGCTGCTTATAGTAGTAAAATATTGCATCTCAGTTAAAACACAAAGATGACTTAAATATCGAAACTCTTTTTTTACCATGTATTCTCAATATGTACAGTACATATGCAGTATCATCCTGCCTCATCGATAAATGCTTTATATTATAACTCTATCATAAAACATTTGAATCATTGTCAATTGTGTAAAAAAAACAGCAAAAACAGACAAGAAGGCGTGATCCAAAGGGGTTGACAGGCAGGCAGGAGTGAGGATGGAGGGATTCCGGAGGCAACTCAGCTCTCCTGTCTTCAATCTGATGTGCGACTCTTAACTTTCGTTTCTCAACAAATTTCGATTTCCCTTTTTTTTTTTTTTTTGTCCAGCAAAAATAGCGAGTGAATACAAAGACATTGTCTGGAGGGGAAAGAGTTCATGACTTTGCAGACTCTTCGAGCAGCACAACTGATGTTTATGCCATAGTATACCCGTAGCTCCCACAATGCAACGCTACCAGGAGGCGATCTCTCAGGATCTCCTGGCTGGGGTATTCGGGCAGTTTCAGCATGTTGATACTAGAAATGGGAGACATGTCAAGGAAACACAGTCAGAACGGTAAAGCTCAGATCATAGCAGCATATGTGCAACTGGAGGACTGCTGGTGTCATATCTGTCCAGAAGGGTAAAAAAAAAAAAAAAAGTGTCCATGTGTCCATATTTTACAATGGATATTTAAAAATAAAAGCCACCATCTGCTGCTTATCCGGGTTCAGGTTGTGGGGGCAGAGGGGAAGAAGGAAAGTCTGGGCTTCCCTGCTAAAGCTCTTGCCCCCGCGACCCAACCCTGGATAAGCGGTCGAAAATGAATGGATGGATGGATAACATGCACGCAGTCACACAAATCTTTTTTTTTTGTTTCCATTTCCCCCTACACTCCTTGCGATCAACTTGGGCCCGGTCCGCGGGCTACCGGTCGATCGCGATCGATTAGTTGGTCACCCCTGATGTAGACGGATGTTTATTGAATACAACATGCATTTATAATCTATTTGGAATCAAATAACTGCACGTGTCAAATTGAAGAAAGATGCTGAAAATGACATCACCATCAAATGGCTCTTTCCCCTATCTTTACATGATGCCCCAAAAGAGATTACAGTAGTTGGTCCACTTAATTCAATGGATTCGTTGAATTTTTACTTGTCTACAGGGTAAATCTTGCATTTGTAGACTATGAAGGGACATCTAGCTGGAATAATTTCATGATTAAATCAATATAACATTTCACAGAGTACCAAACATAATCCAATAAATCATGTTATTATCATAATTTACAGACCATAACCGTCTTTACTAGGCATGTTCGATCTTTTTTTTTTAGATGAATTTGAGTACTCAATGATACCGAAAGTAAGAAAACGTTTTCGCTTCTATTTTTGATTAATACAATTTCTATTAAATCAATGACAGATACTTTTAAAGAAAGACTTTTCTTTTATTTTTGACAAAAGGCAGAATTTTGTCATTCTGCAATAAAGCATTTGTGTCCAAAATAAAACAACTAACTCTACATTCAGGAGTCATTTGTAATAAATTAACAAAAGTGTAAAATAAAGCTGACAACTACTTGACTTTTAGTCTTTGGTCAAAATTAATTCAAGTGTGTAAATGACGACATCACTACGCATTTATGTCAAGACAAAGCAAGCGCAGATCAGATGCGGCGATCAATGACTTTTCTGGAAGGCATCTACGTAACTAGAAGTGTTCTGCTTGTTTGGAGGCAAAAAAAGGTTAACCAGTGTGAATGGGAATTTAAAATTTAGAGGAGTTTGTATTTTTAAATACATCTGCGTGACATGTTTCTTTGCAAATTATTGGCGAGACCTGTGGTCAATATATGTCGAATTGTACATATTTGTTTTTATGGCTAAATGTAGCTGTTCTCGCAGGTTCGCTTTGCAATCCGGAAATTACGGTAAAAAATGTTCACACCTTGACTGTTACTATGGGATTACCTTCAAAGTCATTTATTTCAAAGGGGACTTGAACAATTGGTAAATAGGCCGCAGTCATTGTAGGAATGTAACCCTCCTAACACAGATCCACACATTGTTACACACAAAAGTGGACTGGGCTGAAAAGAAGTGCAAGGCGGTTACCAAGTACTGGAGGTAGGCAGGAGGTTCGAGGTGTATGGCACTGCAGCAATAGTGAACTTCTGTAAGCCGCTGCCTCCCATCAAATAGGCAAAGCCACCATGAGGAACTCTGGAACTGATAGTGAAGGATGAAAGTGGGTCAAGGACATTCCTGAAACAGAATCTAAAGCAATTTTCTGAACAGACAAGCGTCAATGGTGCAGACAAACCTTCCAGTGACAAACTGAAGCATGAGAACTCGTTCCTCCTGAGTTAGTTGCTGCACAACTTTCCAAAACCACTGTGAATGATGACAATTGACAGTTTCGTGAGCTGAATGCTAACAAGCAAATAGAAAAATTAAAGCCAAATGTGTTCATGTTTTCCCCAACAATCCTCCACACTTCATACATTCAACTAGTTCCTCATACTGTAATGTTGAAAAAGCCCTGAGCTATGATAAAATGTTTTATTTCATTCACTGGTTTTGCTGCAGCACCTCTTTAGCGGAAATTTGGGATTTTGTGCTTGCGGGCTAAAAGCCGTGTGTTGATTTTGACAACAGCAATGTGACACACACACACACACACACACACACGCACGCACGCACGCACGCACGCACGCACGCACGCACGCACGCACGCACGCACGCACACCGCACGCACGCACGCACGCAC
>NW_017805583.1:1975002-1999557 GCF_001891065.2 Hippocampus comes
ACACACACACACACACACACACACACACACACACACACACACACACACACACACACACAGGATCCAACATATACCGACTAGGCATGGGCCAATATTGACTTCTGACGATATCATAACCGTGACGAAAAATATCACCTTATCACTGTATTAAAATGACAGTGCCTAAAATGTCCTTTTTTCAACAAATACAAAAAAATTGGTACATTAAGAAACATGTAACATGTTAAGTTTAAATAAATAAATGTTAACATTGTTCTTCTGTTTTAATTCAATTTAGTAAGACATAGTAAGTCCCATCACTGGTGAGCTATTTTTCGAACAGACCTGTGGGCTACTCATCTTGTCCTTTGGGCACCATGTTGTTGTTGATTTTTTCAGGACAACGCACGTGAATGAACAAAGAAAAAAGACATGTATGTTGGAGTTTGCATTCGGAGCTTTCACATTAGCCCCGCTCCACATCAACAAGGCCTCGTTTGGCCCCGGATGTTCTCTTTATCCATTCGACTTTTTCGGGGCCAAGCGGTTGCAAAGGAGCCAGTTTTCAGAACCATCTTGAAGATTGTTCTAAGGCGTCGGCTCTCTGCGGCCGTGTCATCACTGTTATCTGATTGGCCGACAGTGATGCAGCAAGGAACTCTGCTTCCACATGCCAATTTCCTGATTTTAGACGAGCAAGACAGAGCCGCCCGCCAAAGTCATAAAAATACAGTAATATACATAATAGTGTTTTTCAACAACGGTGAATCATACTGACAATGCCATATGTACAAATGAATGAAGCTTGGGTAAATTTTTTTATGATTGCATGAACTGCTGGCCAGGTCCCAATCGCTTCTCCAGCCACAGCCAGGAGCCTTGCCGCCCCTGGCTTAACAGTCGTACCTTCAGCCTCGCGGAAGACGGCTTTAGGCGACCGCTGGAGGGCTTCGGGCGCAAGAGAGTGAGGACGACGAGCCACTGTCACGGAGAGGTGGCCAAATGAATGAGACTGAGCTCTCCATTCAGAATAAATGAGTGCAGGTGGCGAGCTTTGCGTGCCGCTTGCAAAATCCCAATCGCACTGTTTCATCTGCACGACTGTCTTGTGTCCTATGTGTTGTGTTGTGTTATTTTTGTTATTTTGACTTCAAAATGGCGCCGCGAGAGTGGCTGCCTTTCCAGCAGCTCCTATATTTTGTTGTTCTACTTCTTCCTTTCATAACTTTGCTGCTGTGAATTGGGAATTTCTCCATTGCGAGACTAATAAAGGTTTTCTTATCTTATCTTATCTTATCTTAAAACACAAAATACCATACTTTCCGCACTAAAAGGCGCACCTAAAACACTTCCATTTTCTTCAAAGCTCACAGCGTGCCGGAAATTCCGATGCGCCTTGTGTATGGTCATTAGAGTAATATTTCGAGACCTTGCTAGAGACATGCTTACAACGCAGAGTTCAGACTTAAGACGATCGGGTTACGCAGTTCAACACGGAAATAGAGCAGCGGCAAGAAAGTTCAACGTTAACAAGTCAATGTTATAACGTGCTTTTGGTTCAGTGAACTGTGTCGCTGCTCTATTAAATACGTTTTCCTGACATCTGATCATTCTGTTGGCATTTCCTTGAGTGTAGTGGATGCATTGTAGATTGCGTCTTATAATGGGGTGCGCCCAATGTATGAAAAAAAAAATCAAAAATAGGCCATTCATTGAAGGTGCGCCTCATAACCCAGTGCGCCTTTTAGTGTGGAAAATACGTCTAAGTATGTGTAACTGCATAAACTGTATATTTTGCTTGAAAGTGGGCGGGCAGCGGGCGTATGGCTAGAAAAGTAGGTGTCATGATGAAGTAAAGGATTGTTTCATCAAATCAAATCAGTCCAAGACGCAGTAGTAAATAAAGAGCTCACCTGGATGACTGGCTCCTGAGGGTCGTAGCCGCTGGTGTACTCAGTGTTCCTGCACCAGTCCTGCACATCAATCTCTGGCATCCCTGACAGGAGGAGCTCCTGCACACAAGCACAACATGCGGTGAGGGAAATTTATTTTACACGGTGATTAGTTGCTCGTACGGAACGTATCATCGCCAGTAATATGTCACAGCCATCTATGTATTTATGGAGCAATTCAGCATTCACTATCAGAGGTTTGTGAATCATCAAAAATAAGCTGTACATCTGATCCGGCTGTGCTGTTCACACAAGCAACAATAAGGCGCAGCTATGCCGTTCAGGCTTTGTGCCGCAAACAGCAGCAACACAAAACAATATTAAGATTATTAATATGAGAAAGCACACAAGAACCGCAGGCCAAAGCAGAGGCCCGTCGCTGTGTGTCCATGTGATGCTATGCTCATGCTGCAGGACAGCTTCATATGCACAGAGCGGAACATATTCCGAGAATCTGCTCTGAGAGAAGGAGAGGTGGATGAATATACTTCACATGTTCTCAACTTTTTCTTTCAGTAAATATGGAGTGTTACAAACACCAAGACTGACATCAGTCCAATCAGAAACCCTGAATGAACGCAGAGGTATAATCTCTTCTGAAAGCCGGGGTTACCGCATTTTGGTCAAATGAAGAAACTGCTCTCAGACCAGCCAGGAAGCAGCTGACTGCAGGCATCAGGTAGTCCATCCATCCATCCATCCACATCTAAACCGCCAATCCTCATGAAAGTCGCAGGCGTGCTGCAGCCTATCCCAGCTGGCTTTGAGCAGCGTGTGGCTACACCCTGAAATGGTTGGCAGCCAACTGCAGTGTTTGGCAAATCGGGGGTGGCAGGGCTCAGTGGTAGAGTGGTCGTTTCCCAACCCAGAGGTTGGTGGTTTGATCCCTGGCCATTGCGACCATGTCAAAGTGTCATTGAGCAAGATACTGAACTCCCAGTTGCTCCTGATGCTTTGTCGTCAGTAGGTGAATGAGGTAACAGTGTGAAGCTCTTTGAGTACCCGAGGTAGAAAAGCGCTCGACAAGTGACAACCCATTTACCATTTAGCAAATAAAAATCCATCACATGATATTATGCTCTCGCCTGACCAATAATCCCTCTCGCACCATCTGGCATACGTGACCCAAACGGCTAGTAATTGTCCACAAAATATTCAAATTTGACCAAGATTTAACAGATATATTATTTTAAACAGCTTGTAGATTGGTAGGTGTCGTGAAATGAAGAAGCTACAACAAATAAACTGCAGTATCTGCGTGTGTTCATGGTCGTGACCCTACGACAAAAATATTCGGGAATGGATATATATCAACACATTGCATTTTGTCGTTTGCAATCGGAATTCATCAAATGCAGAATAAGACCTTGTTTCAAACTGACTTATGTCAGTAGCATTCAGGGTAGCCATGAATAATTTTGTGCTGTGGAAATATAAAACAGGTTTTACAGTCAATACTTTGAAGAGGAGAAATGACAGCGTGACCGAGGTGTGTCTAACAAACGCAGGGTGGAATAATACAATTGATCCATCTGCGAGTGGGAACACTAAATCTGCCGACACACAAACATCTGATAGAGCTAAATAAGGAGGAGGGGCTTCAAGGTGACCTCAGTCTCCTGTTTCCACCCCCAAGCTAGGCATGGCTAATCAGTCCCTACATCAGAGGCAGGTGGAACAAGCCGGCAAAGCAAAGGGGTTCGAACAAGCAGAATGTCAACTGTAACAGATGAGCAGAATAGAAAAAAGAGGCAAGGACAACCACTTACCAATTCGTATTCATCAAAAAGCTGAATTAGCGAGGGCGGGATGAAAGTGTGGAATCCTTGCAAGAAGGCGTTTATCTGAGGCTGGATGGCCCGTGTCATTCTCAGCTCAGTCACCAGCTGGACATACTCAGCCTGGCATGCACGCACATACAGATAGACACGCACATACAAAGATTAAAGTCTTTGGGAAATGTACATAGACAGGTGAAAGACACAAGGCTCATTGTTACCCTGTACTTTCCACAGCTCATACTTTATAGTACAGTGCCATCAAGAGAAAGAAAAAGGTACTGCCCATGTACCCAACTCCCATTGGAACTTCACACAGTCTTTGATCATCACCTCCAAGTTTCATTCTTATAGCCCGATTTTATTATAAAAATGATGTATTCAAGTGTTCATGAACTATAACAAAGAACACCAACATTGACAAAAGACCTCCTTCAAAACATTTGCATGTGATTATTTGATAGAAGACTAAGTTGGACAAATCTTGAATTCTTTATCTCAAATCCTTTATGAAAACTCAAACACTGAAAACAAACACAATACCTCACATACATCATATAATTAGAGTTATACCCAACTGCATAAATTATGAATGGCTGAATTCCCTTTTCCTCCTCAAAGCTTTAAAAAAAAAAAAAAAAAAATCAACGGTTTCTCTCATTTAGCATTTTTATGTAATTTATTTGGTGGTGGGCTAAAAACAAATAAACAAAAATCGCGGTTATATTAACAACTGTCCTGCCACTTGCCCATAGAGTCCAGCCTGGTGAAAACGAATATACAATATCGGTAACTGCCAAAATACAAATTCCTTGTCTTATGAAGAAAATGTTGCTTTTGGTGTGCAGACTGGTTAACTATTGTTTGTGTATGTGGTTAATCACTGTACCTTATTGTCCTGAGTCACAACAATGCTTATGCCTCCTGGTTTGAGTGGAACTTCCTCCATGGCACCGAACACGTCTGTTTCCACAGAAAAGGTGAGCTCCAGACCCAGATCACTGATGTCATTGTCCAAGATCCACTGCAGGTTCTTTGCATACTCGGGATCAATGGAAGATACATCCTGGTAGTTCACTGGGATTCCTGAAACAGCCAAATGCACACATGCCCCAAAATATAAGTCACATAAGCAGTCATTTAAGCAAAGCTAGACATTTGTAAGACTTCAACCCCTGCAAAAATGGTGGAGAATTTTGTTATCGTTTTATTGGTATGAGATGGACTGGAGGGAATTCGGTTCTGTCCAGTAGCTTGTAGTCACAGGCATTCCCTGACAATATCAACTGCCTCAGGAGTGCGGGACATCAACAGGGAGGTGAAGTCTAATGATAGCATCTGGTTTCATCTGGAGATAGCCTAAGGTTGTACTCACACGAGGCGATTTGAACCGTACAGGGATTAAGATCCCCCCCTCCACCCCCAACCCCGACACATACACACAAACACACTTCACAACAGATTAAACTTTGTGGTTGATTTGAAATGAGCAAACCAATGCGGAGAAATCCTGCAATCCTAAAAGTCTGATGGACTACAGATATTTTTATGTTCATACTGTAGAAATTGTTTTACCCAGGATGTGTTTGTAGAAGGAACGGGTGAAATAGATATTAACCAGCTGCCTGTGATACAGAGCCAAACCCAAGATCTGGCCAGCAAACCGGAAGTAGTTCAGGTGGTCTGGGTTTACTGATGAGTTACTGTTGGGCTGGAAAGTGGTACCTGTAACAAAACAAGCACAAAAATATACTCCGTCATTCAGCCCAAAAACTGTCTCATTGTGTGCATTGTCATTCGGAACAGGGTGTACCATCAGCTGACTGAGTGAAGAGAGCGTAGTCTGGATTGATGATCTCATTGGACAGGATGTCAAACCATTCCCGAACAACACCCTGACCCTGTAAAATAGACAAGACAAAATAGACAAGACAGATCTCTCGCCATGCGGCATCAGTGTTGATTAATCGATTTAGAACGTCAATCATTTTTTTTCTTGCTCAAACAAAAACCAAAAAAATATGAATGCCACCATCTAAAAACCCACCATCCCCTCCTCGCCATGAAATCGGACAGCAATCCCTTGTTTCAGTTTCTCGTTGGTAGACTTGGAAACCATCTCACAGCTGCTCCGAAATATTGAGTCTGCTTGCAGGATTCCAAAAAGGATTTGACAAGAAATGGAAAAATAGGGGAAATACACACGTCAGGCAATTACTGAAGCCTAACAAGAACATAAACAAAAATTCTACTTTCATAACATTTCTAGTAATTTGCCTCTCTTCGAGGGTAAAAATGATTAGAGAAACACATCAGTGTGATGCAGAGCAGTTCTACACCAAATTCAAACCACAAGAATCAAAGAATCAACCAAAAGTGAGCTTTATCTTTATAATGGCAGAATTTTTAAAACTCTTGAATTAAATTTGTGAATGTTTTCTCAATGTTGTGGCCGGAACAGATAAGTCCAAAAGCAACACATTTTCCTTTTGTTGGGATGTTTCTTCCAAAAAGATTTCTGGCCTGTGTACCTCGATGGATGAGAAGGATATCACTCTCATTGACCGGACGATGAACCATGTCCGAGTCTGGCTGTCCGGCCAGAAGATGCTCGTAGAACCACTCACAGCGATCCTTGAATGGCTGCAGTAAAGACAAAAAAAAAAACAAAAACAACAAATCACAGAGCAACTTCACCTGTTAAATGTATTTCCACTTCGAATTGTTTTCAGGATCTAAGACTCTAAACCTTTAGTTTCAACCAAAAGCCTAAAAGGACTTCATTGGGGAAATACTCCTCCGTAATGCAGTGTTGAAGCTGAGCATTATTTGCATAATGTGTGCCTTTGTTCTCTAAGTGGGAGAGGTAGAGCGAAGGGAAAGCATTGCAGCGAGAGTGGCATTTCCTCTTGGGCTGTGAGGCGTACCGAAAGAGGAATCGGGTGAAATCAAATTATCAGGTTCAAGTCAGTAATTAAAACATAGGCCTGTTCCCAGGTGACTCATAATCCATACCTAACAAGGACTGAACACTGCAGCTCAAATATGAATACTGACAAGCAAGTAAACAACATTTTTTTGTAATTTAAACAGCCACATATATAGAACTTGAGCATAGTGTTATTAACATGGATATCAATTTCAAATACTCGTTTAAAACAGCAACACAGTTCTTAGATATATGTTATAAATGTAATTCCGTCAAGCGATTACATTTTTCAAACAGATTAATTGCAATGGCTTCCATAATCGGTAACGATAAATCACATTTTTCTACTTCTACTGCAGTATTTTCTTACGAAGCTCCGATCAGACATTTACTTGAATAAAATCTTGGAATAAATGTCAAATAGAAACTACTATATTTAAATTCAAAGAGTGTTCTTATTTCCTTCGTCCTTGAATACAATATTTCTCTACTAAACACTTTAAATCAGTGGTCTCCAAAGACTTAATACGAGTCGATGCGTTCAGCTAACAGCTATTGCCTACGGTCCTTGATTTTGCACTACGTGGGTACACCAATATACGCCTCGCCCGCCAGAACTTGAAAGAGAACCATGGCAACTGGCACCTGATACCCGTTTCGGGAACCAGAAGTGACAGCGAGACCCAAGTGTACAAAGTGTCTCCAAGGCAAGATCTCTGGTGCAAAGAGAGACTTATTACATAACTTTGACTTTTAGTGCAGAGGTACCGGGTTCGATACCAGCTCCGGCCTTCCTGTGTGGAGTTTGCATGTTCTCCCCGTGCCTGCGTGGGTTTTCTCCGGGTACTCCGGTTTCCTCCCACATTCCAAAATCATGCATGACAGGCTACTTGAACACTCCAAAACAATTGTCCCTAGGTGTGAGTGTGAGCGCGGATGGTTGTTTGTCGCTGTGCGCCCTGCAATTGCCTGGCAACCGGTTTAGGGTGTACCCCGCCTATTGCCCGAAGACAGCTGGGATAGGCTCCAGCACGCCCCACGACCCTTGTGCGGATAAAGCGGATCAGAAAATGGATGAATGGATGGATGCTTTGTTAAGCCAATGTACCGTATTTTCCGCACTATAAGGCACTTCGGAGTATAAGGTGCACCTTCAATGAATGGCCTATTTTAAAACTGTTTTCATATATAGGCCGCACTGCATTATAAGGTGCATAGAATAGAAGCTATAGTAGTGGCTGCTGTTGCGTTATGTATCCACTAGATGGAGCTACGGTAAGGGAATACAATACAATACAACTTTATTTATATCAGAATCATCAGAATCAGAATCATCTTTATTGGCCAAGTATGTAGAACACACAAGGAATCTGTCTCCGGGAGAACACGCTGCATTAGTATCATCATAATATACAGCGATTCGACAACCGCTGCAGCTGTAACAAAGCACTTTACAGAACATTTAAAATACTCTGTCCAAGAAATCACAATATTGATCCAGATATGAAGCGCATCGGATTATAAGGCGTACTGTCGGCTTTTGAGAAAATTGAATGCACCTTATAGTGTGGAAAATACGGTACCTGTTTTACATTTGAAAAATCGAATTGCTTACCAGCAATTTTTTTTTGAAAAGTATGAATACTGAAATGATACACAGGCTGATTGTACAAACCCCAGTTCCAATAAAGTTGAGATGTTGTGTTAAAACATAAATAAAAATAAAATCCAATGATTTGCAAATCATGTTCAACCTATATTAAATTGAATAAGTAAAGATGTCTGTTAATTGTGTCTTTCTTACCTGGCCCTTAATGATATGCATGAACCGTGACATCAGTTCTGGACATTCCAGCAGGAAGTGGAAGTGGTTAAAGATTATCTTTGGATTTCTATGAAGTGGAAGCAGACATGAGCAAAGACAGAAATAAGATGTGAACAATGGGCAAAAGGACAATAGCTTAAGTAAAACGATTGACATTCTTTTTTTGGTCCTTAAATCAACGATAAAGAGTCTGATGTATGACTTGGTCTACATTGACTCACCTGTTTACAAAACATTTCAGCACCTCATCATGCTTGCAGACAAACTCAATAAAGTGGGGGGATGTCATTCTGGGTGAGGAAAGAGAACAAATGATGAGTGAAAAAGGGGAGCGAAATGGACAGCAGCAACAATTCTGTGGCAGCCTCTGCTTTCCAATTAGAGATATATTACTCATCTGAAACAGCCAAATGTCTACACTGAATATGATGCATTGCCATTGCAGACAAAACTAGACCAGACTCCTAATCAAGAGCAGGGTGAAAAACACATCAAAGACAGGAAGACAAGCATCTTATTCCGGCAGGCATGTCAATACTGGAATTCCATCGGCTGTTAATTAAGTATACGTAATGATCTAATGGAGCGTAATTACAGACTGGGGGAGAGTTTAATGTCATAATGTGTGGAGGTAAACAAGGACATAGATAAGACAACTCAAACAGAGGGCAAGGGGAGGGGAAAAAAATATTCCAAGTACTGAGAGGATTCAAAGATGCAGTTGTGCCCTCTCATAATACCAATAGAGTATCAATGGTAGTTTACCAAATACAATCTTCAAACTGTCCATCATATGATTGTTACAATCCCCTAAGAGGCCTACTGCTTCACATTTAATTTTAAAGACCACAACAACACTCCACTAACTCCTTATATCGTGAAAACTGTCCAGTCTTTACATCACGAGTTCACCATCCCCTGTGGCAAAGCAGTGAATATTCAGTCACTGTTGGAGGTTAGCTCCTTCCAATAAAAATAACGGAAAAGCTACTCTTCATTAGCATTTTGAAATGGGATGAAATCATTCTGCATAAATTAGTTAAGACTCCAGTTCAGAGATTCATTGTTGCTGAACAGGATCATTTACAACAAAATAAACGCCTGCATTGTGGTCTTAATACGCTTCAAAACCGCCCCATGAGTTGTGTTTGTCAGTCACAGTTCTTTTATCTGTATTCTCTGTGCATGCACAATTTGCATTGTTGTATTAACATATCATCACTGACAACTATTGATCATTTATTTTCGCACTTGCCAAACCGTCTGTGTTTCCTCTCCATCTCTCTCTCTCTCTCTCTCCTTTGTCACTCTCATCTCAACCTTTTGTGGCAGATGGATGCCCTACAATCTTTTGTTCGGGTTCTGTTCAGGATTCTATGTCCTTGCTTTTGTTTCAAAAGTGCTTGCTCGTGAGACGTTCAGTAGGCTTTCTTTGGTTCCGGTCTTGTCCCATACGGAAAATGACTTAAGGTCACTTTTGAGCAATGTTGAGCTGTCAGAGCGAGCAAAACCTCTGCTCGCCTAAACATCGCGCACTGTTGGCAAGAGGTGAAAAAGTGGTGTCCACTGCTGTATTTAAATTTTTTGCGTGATAATTGTTTTCACCAGTGAACATTTGGGAGAGCCCTGAAAAGGCAAATTGAAGTTTGAAGTGTTGGAATTGTGTTAGTGAAAGACAAACTAAGTCACGTTGATCATTTTGAAGAAACCATGCCTCCACATAAAATCCCCACGCTTTGTTTGATTTAACTCGCCATGAGTACTTGTGCATTGGATGTGTCTGCCGAACTCGGAGTTACCATTGCACTTAAAACTTGGGACTCCACATCCGAAAAACTGCTGTGGGAGTGGCCAGCACTTCGTCACGGTGCACTGAAATCAGATGGCCCGGATGCAAGGAAATTCAGTTGGGAAGAGTTTCTTCAGGTGATATAGCAGGGCGTCTTTTTGTGACTGGCTACAAGTCAGCCGTTTGATAAGTCATAGCTCAATAAATATATGTAATTTTAGCTTGCAGTATTAAAAAAAAAAAAAAATAGATTTACACGAGCGGAAGGGTTCTCCACACTGCCTCTTATTTTGCCTGTGGTACGCTGGCACCGCTGTTACATGCCGGTAGGAGCCTGTGCCTTTCAGATGTCGTATTTGAAGGCAAAAATTCCGGTTTGATTATCACATCACATAAGTTTAACGAATCAATTTGCATACACCCCATTACGTAATCCGCAAAATGAAGAGCATGGCAATACTGCTGGTTTGGCAGAGGCAATCTTGGGTTCACTCAGTACATCAAGTTCCGTATCTGTTGAAAACGTTTTGGAAACAGTGTTTAATTTATAGTGGTTGATGAGTATTGCAGGTGTTTGTTGTTATGCTGTGGACCAAAGTGTGTCCCCTATGTCAGACTGGGGCTTTCACCTTTACCTTGCGTAATTCTGTACCACTACAAGTCCCCTACAGTAAAAGCCATGCCTTCTCTGTCGATTGGTAGTCATTGCAGGAGACAAACCCTTGTGGCATCTGGCAAGAGCAGCACATGTAGAAGGCCTGGATCACAGCGCTGAGCCGATTGGCGGTCATGGAGATAACGTCTTCCCCATCAGCATACACTTCTGTTTCCATGACAATCTGAGGGTCCAGGGAGGTGGGGAGCTTTGGTGTGGTGCTAGAGTGATCAACTTCCCGCTGCTTTAGAAGCAGGGAGGCTATCTCACTGTTGGAAGAGCTGGATGAGGGATTCCTGTTTCTTTCTAGTTCGGTGGAGATCAGTACGAGCCACTCATCCAGGGAGTGCCAAAGCAGCTCCAATGGCTGTAAACACAAACAAAATGTGAGAGGTGAATGGGATCAACCAAAAAAAAAAAGCACAGGGAATGTTTCATGACAATATTATAAAAGAGGAACTGATTTTGCCTTCAGGGTATCTTCAGGTATCACAGCTGAATTCTAACCTTGAGTTCATTTTTCATAATATCTGAATTGAGAGCATTTCAAAGGAAGCTCTTTCTCCATTAAAGACCAGTGCTAAAACATTTTCAATACTAACAAGGTCCTGAAGATTACCTGTCATGCAGCACCACCCCACACATTTTAAAATCAAGATTTTTGCAAATAAACAGGGGAAAAGACAAAAAAAAATCACATTTATTCCTAATGTTGTGAACATTTGTAATCATACTCAAAATGAACACAAAGTCAATGTTGCTCTTTTGGTTTCATTTAATCCAGGGCAGTACGACTGAATAACAACACACTGTTACTCTACTAGACGTCTTATTTATTTTTGTTTGTTTTCAATGCATGTTAACATGTATCTATAAATTCTTATATCAGGGATACTTAAAGCGAGACAAAACACCAATGCGTTTTAGCAATGCTTGAAACATGTTGCGTCAATTAGGCTGCAATGAATAGTACTAATATAACGGGAGTGTATAATTCCCAATGAAACAGCGCATGATTACAACTGAGGAGAGAGAGGCTCAAAATGTCAACTAGAAGACATACCGCTGACATGGAACATGGATGTGATTTTTGACACCAGCATGTGCAAGCATCTTGGAGTGCCAAAAAGGAAACAAGACTGTGGCAACCATACTCAGTGCCAATTGGCTGTTTATGTATTGTGCAACATTTTGGGACTATTAACATCATGCTAGATTTAACTCAGCTCATATACTATAATAATAAAAAAAAAAAAAAACAACAACAAAAATAACCCATGTCTGAACTACACATTAGCATTCATATACATGTAAATAATGCTTAAAATAATTACATTTGGATTGCTCCTTTGACCTTTCATTAAAAAAAAAAATAAAATTGTAAATTTCATTCATTCTATTTCCGATCCTGATGAAAACTAGTAATTATGTCATTTGAGTGTAACGGTGTACAATGAGAGTACACCTCCCAAAAAATATTTATATATTTTTTAACTACATTTTTTTTTTAACTGTCAATTTGTGTGAGTGTGTTTGTGTCTATAAATATTATGCAAGGTTTGCACACACGTGCCTAATGGTGTCTGTTAGTATCTTCACATGGAGAAGATATCAGTGCTGGCACCAGAGACAGCCAAACCAAAGTTCTGACATTAGGTCACCAACATAACGTCCATGCGGCATCGAATATGTTTTTATTTTTACCGTAACAAATTTTGACCCAAATGAGGACTGAAAACTGACACTTGACTGATTATCATTTAGTTTGAACTCTATTTGTTGTCCACTCAATATGCACCTGCCATTCACCTACAAACCTTGATTTGAGAACAATAAATGAATACATGATGAATGACTGTTGTGTTACTGGCTACAATGCATTTTGTGCAATCATTCTGTGCAGAAATGCCGAAACACATGAGACACTAAACGCTGAACATTTCCAGAACATTAATGTTTCATCTGGTGAATCCAAAACTCTGATCACAACTGTATTGAGCAGTCAATAAAATCCAATGCACGCGACTCCTCGAATTGCCGTCAATGAGTATCGTGGGTTCAATCTGGCCATTATTGTGCCGTTACACTGTACAAGATCACTGTGATCAGTTAATCCAAAGACTGATGGATGTAGATGTTGAACTGAAGCAAATTGCACATTCAAAAAAACGGAGGTTGACTCTCATATTTCGTTAAATGGATACTTCATTAAATATAACGTTTTTCATAATGTACCGGGAGTTGCTTTGCAATTGTATGTGGATAGCATTAAAACAAAGGGGATACAGATTGTGATTTACAGTTATTAAGCTTTGATTTGAACTGTTTGGCCTACTTGACCTCAAATTATGCTCTATGTTACCTCTGAGGTACAAAGACTTTGGACACCACTGGATTATAAAATGTACATGGATACTTCCTGATATGTTTCTTCACATGTGCGGTAAGGTGCTGTGAAGTTGACAGCTTTGCAACGCCACAAAACCTTCACAAGTAATTTTTTCGGAGGATCTTTGAACGCTATTTTAATTCTTAATCAGATAGAGTTGTGAATAGAATCAAGCAATCATACAAATCAAGGAAGACAAAGCTTTGGGTTAGGCGATAGGACAACATTTAGTGGAATTTGAGATTTGTTTCATATTGGTTTTTTGATTCTTGACTGATGGCTTGCAGTTTTATTTCAATTCAGAATAATGCTGAATGATTATACTTGAGCTAGTACTGTAAAAAGATAAAATATGGACCTTATTGCCTAATCCAAATCTTATTTTCAAATGGTTGTATTTGAAAATAATCAATGCAAGAGAAAAGAGGTTAAATCAAAAAGCCCAGTTCATTGATTGTATGAAATGAAAACTTCTGATTAGGGTCCATTCATAAAACGATTAAATAAAAATGAAGGAAATGGAAATGTCCATGGCTCACATCTAATATAGCAGAAGCTGTCCAAGTGTCTTTTGGTACAGCCTCCCCTGGTCTCATACGCATCTGCAACCAGCAGTAAAATGCAACCAGATGACAGTTATTGGAGGATATTGATGCATAATGTATAAAACATGAAAAATTTGTTATTATTAGTAATGTAATAATAAATATATTGGATGCTCAAATGTTTGCTTCCGTCTGACAATGGCCTCTGGCATACAGTTTAATCAAGCGTTGAGTATCTGAATGCGGATAATATTACCCTAACTACAGTATTTGTGAAGCCAGTATAATTCTAAAATGGATATATATATATATATATATATATGTGTGTGTGTATATGTATATATACATATATATGCAGGGGCGCACAAAATTGTGGTGTGGTTTTCAAATGGGATGCTAGTTGGTGGTTTATATATATATATATGTATGTGTTTTGTGAACAACTTATTAAGCAACCAGTTAACATCAGTAACATGCCTCCAGCCTATGATATGTACTCTGCTGAGTTCTGATCAACTTTTTTTTTAACAAGAAACTGTGGATCATTCATAATCACAGTATGTACAGTTATTGTCAAACTTGTAATATAAATAAGGAACAATATACTCTTCGATTAAAAATGGCAACATTTTATCTGCAGGTTGTTATAGATTCCCAAACACAATCATTTGGTCCTCTTACATCAAAATTCGATTTTTCAAGTGTTCTTGGAGGTACGCAATAAGTCATCTTTCGCCGTCCTCAGTATGAACATGCTTTGCTACTTGGCAATGAGGGTTTGCCAAATGAAAGTGCTTTACTGCCATCTCTCGGTCACAAGTATACTGATGCGCACAGGCACACATGCACGCGCGCACGTGCGCGCACGCGCACACACACACACACACACACACACACACACACACACACACACACACACACACACACACACACACACACACACAGTGGCCTTGAAGCAGCATGTCTGTGATAGCGGGCATAAATTTAGGACATGGAACACTTTACAGATTACAGTACACTGCACCACCAGTACAAGGCACCAACCAACCTTAAAGACCTGACTACGGGGAGTCTTGTTGCCGTTGTAGCCCATATCATTGCCATTATTGGGTGACGAAGGCCCCAGGCGGAATACATGGCAGAAAATGCGAACAATCCTCAACAGACTTTTCATCTGAGCATCATAGCTGCTGGATAGGCTGTGGGAGGAAGGAGGTAGGATGATAGCATGATAATTTGCTGTTTACGTAATGCCTCAATGAGTGGTCAAAAGCATTCATTTACTCATTTGTAAAGAGTGCCAATTATTTACTTGGAAAAGGTGTTTATCTGAAAGGGTGCCTGTATGAGTGCAGATGCTTGTGCAGGCATGAAACCAGGTATGCTGCTCTCTAGATTACTATGGGATTGGAATCTGTATTGCATTAACCCTTTCTATGCAGGTATCTTATTATTCTACAAATAATTGTAACCCTACATGTTGTTTCTGCAAATGCGAGGGCTCCAATTACACTACCTCAATTCCATATTTTTAATTGCTACGGTGCCGTATAAGGACGAAGCTGATTCTGTGGGTTATACAAAAAGTTTGGTTTGCATGTGTGTCCCATCTTTTCATAGGCACACGCAACTCTTTTTCTCATTTATTAATGAACCGCGGCAGTGTATAATAGTCGCACCAATAACAGCCATGGAGCATTAATGCTAGCCGGTGTGAACATGCGCATTTGCTTATTGCTTGCTTTTGTACCACTGGTTCTGCAAACATTCATTACGCTCACCAGGAAATAAAAGAGAATGGCGACCGGCAGTACCTATCTGATTCGAGTGTCAGAATTGACAGCGGGGCCAGCGTAACTTGTCTGTATCTCTCCAATGCTTGCAGGTCAAGAGAGCGTTAAACACGTTAGTTTATGTGCATTATATAAGATTCATTAATTGGGGCTTTGATTTAGGTGAATGTTAATGAGATCAGTTGGAAAACAACAATTGCTGAGCCAAGGTATGTATTTTTCATCACAAAAACTCACGGTTAGCCAGTAAACAAAAACATCATAAAGTATGAAGACTGTACTGAAACAATGATCTTGTCTCCTCTCATTTTAGTCACAAATGCACTGAAATGCACTTCAAAAGGACGTACTTCAATTACCTTTGTTCTAAAATAATCACTACATTAGTGCCTTAAAAAAAATAACGGTACTAACATTTATCGTGCTACTGTCTGTGAATATATAATCAGAAAAAAATTGTCATCATGACAGTCCAAGTTTGTTGTATGTATTATGAATTGAATGATGGTATGAAAAGCAGTGAACTTCACGTGGTTTACACTACAAGGAACTATTCCCGCAATCGCCATCAACCACATTAGTGCGGTAAAAAAGGAGAAATGACTGGCAAATCACATGCTGTATTGCTGCGATGACGTCACACGATTTCCAGAACTCACGGACATATTAGCGTGGTACGGACCCACATGAAGCGGAAAACGCAAACCAGAGTGTGCGTATCAATTAGGGTACACTTGACTCATGGAAAACTGTACCACCAAGTGAAAATGTGGCTATAAAGGTATTTGTTAATTTTATGTTGTTTTTTTTGTGTCTGTTTTTTTATGCTTTGGGTAAAAAAAAAAAAAAAGAGCTATTTGGTGGTGTCATTTGTTTAAGTGGATGCTCTGGAATCAACTGAGACATCTAGTAAAGGACATTAGTTGAAGAGGCATTTTACTGTCTGCATTTGTAAAATAATCAGAATATACAGGTATTTAATTTTGTTCAAAAGTAGCAAAGCTATTGACTTAGATGACTTTAAAATCCTACCTGAGCAGCTTATGTCCATTAGTGGTGGCAACTTCAGCCAGACTAGTCAAGATTCTCTGATAATTACTGTCACTCTGCTGAGACACATGCTCCAAAACCTGCCTGAGCTACACACACACACACACACACACACACACACACACACACACACACACACACACACACACACACACACACATATCTTTTAACATGTACTCGGGAAGAATGATGAATGAAAGAATTCCCCAGTCCCAAATTTATCAAACCATATTCTCTTTTATGTCATCATTCTGTGTCATCTGAATGAGGATCTGGAAGAGTCTGCTGTGGTGCTGAATGAGGATTTCACAGGTCTCCCCGTATCCGCCCTTCCAAAAAAAAAAAAAAAAAAAAATGTACAAACAGTCGCAGAAACTGAACAGAGCCAGGGAAATTGGGAACTGGGTAAGTTGCAATGCTAACCTGCACGCACAAATCGAGAGGAGTGATTCCATTCTTGTCAGCAAGGTATTTGGCTCCACGAGAAAGCAGGATCTGTGCTGTGTCTCTTTGGCCATGACTGCAGAGTTGTTTGAGTATAAAGGTTAGTGTACTCACCAAAACTGAAATGCTTCTTTTTTTCACAGGAGGATTTTAATTGAAGATAATATTTCTATCAGTGCATATACATAACATGAACATGAATTGACTGTTGGCAAACCTGCAGGCAAAGTAAAGCGGTGTGGCCCCTGAGACGTTTGGTCGGTTGATGTTAGCTCCACTGTCCAGGAGGCATAACACCGTCTGACAGGACATGACACACATTGGTCATACTTGGGGAATTTGGGAGAAGGGTAGAACTGAAATATTGCCATGTGAGCTGGGAAGAAAATATATATATGGGGAGGATCAAAATTTGATTATTTTTTTTAAAGTCACTCACCCTGATTCGCAGGCTGCTGAATTACAATTGCCAATTTGGGTGCAGATCTGTGTATACGGTTTATGCAACGGCACATCACTAATCACCGTCATGACGGGGCCAAATTCATAATGGTTTGCTCATAAACACATATTCAGAAATAGGAATCTCACTAAAGATGTACTCAGTTGTGTCATTTCACACTTAATGGATGGGTAGGCACTCAAAAAAATTGTATTGAAACAATTAGAATTTCCATAATATGCACCCTATGAAAACTAAGGCATATAAAATAATGCTATCAGAAACATTTCAAACTTGAAAATGGCTTACAGTTTTGTGCCCATTCTGACATGCTACATGCAATGCAGTTTGCCCCATGGCATCTTCAACATCGACGTTGGACACATGCTGGACAAGATCGTACAGCAGCTCAGTCCGCCCATTCACTGCCAACCAATGAATCTAAATCAGAAAGGCACACAAACAGACAGACAGTGAGAGAGATCTGACGACTAGTGAGTAGATAAAATAAAACAACTTCAGTGACCGCATTTTCTACACAATAAGGAGCACCTAAAAGCATTCAATTTTCCCAAAAGCCGATGCGCGCTATAATCCAATGCGCCTTATATATGGTGTTCGGTACAATCTCTCTATAGTCCCCATTGAGTTGTTTCCCAGTTAATGTTCTTATGCCACCTAGTGGTGATTATTAGCAGGAAACAATTGTAACCTAATCAGGGTTCTGCCCAACACTAATTGACATGTGCATTCGCGAACATACTCAAACAGGCAACTACTTTGAAGAAGATAATACCAAAACCATAGTTAATTACTGACGTAACGAAGGAAGAAGGAGACAAGCAAGACTTCTAAGGATATTTAGCCCCTTGTGGATGTGAGCCCACGAGGTTCGTGTGCCCTTTTGTTTAATCAATTGTCTTCATAACTTTTGTCTTTTATTTATTGTTTTGTAATGCCATTTGTATTTATGTTTCATGTCTGTGTTTGTGACTAGTTTTATGGCTTTATTACAGCTGCAGCGGTTGTGAAGGCTATCTGTGAATAAAGCTGTATTGTATTGTACTGTTTTGCCTTTAGCGTAGCTCTATCTAGTGGATGCATAGCGCAACTGCAGCCATTATTGTAGCTTCTATTCTATGCACCGTATAATGCACTGTGCACTATAATTGAAAAAGTTTTGAAATAGGCCATTCATTGAAGGTGCGCCTTACAATCAAAAGACCCTTATAATGCAGAAAATACGGTCATTAAATAACAGCAATGATTACTCGGATTTTGATATAAACCAGATGACTTTTGGTCACTCACAGCAGTCAGTCCCTCATTGTTGCAGATGTTGACGTCAGCATTATACTCCAGTAGTTTGCCCATACATTTCTTCTGGCTGAAAGAAACAGTTGGCGTTCAGATTACCAAAATGTACTCTGCTTTTAACAGAGCAATTTATTCTACTTAGTATATTTATACACCCTTCAATCAAGCACTGATTTGCCTCCCTTGCCCACACCATTTTTTTTCTTTTAAAAACAATACGAAGATAGGTCGGACCAGGAAATGAGTTTGTATAAACCAAGATAAAATGGATTTTGAAAAATGGGATTTAATTCTTCAGGATCAAGACACAGATTTATTTGAATTCTTTCTGTCTTCAAACTTTAAGAATGAAGGAATGTAAGAATGTAACTAAGAATTCAAACCCAGTTATGAGTTGTCATTTTCTTATTGATGCTGGAAAGCAGTTGTACATACAGTTTGATATTTTGATCCTTGATTAATATATTTTTATCAAAAACTATCATCTTTTTTTTTTGTTCTCAGGCAGATTCCACTCTAACAAATCACTGCTTTTCATTTTACCGTCCAAAATTTACAGTACTCCAACTGTTGTCTTTTTCTGTTTTGAGATTTAACTGTTGGACTGTATACTATAAGGTTTTTTATTTTTTTTATTTTAACAATGATAAAGGACACAGTTCATGTCAATTCTTAGATTGTACAGCAGGGGTGTAAAACTCATTTTTGTCATGGGCCACGTTGTCGCCATTGTTTCTCTTGGAGGGCCATCAAACCATATAAGGAAGTCAAAAATAATGGTTTATTCAACTATTGTTTAAGTGACTATAATGAGGGGTTTGGTAACAAGAAAATGCTGACAAGTTATCTATTACATGTGAGAATTTTAGATTTTGTAAGATTTGAGCAAGCATCAAGCATGGATGACGTTTGTTTTCACGGGCCACATAAAATGACGTGGCGGGCCAAATCTGGCCCCCGGGGTCCTTAATTTGATAGCAGTGATGTAGAGCATCCTCCTTAAATTCGGAATATTAGTATGGAGTATGAAAAATTATGGACCTAGAACTACCTATTTAACCAATAGAAGTGCCGTTAATTAAAAAAAATAAAATCTTGACCGAGGTATGAATAATCTGGCTCTTAATTATAGCTATTGTTCATCCTGGGACATCTATAAGTGAATTCACAGGACTTTCATTCAAACACCAAATGACAGACTCTTACCCATTCCTGGCAGCGAGATGCAGTGGGGTACAGCCTGAGATATCCTGGTAGTTTGGGTTGGCACCTCGCTTCAGTAGTAGAACAAGACACTCCACTGATCCACAGCTATGTCGAGACAAAAAAAATAATAATAATGTCAGCAGAAGATCAAACAAACATGAAGATTCAAAAAGCACTAAACTAATTAAAAATAGCAAATGCTAATAAAAAAAAAAAAATCTTCAATCCAGCTTGCAGTTCCTTTTCTCACACTTTTACATTCCGTTTTCGTTTCAACCTCAAACTTCCTTCTGTCAGGAAATGTCATAAAAATTTTGCTTTTTTGTAATCATGTACCAGTACTGTAAATTTACAGAATAGCATTCTATTTGAACAGTACATTGAGGCTATAGTGTAGCTCTCATGAAACATTTTCCCTAGTCTTACATTTATTAAAAAAAAAAATAATACAGGCACTTTTTGCAGGTTTTCCATTGAACAGTACTGTTTGGGTTCAGCTCTACATCAATTTGGAGTGGTCTACACTTAAAAACAGGACCACGAAAATCAAACCATAGTGAATACAGAATTTGGAACTAGGACAGTAAAAAGCAAGAAAAGAAAAGTAAAAAGGCTCACAATGGATGAACATTAATTATTTTGAAGTTTTGACACGAGGAAAGACATGGCTTCCTAGCTCCAATAAACCAAGACAAAACTCCAAAAGACTAGTATTACAGTCTCAATTTTTAATTATTACTACCGGCCTATTTAGTATCTCTGACAGGAGTAAAAGCGTTTTGGCTTCGCCCACCCAGTGTACTGTAACTACAACAGCAAAAAAACCAAAAAACGGGAACCGGAGAAAACAAAAATGAGGGGGCCCCGATTCAAACTGTGAAGATGAGAAAACTACAGACTGAGGATCTAATTTTTTAAAAAATTCAGAATAAAACACAATGCTATGATTCAAGTGTACGCCTGTACTGTTGTTGACGTTTGAATTTGCATCAATACTATGATAATAGCGTGGTAATTTTGGTCCAGATAATTGTGACGTGAAATTTTCAAAACCCTTTCATATCCACAAACTACCAGTTGTAAATCATTCGTACCAAGACGTATTGAGAATAGTATGTGCTGGGCAGTGAGAAAAGTGCAATTTGACAGAAAAAAAGAAGGTCTTACTTGGCAGCAATGTGAAGCAGGCTTCTCTTTACACGTCCAAAGGCATAGTTTACATCAAACTTAGAATTGAGTAGCAACTCTGACACTGACCTTTCGGAAGGAGGGGGGACAAAGATTTTGTTTTCTGAGGTAACAACACACTCTCGACTTCAACGTGCAGAATAAAGAGACCAAAGATGGCAAGATACTGTACAATGGAGCTATAGTGGGTAAACCTGTTATGTAACAAATGGGTTATTTTAAATGCGTCAACACAACAATAAGCTGTCGATGGATTTTATATTTGCTGAATTGCATACCTGTGTTGGTCAGCCATTACCATTGGCATTAGTGTGTACACTGCAGTTTCATTATCTGTGGACACAAAAATGAAGAAAGGAGGAGAGAATTGTAGATATGTCACTTAAAATCAGAACGATGCAAACATTGCTCTTCCAAGTTTATTTTCTGCCATGGATGACACAGTGTGACAGCATGAATCCAATCTAGGGGAGTGCTGACGATTGGTCCCCAGGTCATTTGGGGTTGTGTCGCACAGAGAGTGACATGACTTATTTTGGATCCATATGTGCCGATATCAAAAACGCTCATTTCTGCCACAAGATAGGGGTTTAAAAAAAAGCCCACACACTTGCAAAAATAAGTAAAAAAGCTCATTTAAAAAGGGGGACGGGCCAAATGAAACAGAAAAAAAGAGTCTACAGTTCCCAAGAAAAAGAAAACTCCATCCTTACAATATCAGCACGGTGCACGTTTATTGCAAGGGTATTATGCATGCATCAAATCTGCTTTGAGTAATAGGTAAAGACACTGTATGGCAGGAAGATATTGTTGAAAAGTATACGCCAATATGAGTATTTCATATCAGTCGGTGTTGATATTTATTGAATGTTAATAATGTATTTTTTTTAACTCTTCAAAGTAAGGACGCGATGGAAAAAAGGCTGAATTTAAGCTAGTATCACACTCAAGACCGTTGGCTAAGGTAGCTAATGCGCGTTCATGTCAGCGTTTGTCTTTAACATTCAAGTTCTCAAATGTCTCAAACTTCCTCCTGCTGTTTGCCAGGCATTTGCCAAAATTTAGTTTTTTCTTGTTCTGTCAATTAAGTACAGAAGAACATCTAGCAAACATTTACGACCTTGAACGAACACTGTTTTCATCACCACTCACAGACGTTCGCTCCTCAGTGGGATAAGAGCTTTCGGTAATTTTATTTTTAAGTATACTGTAGTTAACCTTTTAGTAAGAGGTCAACACAACGATGAAAAAGGCAAATTATATATTAGTCTATCAATAATTGTTTTTTTTACATTTATAAAAAAGAAAACCAATTACATTGATTAATGACTAAATTAAAACACAACTATCAAGAAAAATGCCATTCAAAATATCTTCTTTTTTTTTTCAAGGAACGTACATATATATGATGCATAATGTACAATATTGTTAACATCTATGCTCCTCCAGCAGTGCACTGTAAATGCTTATTTGTGGAGGACAAACAATACTCCAAAGCAGTATTGTTGATGCAGTTACATTAACCTTCATTTGTTGTTCATATAATGCGAACTAATACTCTCTTGGAGTGCATCCATTATAGTGCATGCATACGGCCTATTGTAGCCTTGTCAGTGTTCTGGGGCAAGATAATGAACCGCCAGTTGCTCCTGATGCTGTTGTTGTTCTTCTAGGCCAGGAACAGTTGGACGCTCAGGGCATTGCAAGTCGGCGTATTGTCATGATGAAGCCGTCACAAGTTGTCTGGCCACAACACTCCCCTCTTCTTCGACACAGAATGAAGCAAATGCCGCCAGATCTCTTTGATGATGTGTGGTGAACCTTTTCTATCACACCTCATATTTATGTTTGTTGTGAATTTTTATTTTGTCTCAATGCCAGTCCATCAAAATATGTCTCTACACGAAACTGGTCCATGGCGCAAAAAAGGTTGGAGATCGCTGGTGTCAAGGATATTTGATCAATATGATGAATGCATTAAGGTTGGTCTTACGTAGCAACTTTCTGTATCAGGTGGAGGGAGGGACAAAACAAATTGATTCATTTTTTTTTTTAATTGTGTCGAAATGATTGTTGACTCCTTGTGTCCTGAAGCAAATGAGTCAAATGTCCAACAACCGGCAGTGGCAAAGGTGATTGTGTCCCAACCAGTTTGTGGTAAAAAAGAACATTTTAGATATGGGAAATTGAGCAACGTCCAAAATGACGCCTACTATGACAAATACTGCAGACTGGATTATTTTGGTCATGAGGAGATCGCAATAGGGGCTCAGAACATTCACAGAGCTAGGAGATAAGGAAAAATCAATAACTCTAGTCAGGAATTTTCCAAAATATATCAGAACCGGGAAAACGAGTCCAAGTTTTCGAGGAAACACGTCAACAAATGTCAATCACACACTGCTTAAACTCCGATACTATTAAATATTCACACGAGCCATTTCAATAGGTGCAATAACTGTACTAGAAAAAAAAATCTGCTTTTGGAGGGACACATTTATTTTGTCTCGTCATTTGTTGCCAAAGCATAATTAATGATACTGTACAACTGGATCGGAGCACATACACTCGGCATTCATATACAGAAGAAAGCAGTAGAGTGACGTCGCTATTTCCGCCTGGTGATCATTGCCAAAGGCGCCAATGAGTGTGTTACCTTCGGGAAGTTCCACAGTCCTGGCACGGCGGAGGGAGCGGGTCAGTCGATTGAGCTGTACGTTTAGCTGCTCCATCGCCCGTTCCATCATAGGTGGGCAGTCAGCTCAGAGAAATTGCGGTGAACCACCGCGTTGCCCGATAAATTTATCTGCTCCAAATTCGAATAAGTTGTACCTGGGCGTCGCCCATGGGCGCTGCGGGGACTGGTCTTTTTCCTGATACAGTACACTGCTTTACAGTAAACTCATTATTTCCCTACTGAGCTGCCTTCCTTCACGCCAACGTTTACTGCCCAGTTCCATACTTCCTGTTATGATGACGTTTAACATTCGTAGTCTTCCCTGGGTAATGTAGTCTTTCATGGTTTCTCGGTTTAATGTTTGTGTCCGTACAGGGTTCCCAACTTCCATCCTCTCATGGCTGCCAACTTCATCAAAAATAATGATCATCATTCATACAACCAATAACTATTTATTCATGTTCCAAATTGAAGTGAAGTACATGTGGGAGCGTGCACTTCAAAATCTTACCAAACAGGTCCCTATTAATAAATGACACACAGACTAGCATATGTGGAGGTGGGATGTGGAAGTGTGTGTGTGTGTGTGTGTGTGTG
>NW_017805583.1:1999571-2002665 GCF_001891065.2 Hippocampus comes
GTTACAGGCCAGATGCAGTGAGCAGGTTTCGCAAGTCATGGAGGCACCACCGCATCCCCTCTGCAATTGCGCTGTAATAGAGGAATGGAGATGGTTTGGGGGGGAAGCCAATGGAAAGTGTAAGGTAGCTCGGATTTGTATCGCATTTTTTTTTTTTTTTTAATATCATATGAGTGCGTATGCGTGAGTCTGTGTCCCCTGTCCCAGCCTCCATGCCAACACATCGTATTGTTCCCGTGGAGATGACCTCGGTTGGCTCCCAAATAGGAATGCGGGGCACAGGAGGTTAAGGGGGTAGCGAGATAAGGAGGGCTCCAGCATCTCAGCATCATCATCTAAGAGATAAATCATGTTTGCTTTGGAAACAGGTTGGAATCCCCTTTGCAAAGTGTTTCGGGAATCGCATTCAAGCTGCGATTGACTTCACTCATTGCCTGAGTTTGAGTGTTGATCACCAAACCATCAAGCATGACTGGCCACTTGCCCATTTCCAATGAAGCTGGCTGCGTCCCCTGAATTTTGTGATAAATCAAAAGACTCCTAGATCCAATTAACAGGATAACTGTTCCAATAATGTATGCATCATTCTACATCCTCTACAGAAAGTATCAACAGGCATACTATCGTCCAGAAGTCCAAAGTATACACAGCAGCAACAAACAGCTTTCCCCTTTTCTGCCCTTTTTATTAAGAAAATTGTCGTGAAAGATCAATTGTCTTGAGAGACCAGCTAATCAATTCCATTATTTAATTTTTGGAAGAAAATGCAGCAGGAGGTTAGAATGAAGCCAGAGGATAGGGAAAGTAAGGGCGGGAGAGAAACATATGTGGCGCACACAGAGGATAGCTCGCCCACCATAAAAACCCCTCACTTGCCTCAGTGGACAATCAAGTATGTGCCGCTTACCAGAGGCTCACTTGGTTAGCTATGACTGATCTGTGTATCCAGTGTTATGACAGAATATTTTTCTCTTGGGAGGGGACAGTGTGCAGAGATGATTGACATCAAAAAACACTGATACTGTGCTAACTTACTGGCCTTGTTTTTAAGATAATTATTGTCCTGCTGTGACATGAAAGCGGAAAATCTTCATCCAATTTAGCTGCCACATCATGGGTGGAGAAAATAGGTGGGTACGGAGGCGCGGGGGAGATTATTATGTACCCATACTGTTATGTCACAATCCCACAAAATTCAGAACAGCTTGGTCAGGAAGACATTTTCATAAAAATTAGACAGCTAATAGAATTGAACAAACTTTAATTAACAGGCACTGCACAGACCAAAATATTGCTAGTCATTGAAAAATGCCCACAATATAAAGAGTGATGACATCCGATATGTAAAACAAAATACATTTCAATATACTATCTTACAACAAACATTAATTGTCTAAATTATTTCTTTCATCTTTTATTCTTGGCATCGATCATGTAATTTGTCTTGGATGTTGTCTCTTTTTCTTGCTGGTGTGTGTGTGTGTGTGTGTGTGTGTGTGTGTGTGTGTGTGTGTGTGTGTGTGTGTGTTTGTTTCCCCCAGGTTACACTTCCTCAGTGGATGTGCTAGAAGGACGGCAGGGCTTGTTGGGCTTGTTGGGAGGAGAATCAGCAAAAACATCATCCTCCATACCTTCCTCAATCGGCTTCATTTTTGCAGAGTCCTTGGCAACTGGTGATTTTTCTAGACAGAGACAACAACACAAAAAATAGTATTTTGATATTAAAACATAATTTGCCGTTTGTTGCAACAGCGTGACATCTTGAGACAACACAAAACAAGATAACCCCTTGTCAACACACCAAATAATTCACATTTCAGTGGATGGTGGTTTCTGTTTGATTAATTACTTAACATAGTTTCCTTATTACAACGTTAAGAGCCTTTGTGATAAACAAAAAGAGCTCTTCAGTCGTAAAAAGCCTTTTGAAGGGAAATAATCCTCTGTGCCTTTTGACAGAGTGGCTTCACTTAAAACAAATATTTGGTTTAACGTGTTTAAGTGCATAAATTACTTGTACTGTTCTAGTTCAATAATGATGAGTGGTAGAAAGAATAGATTAATTTATCATTTTTGTATAAAAGCTGCGAAGAGCTGATTGATGGTTATAATAAAAATATCATTAATGTACGGTTTGGTATGGTATTCATTTCTTTCTACTATTCACTTGTGTGACTCACACTGCTTGCTAAAACACCATACATATACTTTTGGCAAGATTTTGAAACAATGGTCAATGAGGACTTGTCCAAAGTCCAAACAAAACTTGGGGGGGACCAAGCCTTCTCTGTCATCGCCCCCAGCCTCTGGAACTCTCTACTATTTCTTTCGAAGCGGGATATTTTCAATTAGCCACATCCTATATGTCTGGTGGTGTCCCATGAACACCTCACTGTGACTTACGGAGGGAGGATCCAGTAGATCCTCCTCTTAGGATCTGATTAAGGACATCGTCACTGTCACTGGTGCTGGCCATGCTGTTCCGCATTTGCATCATAGATAGCTGGGAACAGAGACTGGGCTGGCGGTCCATCTTCTTCACTGCCTGGGAACCAACAAAATAATCATTTTATCATCTGCCATACGATTGAACTGTTCCCAATGTTATTGTACCGACCTTGTCACTGAGTGTAGGGTCATTGAGAGAGTAGAGCTTGTTGGTAATGTCTTTACCAATGAGGTACCTAAACACCTCATTAAGGAATGTATCTGATTCCAGGAAGTAGGTGAGTCTCTCCCGAGACCAACACAGAAATTTACAGTCGTCCTCTGCCACAATGGTTACCTATTAGTCATATTATAGAAACAATGGAACAATTCATAAATGTTTCACCCATTTTTAATTTAGATGGAAAGAGGAACACAAATCAAAGAACTTCGTTCATCACTCGTTATTATAAACACATTTGTTCCTTAGCATGCGCTTTCAGCATTTTTGAGAAGTGACAGTTTCACCAAAGTTTCTGTGAAAGAACAAAGCTAGGTACTTGATGAGGTATATATATATATATATATATATATATATATACACACACACACACACACACACACACACACACACAATATCTGCCTAATTTCTCTTTATATAATATAC
>NW_017805583.1:2002869-2006596 GCF_001891065.2 Hippocampus comes
TATATATATATATATATATGGAATACCTGGAACTTCTCTCCTCTGTGCATTAAAGTGGACCGAAACTCTGGGGAATCAATAAATGCATTGGTGTAGATGTTGTGAAGAAAATGCCCTCGATAGGACACTTTCATCCTGTTACACAGAAAGTTAAGGTCAGAATGAATACTAAAAACTAAAAAGGCAGAACAAAACTATGTTTAGATTACAGCGTTTCCTTCTAAATATATTCATAAACATGTTCAAAGGAAGTGTTTTTATTTTTTCTTAAATGTTTGTTTGATCTATTGCTACTTAGGTAAGGTTAAGACACCCAAGTCAGCCAAGAAACGGTACATACTTCCCTCTGAGAAGAATGCTGAGTCGTTCGTCCACAGAGGTCTTGTCCTCTGCAGCATAGGCCTGCCCTTTCTTCAGAGCCTGTATGGTGCAGAACTGACCCGTGAGTCGCTGAAACAGAGCCTCATTGACATGTAGGGGTTCAAACATCCGCTTATACAAGGACCTCAACTCCCTGTCGATCTTAATCTGAGAAAGCAGAAAAACAGTCTACATTTATTCTTTGCATAACAAGGTCTTATCAAAGTGACAGAAATATATAGCATATCAAATCCAAGAGTCAAGAAAGGCACATTGGCTGAGGAGGAAAGGTTTCGTGTTGGATTGTTACGTGCTGGTTCAAGGATCAAGGTTCAACTTTATTGTCAAATATGCATACATTGACATGTAGCATGGATGAAATTTATTTCTCTCAATCCTCAGCAAACAGTGAAAGACAATGTAGTCTAAAACAGTATAAACATATAGACGATATATACAATAAAAGCAGCATAAAACAATGGCACTTGAGGCTATTGAGGATAAAAGTGACGTAGTGCATTGTGCAATGTGCAATATGCAGATGACGGATAATGAGGGGAGGGTCATAGTCTGTGACAGGAGGCAGGGGTCGGGCAGAGGCAGAGGGTGGGGAGTTTGGGCAGAGCACGGAGGGAGTTGAGTCTCCTGACCGCCTGGTGGAAGAAATTCTTCCACCAGAATGGTGGTCTGATTCTGTCACTTGGTACATTACTTCCCCATAATCCCCCAGAGGTACCTTTCTGTTTTATCAAATTGGGATCAAATTACTACAAGACAGAAAGAAATTCAGGAGGATCTGTGACCTCCTACCCAGACAATGCAAAAAATGGAGCCTAAATCTCAGCATAAACCAAGACACACTTCCCACCCCAACTGAAGTTTTTCAGTAAACAGCAACATATAACTCACCGGCCTACGTTTGTACAAGAGAAACAACAAGTGCATGATGTTGACCACCAGGAAAACCACATTCCAAACCATCACGTCCATGTTACACCTGTACAAAGTTGCCCAAGCAATGAAGAAGCCACATCCTGTCAGGGTGCAAAAAACACAGTTTAAGGATATAGTACATTTAAAAATCAAATATCTATACAAAATGAACACTGGCTATCAAATCCCGCTATCCAATATTGTGTTCTTTTTATGTTCTCTTTCGCTTACTCGATCCCTATTTCAATCCCTCTGAGACATGGCTCTTTGAATAGACTTTATAAATAAATGACCATTTCCCATGAATCTTGCTGCTTCCTGTCTCTTGTCTGGTTCCAAGTGGAAGATAAACATGCTGTAAATACATCTTGCAGACACCATTATATTCTTTCTTTATCTCTCCTTTGTTGAAAGTTTACCCAAGATACCATTAATGCAGAACTTGGAATAAAAGAAAGAATCAAACAAAGGCAGCTTACAGCTGTAGTATTCCAATGAGAATGCCACCAGAAGGTGGCGCTCCAGACAGACCTGTCACGAGAAGAAAGCGAAGCAGGATCATGTGCAGACCAAGCGTGGTGGGGATGACCAGGCCCATCAGCAGAGACATGTTGCCCAGGTGGAAGAGAAGATGGTGGGCCTGCTCCCACTCCTGGCAAGCAGTAGCATTGGGCTCCACAGATGAGAATATAGGGGTGGCTGAGTGGAATGGGGGTGGTGTTGTAAAGAGGAGGGGAGAGGACGGCCCAGGGGTCAAGGACATCCTGCTGCACGGTCACCTTGGAGTAGAGAGCAAAATCCTATGCAAGTGGAAGCGAAAAAATCACTTCGGGTTCCAACATTGAGCATTGCCACAGTGGATTTCTTTTCAAATAACGTTCAGAAAAAGGGTATTTTATCTGGGATGTCAGGAATGCTGAGAAATCAAAGTTGCCATCATTTGCATTTCGATTACAGTTCTTTTGTTCTGGATGCACAGTGTCAACATTTGTGTCATCTGCTTCTGAGGTTAATACAGTACAGTGAGCTGATCATGTTTCCCTTTCTGAACGACACAAAAAGTACACCACAAACACAAAGGAGTAAAATTACATTGCAGAGTGACGTTGAATAAGCATTATACCACTCTGAAATGTTCATAGAAATGTGTTTGAAAGTAAATCATTCTAAATGGATGCAATTATCAACCAAACAAAAAAAGTTTTGCGCTATATATGTCTACAAGTGCCGTTTAACATTCATGTGTGAAATTATTTCCGACTGATGTAAGTTGGGTTTGTTTTAAAACGTACATGGATGTTCTTTCATTTATAGATAAGTTCAAATAGGGATAGCCGAACGCATGTGCAGGAAGTGCCAATATTTGTCAGTCTGCACTGAAAAGAAATATTATTGAACATCTCACAATGTTTTTGTATCTTTCCCGAAGATGGACAACAGTAATTTCCCGGTGTTGTCAGATGCTGTGCATGATCTTAGCTCGAGCTGATGTGGCCGGTACTGTGGATGAGCTGCTTTTAAAAATAGATCCCTGCGAACATGCTCAGTTTCCATTGTGAAATCTGTCACACATACAACTTTCTGAGTTTGTGCTGAGAAAATAAATAATGTATTTGTTACTCACCGATTCAGCGACTGGTTATTTGTGAGGAGCAACGATGGAAGATAGACTTCTTTGAAAGACGACGTCAAACGAAGCGCGAGCTGCAGAGCATTTGCAGAACACTCTGATGGGAGTGTGGTAGGGGGTGGCTGGGCTGGGGTGTGGGGTGGGGGTAGGGGGTTGGGGTGTCTGGTGCCTGCATGATGTACGTCGCACATTCCACGGGGTTGACAGGCAGAGACTAAAATGGACAAGGAGCGCATATGCGGTGACTGAAAATTCGCCAGGGGGAGCCAAAACACATTTTAACATTAGTTTTGGAAAAAAAACTGATACTGTACACAGTTAGATGATACTCCATTCGAAAATCACGGCCCACACTGACATTTTTTTAAGTGTGTGTGTGTGTGTATATATATATATATATATATACAGACGCTCTCCAGCTTACGAACGAGATACGTTCCGAACAATTGTTCGTAAGGTGAATTCATTCGTAAGTTGCTTCAGTGCTATATTTTGTATGGAATGTATGTTTGAGGCTTATATAAGTATGTTTACTTGCTAATGATCGTCGATTGCATCGGCACTGCACCTTTCACGTGTTCCATTATGTGATCTTTCTGTTTATAAATGGTACTGATGGTCGAACGATTCATGTTGTATGCACGTGCAACGCTCACCATTTTCTCACCCGCATCAAGCTTCTTTATTATTGCCACTTTCATTTGAAATGAAATGGCTTGCCTCTTCTTTCCACTTCCACTCTCACTAGAAGCCTTTCGCTTTTCACCAACCATATTGAATAATGGATGCACGAGATATTTAACT
>NW_017805583.1:2007403-2025321 GCF_001891065.2 Hippocampus comes
TGGGCTAAATGGGCATGGGTTAAAACTGGTGACCCATTCACAAGACAGATGCGAACCTAAACTGACCCGTGTGCTAAATGCTACATTTAGCATAAATACAAAATTAAAAAAATACAGTCCACCTTGGCAGATATGTGGCAGAGTAGACAATGGTCATTCTTGACGATATGGATGTATGCATCAACTGGACAACACGTACCACACGTGGCCCATCGTTGTTCAATGTATTTGGGCCAGTTTGGGTTGTAATATGGCAAAGTCAAGAACAGGTGATGTGGATGTGAGCGGACAGTGGGCTTAGTAGCTGAAGAAAGTAAAGCACCCTAATTATCGTATTTCCTTGGTTATAAAACACAATTTTGTGCCAACAATTGTGTTCAACATTGTGAAGTACATACTGTACATGGATTTAAAGGTTTTAACCTAAATTCATTCCTTATACTGCAGAGATCTTTAAAGTGGAAGTCAACCCCCCAAAATTCTTGACAATAAGTTCTATGCAGCCCTATTTGTCTAAACACGGCATTCTAATTAATATTGCATTTGTGGAATTGGGGTTCAGCAGTAAAAATTCACCCGTTTTTGTCCATATAAGGAGGTAGCCTTTTTGCGACTTAGTGTCGACTGAAAATGACAGCGCAGTTGCTCGAGACTCAGGTAGCAACCAATCATGGCTCAGCTTCAGAAAACAGGTGAACTGTCACTGATGCAATACAAAACGTCTTTATTTATATCGGGCTTTAAAAAAAAAACAACAATAAAAAAACATGGGTATCATAATGAACACGGTACAATTACATTAAATTATGCATTAAATTTGGTGCACTTTGTATTGATTTCGCATAGTTCTCTCACCATATTGTAACAGGCTCATATAACATGGGCTTTGGACATTTTTACCAAATCTAACCAAAGGACTTGAAGCACATCTGACATCACTTTGTAAGCTTTTCTTTTCAATGTTAAAAACAACCATCGAGCACATACTCAAAATAATCATTAGTTTATCACATTGAAATAGAATGAACAAAAGCAGTCAAGTAAGCTCACTCACAGTATGGATCGGTTTCTATGTTTTGGTGGTGTTGTTTTCACATAATGTTAAAACAACACATAAACAAAGGTAATTATTGGCAAAGGTTACCATTACCGGCAAGTACAAAAATGATGAGAAGTGCACAAAGTTTCTTCTGTTTGTAAGTATCTGATTTGTATTGATGAACCCAAAAATTCATGAACAAAAACACTCATGCTGTTCAAAGACTTCTTTCAGGTAAATACTGCCGCGTAATGAATAACTGTGGTCATGTCGAGACTTCTCATCAAAAAAACAAATATTCACCTTAAAACCACAGCTCAAAAAAAAAAATGCGATGGTACACTCGCTTGAAAAAATGAGCGAACCTAGATCTCCAAGACTGCTAGCATTAGCACTGAAGTGATAAATCCCATTTTGATCCCATTATGTGAGACATTATGTTGCCTACTCTACATTCAGAGTTATTTATTTAAAATTAAGATAATGGATGAAAACAAGATGGTTGAAGCAGACAATTACCTCTTCCTATTCTCAATGAGGAAACTGTCTGGCCTGCATGAGGGTTTGTGTGGTCAAGCAGACATTTCAACCTGCACTGGAACTTTCATTGGGACTTCTAATTCGGTCCCTGGCATGTGACAGTAACTTGGTAAGCGCAGATCATAGCGATGTCCGGAGCAGTTGAATGCGCTGTCGTTCAGTGAGTACAGCTTCTCTGCAATGTCATTCCGAACAACCAGAGCAAAGATCCTGGCTATGTAGCGGTGTTTAGCAAAAAGAAGATAGAGCTTCTTCCTCCTCCATGACACATATGTACACGGGTTATCAGCTGATAGGGTGACCTAAAGATAGAGAAATACATGGTGACTGATTGCAATGTGATTGCAACGTGAAAGGTTGGCACCAGTCAAATTTCTGACCCCGAATACAAAGTGGCAGTGATGACATTACGACTTAACCGCAACTTATATGATTTTGCATGTGTACGTGAATGGGAGGTGACCTGGAATACACCCTCTTCTGATGGTCTGAGAGAGTCCCATTCTGGTGAATCCAGAAACTGGAATGGGTAGATGTAGTGCAGAAACTCGCCATTAACAGTCACTCGGATTCTGTAGGACAACACAAAGACTTCGGATAAATGGATATTTTTCGACAACATTTCTGCCACTTTTCAAACAAATGTAATTACAGCCCTTTTTGTGGCCTATTTGATATTTCTCAATACAAAAGTCAATCCCAGAAGTATGGTGAGACTGACCCGCAGTCTAGATTGATCAGCAGTCAATTGCAAAGCAATTGTCAAAGGGAATTGACTAGGAAGCAAATCTTGCTCTTCTTGAAGGCTGAGATTGTCTCACTCACGAAAGGGAGTCTCCAAGACGAAGCTCAGTCGAGACTACGAATTGGCAAAGTCAACGATTTCGAGAATCACCCGTAATGGCAACAAAATCATGGCAGAGTTCGAGGCCAACAGATTGAAAGATTATTGTAAACAACTTCGGGGCGCGGCACATCCAGAACTCGAGAAGGCACTTTTTATATGTTGACCGAATGTTTTCAGAGATGAAATCGGAATGCTACAGTTGTTATTTTCATACATCCATCTTCTAATCCGCTGATCCTTACAAGGGTCGCGGGGGTGCTGGAGCCAATCCCAGCTGACTTACACCCGAAACTGGTTGCCAATCAATCACAGTGCACACGTAAGACAAACAACCATTTGCGCTCACAATCACACCAAGGGACAATTTTGAGTGCCCAATCATCCTGCCATGCATGTTTTTGGAATGTGGGAGGAAACCAGAGTACCCGGAGAAAACCCATGCTGGCACGGGGAGAACATGCAAACTCCATACAGGAAGGCCGGAGCTGGAATCGAATGTTAAATTTTTTGGAACTGGACTGAGGACACACATGATCTTTAAATACCAGGAGTGGCATAATCAGGCAACATAATCCCAAAACAAGTCATAGGAGGGGGGAGGAAAATGGAAACACATTTGGAGGGGAGACAATAGGGAAAACTCACTTGAAAACCTATAAATCTTAGAATATGGGATTGTAATATTAATTGTGTTAAAAACAAGCTTTTTAAGATTGAAGACACCTGGTTTCAAACTATTTTGTTAAAACCCAAATTGAAAGCGTTGTGCTCAGGGAGATCAGGGAAAGGTTTACTCCTGAGAAAAGGTTTTATCTCTGTTTTATATCTACCAGTATCTACTTGGTAGAAATCAAAGCTCTTTGATGGCTCAGTTGAGATCTGGTGTTCTCCCTCTGGCCATTGAAACCGGTTAATTTATTAATATCCCCGAAAACAGATTATGTGAAATGTGTGACTTGAATGACGTGAAAAGTGAATTTCATTTTCTCTTGTAGTGTGCAGTTTATGATGATTTAAGTCAAGAGATGTTTAATGACATTGAACATGATGAGGAAGATTAAATGGCTTTTCGATGTTTATGTTTTTGCAATGATGAATTTCAGATCTAAAGCTTGGAAAAGAAGACAAGATACGAAGATTTTTGTTGCTGCTGATGTTGTTAATTTTGGTCCCGGCCATTTTGATTGTTTGATGTTTTATTAGCCGACGCGGGCAGGGTGTACCACTGACGCATGAAACAACAATAAAAAAAGTCAGATGTCACAATACTGCATTCATGACAGAAAAAAAAATTGGTTTAGTTAATTGTAAATTGTAACAGCGCCCATCGTATTGCTTTAATTACAACATTGGTTTTAGACTCAGAGGTTTAGTCTATTTTCTTCCGTCACATACAGTTGAATTATTCGGCAGGTGCTTCTGCTCTGTCATCATTTTGAATTGCATACAGTTAAGGTTGTTTTAAGCGTGTTTTGAACCTTTTATTCATTATGTGATTTGATGTAATACTGTACTTGTACAGTTTGTTGTCTATATTTCTTTTCATTGATTTGTCTTTGTCTTACTCGGCTGTCTGCTGCCAGATGAACAGTAGAAAAGAGAATCTGTTCTCTATTGTCTTACCTGTATAAATGAACGTTAAATTAATACAGTCAATAAAGTAAATGTTTCACCCTTTTTATGAATTCACATCAACCCAATTTTATCCATGACATGATCATAATCCCAAGTATGGTCTGGTTGCATTCTCAAGAAAATAAATTGCTCATCAACGAGTAGTTTTCAAAAGTGCAGATTCATGACATCAAAAGTTTCATGTATCACCTGCCGGACATGAGCAAGGATAATTTATCGATGGATGTCTTTCCTTCTATGGCGAAGAAGTGATCCTTCTCTATGGTGTGGATATTTCTGTCACAGCAGGAAACGATTTTCCCAAATTGTGAGCGTGAAACTCCGATCTTCTTAAACATGCACATATAAAGCTCCTGGAAGTCCCTTTGGAATGAGACGCTCCTGATTCTGCCGGCAGCACGGAGAAACTTGCCCAGGCACACAGCGAACAGCGCCAAACACCACAGGAACGCGTCGATGGTGCACGAGTCCGTCCAAGCCCAGAGAGTGGCGCAGAAGAAGCCCAGAGTCAAGAAGGTGAACATGTAGAAGCGTCCGAAAACATCGCTGCCACCCATGAAGCCGAGGAGAAGGAAGATGTTGGCGAGCTGGAACACCGAACTCTCGGAGCCGTCTCTCCATTTGTCACATAACGGGTATGCGCGCTGTTCGGGCTCCACGGTCAAGTTCGTAGCTTTGAAGTCCGGAGGCTCCATCTTATCAAAAGTGATGATATCGACTATCGACGCATACGCCAACGCCAAGTGTCCCGCAGAGCGAGACAAGCGAGAATCACACACAGCAAGGCAGATACACTCAGAGTCGACACCTGTCGGTGTCAAAACAGCGGAATTTGACAACGGCAAAACCGGAAATTGGTTAAATGGGAAAACAATAAAAAGGATATTATTATACTACACCAGGTTGGGCAGATGTGACAAAGCCTTTCCATTGGCAGCATGAAAAAACGGCAAATATATTTGGGCTCAATAAAAGTATTTATTTATCCAGTTTACTCTGCTAAATTTTTTTTGGTTTGGTTTTTTTGTTTTACAATTAATTAGTTAGGCGGCACAATTAGAGTGGCTCGCACGTCGACTCGCAGTGCAGAGATACCGGTTTCAATTCCAGCTCCGGCCTCCCTGTGTGGAGTTTGCATGTTTTCCCCGTGCTTGCGTGGGTTTTCTCCAGGTCCTCCGGTTTCCTCCCACATTCGAAAAACATGCATGGCAGGCTGATTGAACACTCCAAATTGTCCCTAGGTGTGAGTGTGAGTGCAACTGGTTGTTTGTTTCTGTGTGCCCTGCGATTGGATGGCAACCGGTTCAGGGTGTCCCCCGCCTACTGCCTGGAGACAGCCCGTGACCCTAGTGAGGATAAAGCGGTTCGGAAAATGAATGAATTAGTCATAATCTCTCAACAATATACAAATGCAATGTCTGTTTACGTGTGCCTTGTGATTGGCTGGCAACCAACTCAGGGTGTACCCAGCCGGCCAAGATAAATCTGCAAATGTATTCCCACAATTTAGAAGATGAGTACACATCCAAAACAGATGTACAATAGTCTCGGAATGCAGAGGTGTCAAAACCAGGTCCAGAAAGTAAAAAGCCTGCCATAATTTGACTTTAGCCAAAGGCGCTTCTACTCAACCGGCAGGTAAACAGCTCTTATTTAGATTTGAAACCAGAGAAGGCACACTTTACATCCATATATCAATTAAATTTAACAAGAAAAGGAGCCCACAGGGTAACATTGATGAATAATTTTGAATGAAATACCTTTCACCTTATTTATTGTAAAATATTTCCAAGTCATAGTCCAAGCAAAGTGGTTATAATTAATGCATTATGATGCAACTAAATGACAATCACTTTTCTTTTCAAATTTGGAAACACATGGGAATACTGTATGGTATAATGGAATAAAGCGAGCATCTGCAAAAATGCAAATTAATCGAAAATAACATAGGAGTCATAACTGTATTGGCCACATTTTCTTCAACTGAATTTCGACCTTCACTGCACTGTGTCAGTGTACACATTCCACAAAGACTCATCCAAGTAAAAAAAAAAAAGAAAAAATGTCTTGCAAATTTAACACCACAGAACTTCGTGTTGTGAACAATCCTGCCAAATTTCAGTTATTGAAAAACCATCGCCAAGTGTTTCAATATGGCTTCAAAATCTTGAAAAATCAATCCGCGTTCTTTGCTCTGAAATGTTGAATGTGCTGAAACCATGCCCCATTGAGCTGTTAACTGTCAATCAAATATCACTACTGCAGAAAGCAGTGAATACACTTTGAAAGCTGTGGGCATTTACACAATATACAATCACATTAGGAGGCTCACCTTCAAAGCTGTACTTACACCGGGGTAAGGGGGTGCTATAGAGCCATCAGGTATGTTTGTAGTGCTGGCCACCGCTAGCTCACGCTGCCTGTATCCATCCATCCACCCATCAATTTATCCATCCATGCACCCATCAATTCATCCATCCATGCACCAATCCATTTTTCCATCCATCCATCCATTTTCTAATCTGCTTACCCCCACAAGGGTCACGGGCGTGCTGGAGCCTATCCCAGCTCTCTTTGGGCAGTAGGTGGGGTACACCTTGAACCGGTTGCCAGCCAATAGGTCAGCTGGATACTCTAAATTGTCCGTAAGTGTGAATGGTTGTTTCTGTGCCCTTCCATGGGCTGGCGAGCAGGATAGGTTGTACATCGCCTCTCGCCCGAAGTCATCTGGGATTGGCTCCAGCACACCCACGACCCTCGAAAATACCTTTTGACATTCCTCTGCCCTACTGCCTTTTTGTCTGCTTCCCTGTGCTTGGGTCCACCTGACTTCTGTGTGCACACCGCCATAGCAAAACCTCTCCTGTGACATAATGTCTCCTTTGAGGAGGTGGTTGTGTCACACTCAACATTAATGTTGAGTAAAAATGCAAGTCCACATGATTACAAAAATACTACTCACAACTAAACCAATGTATGAAATTATTTATTTATTTTGACATTTTTTTTAACCATTTGGAAAACCTAATTTTGAGTTAAGCTGCATGCACATACAAGAGAAAGCTCGCTCTCTCTCTCTCTCTCTCTCTCTCTCTCTCTCTCTCTCTCTCTCTCTCTCTCTCTCTCTCTCGCTCTTCGGTATTGTTAAGCATAACAGCTCTTGGTTCTGTTGTTTTCCTGTGGCAGGGTGATCGATGTTAGTCAAATGTGTTTTATTTTAAGCTTAAAATAACAACAACAGTAAACTAAATAGCATAACCCAAAATAGAAGAGACACGTTTTTTTCTCTATATGTGCGATATATTAGCCTCTATCCCCTTGTTTGTATTTTTGGGGTGTGATGAACCACTCAATGGTATTGAGTGAATAGTAGATGTCTGCCTTTGTGTATCTGATGAAGGTGACCGATTTTTTTGTTTTCTGCATGGAGAAAATAAGAGGAGCTAGTAGATCTGGAGCAAAAAAGGACAGTGAACCCATTTAATGCAAGACACTGTTGCAGGGATACTCTCTGTGGGTCTGACCCCTTTTTGCAGAGAGGGGTTTAATGACAATGTAAAACAACAGAAAATGGAATTCCAGATTTTCACAAGGCCAAGGGAACATGTTAGAATTCAAGAATGATGTACCGCTATGTTCACAGGTGTGTGCATATATAGATGCATAAAGTTTTGGGAATGATCTCCTCACAGTCCTCTGATATCACCAGACACCCAACACCAACTATTTATAGCACGTTTACCCTGGTCACGTTATGTACAGTATAAATAGCAACAAACGTTAAGTACACCCTCATGGGCCACAATGGTGGGTTAAAATAAGGTTCAAACACAGAAGCAGTTTAAAATATATATACGGACAAATAGTACCAATTAAAAACGGATTCATTCTTTCAAAATCCCATGGATCACGTTGCATGGTAAGTGGAGCCACTTTAATGTCCAGTGTACACTCTGTACTCTATGTGTATACAAACATACACACATGCATGCACGCACACACATATATCCATCCATCCATTATCAAAAACACTTATCGAGGTTCGCAGTATATGCTGTAACTCTTTTTTTTTTTTTTTTACCATTTCCTCTCTTTGATAGTATTTATTTTAAGTTACTCAAATAAATGTAAATATTTGACAAATATAATTCCAGTGAACAGAAGATCCAGTTCTTAAATGGTTCTTTTATTTATTAAGAAGAGAAAAATCATTCAAAGCTACCCAATGCAGTGTGAACTACTTTTTCATGTATCTGTAGCTGGCCAAAATCTTAGTGCTGCTGAAGGTAAAAGCTTGTAAAAACCCAACACAATTTATTTTATTATTTATTTATTACATGATGTATACATATTTTATTGTCATAAAGCAAAAAAAGGAATGGTGTCCGTTGAAAATCAACAACCCCAACAACAACAAAAAATAAATTAAAACACAACCAATTAAACAGTCGGCACAGATATTTCTGAGTGTGTGTCACTGCTTGTGTTACTTTCCACTGGGGGTCAGTATTGTCCATGAATTCCATTTCCATTTGTGGCTTTGGTGAGGTTCTGCTACGGTATAAACTTGACTGAAACACAGAATCAGTATCAATCTGAAGTCAAGTCACATTTCTTTATATAGCTCTGAATCACAAAAGCGTCTCAAAATCTTATCATGCGATAGTTGACAAATAACATAATAACGACATCCCGTGAAAAGGTCATCTTGATTAGCAGATCAATATAAATCATAAGTAAAAAAATGTAAATATATATGTGAATGTAAAAAAAAGAGGTAGAAGTAACCAACATCCATCCACCCATCCATCCATCCATCCATTCTGTGAGACGCTTAACTTTTTGCATGTTACACAGGTGCTTGCGTGGCTTTTTTCCAGGTACTCCGGCTTCCTCCAGATTCCAAAAACATGCAGGTTAATTTTGCTCTCACCTGTGACCCTCCTGATTACAAGTGGCATCAAAAATGAATGGTTGTCCAAATGGCATTTTGTGGCAATATGATATGGCAAAGCACACAAGGAGGACCAAAATACCGGTACTAGATGTATGTAACATGTCCCTTGTATGTGTTTATTTTTTAAATCTGTGGCTATAAGAAGTGTATGTCACGCCTTAATGTTTGTTTGTAATCTCAAAACACCACTTGACATGAATATGTACTTGTTAGCTACAACACCACGCTTACCTAAATATAGTCAACGTACATTTAGACCAGCGGGTTTTAAAGAGCAAATTGCGCACTCCAAGTGACAATGTTGCCGAGAGCAAGGTGAGATGACACTCGTAATTCACAACAAAAGTAATGATGAAAGCTCTGCAATCAAAGCACTGTTTTCAGGGAGCATAAAAAAGGGATAGCCACACCGAAAAACCCTTGTTCTGACTTCCGTTGTATTGACCGTTTTGGTATGTCTTGAACCCAAACAATTCCAAAATGTACAGAAATTGTACAGCATCACTCACCTTAAATTCACTAAGAAATTGGTTTTACGAACAAAACGTTTGAACAAATATTACCTCAGTCCACAAACGACACTGTTCCACATAGAATGGTTAGGTGTGCTTTCTCTTGCAGTGTCAACATTATTTGCTCTGCGCACACCCTTTTTTTTTCCAAGAATCTTTCTTGTGGTTGCTTTTTGCTGTAAAATTGCCCTCAATATGACTCCCAGGAAAGTGAAAAGTGTAAGTGATTGTGTAATTGGAAAGCCCTGAAATGTGTCATGGTGCTGAGGGCATCCGGTGAGTGATCCCTTTGGCGGGGCTGTGTATGCCCCGCCTGAGCTGGAATGGTGCAGTGTGCAAAATCCCACTTTAACCCTTGTGCGTTGACTTTTTTTAACAACACATCGGAAAAAAGGCTCCAAACTGGAATGGTGGCTTTGAGGTGTAATATCAAAGTCATTTCTGAATATTTTTTTTCTTGCGACCACTCAAAATGTTCAGTGGCGCCAGACCTATCCATACATATATAGTTTCTATTTACTTATTTAGGTTGGTGCCCTCTATGGACAATAAAAGCAATGAAAAGCAGTATTGTGCTATGGGTAAAAGTAACTATCATTTGCATATACATAAAAATAAAACCTTCAATTTGGAATATTCAATATGGACAAGTTAGCGCCTTCAACATGTTCATAAATCATGAAGATCTATTTTTGTTTGTTTGTCAATACTCCCATTATGGGATGTTTTAGGACAGAAGGGTTAAGTATGAAAACAACGATTCTTGTAATTAGGTTACAGCGATAGCAACATTGAATTACGTAGACTTCTGAAAAAAAGAAAGATTTGTTTATGATCCAGTGTCAGGTAACACAAAATGTAAGGCAATATTAACGTGAAAAAAATAATCTGACTTTGATAAAGGATGATCAAACTGGTGAAAGTAAATGCCTGTAACCCAGCAGACGTGAAGCCTGAGCAGGGGCTGGAAGCAAAACTGTAGGTGACACACATAGACGCAGCGGTGAGAATGCTGTGGCAAAATGCTAAGTAAAGTACTGTAGTTCAAAGCAGTCAGCAAAGCAGCAGAGCTTCTGTTAATGACATGCAATCAGCGGCTGCATCTCTTCCATCAGTGAGCAGACCTGGCTCAAAACCCCCCATTATATGGAAGAGGATCAATCATACAACACGTGAGCACCAGCGAGGGACAAGCGGGCCTCAGGCAGCACACAGCAGCAACCAGCCGAAGCTCACGAGTCGCTCTGTTACCAGGTGAGAAGCAGTCTGAACTGAAAATGAGCAAAGCTGCTCATGGTCAGTGTAATTGTAAAACAGATGGCTACTTTGCTAAACGCCAACAAAGCAACGAGTGTTACATACAGCGCTGGTACTGTCGACATCAGGAGAAGGGAGGCATCGTGACCAGAAAGTTGAGTTACCGGACCTTGACACTGAAGCGCAAGTGAGAAAGAGACCAGACACTGTCTAGCTTTGTAAAGTGGCCTCAAATGGTGATATGCTAACACACACCGAGTGGAAACAACAACCTACTCATTTCTATTAAACAGGGAGGAGTAATTTACTCTTTCTACTCCATCATCAATGGAAAATGAATTCCCATGTTTATCAACACGTTTTGCAGGAGGCCATCTGTCTATGGATGGAAGCCTGACAGAGGATGAGAGATGCAACAGCAAAAAGAATACAAAACTGAAGAGCTTCAATGGGAGAAAATATGTCTTCTGAATCAGCCCAATAAAACTAACACAAATGAGATGCTGTGGAAATGATTTTAAACAAAAATCACATCGGTAATCATATGAATATTGCTGAACTGAAGCAATTTTTGTTCATGTAACAGACCACAATTTCCGCTGTCCGTTCAACAACTCTTATCTGCAACTACAGGAAACATTTGGTTGAGGATATCGCTGCCAAAGGAAGCTTTATCCAGTTATGAAATCCAAAGACTTGCATACTTTTTTCCACCCTGCGCCCTACATTTAGTAAACAGACATGACTGAATGTCTTCTGCAAGTCCACAAAGCACTTGGAGACTTGTTGGGCGGATTCTCATGCATCCTCCTTCGGGTGTAAAGCTGCTCCACTGCTCCACTGTTCCACAGCTTGGCCGAAAACCACACTCTTTACTCCTGACTCAGAGATCTGACTTCCCAACAGGCCCGCCTATACAGAACCCTTAAATAGACCTTACCAGGGAGGCTGAGATGGGGATCCCCTTGTAGTTGGAACAATCCCTCCAGGACCCCTTCTTAAGAAGGGGGAACACAGCCCCACACTACCAATCCAGAGGCACTGTCTCCGATGACCAAGCAATGTTGCAGAGTTGTATCAAACAGGGCAGCCCCACAACATACAGATCCTTCAGCAACTTTGTCTGGATCTCATCCACCCCCTGGGCCCTGCCACTGAGGATCTCTACAACCACTTCTGGGACCGATGGAGAGACCATCACAAATTCTCCAGTCTCAACATTCTCCTAGGAAGGCTTGGACAAGGAATTGAGGAGGTATTAAGCTATCCTCCCCACCGACTCACAACATCACAAGTCTAAATATGTAAACAGCACCAAATACCTTCCAAACACGCTCTTGATAATGCACCGTTCCAACATGACTGTTGTTCATTGGAAAGTGGGCACACAGCTCGCTTTCAGCTCCTGTCCGGACTTCATCTCTGGCTGATTCCATTCAACACGTCATCAGAGTAAAGTCAGGACAAAAAAAATTAACATTAGTTGTCACAAACATTTTACACAGATGATGAAGGCAGACAGGCAGACAGTCACATGAGAAAAAAAACAAAAACTAGTCCAACAATTCGATGCTTGTTTGGAGAGACAAAAGGGGAAAGATGACGATTTGCATTTAACCACTCAGTGAGCACTGAATATGCAAAAATGGTTTGTGTACATGATTGTGATGGCACAAGTATATGCACTAAGTTATATTTACTACAATGTTTTTTGTGGACTGCCAAGAAGCATACTTACTGCATCTAATAAACTCAAGCTCTTCTACAGCACAAAAAACCCCAACAACAACACACAGACGACATGCACACACAGACACACGCACACACACGCTCACACGCCATCTGGCCTACATTGTCTTTTCCCGTGCCAGCAATAATGAAATCAAGGTGCAGATGTGATCATGGGAAACAAGGGGAGGACATGTTCACAAATACAAACAGTTTGTTACAAATCCATCTAAGGCACCAAGCACCAAAAACCTTGACCCCAAAAGATATTTCAATACATTGATACCTTGAAGTTCAATGGCTAACGTGTTTGTAGCTCAACCGACATTGGGAAAAAAAGTGTTTAACCAATTTTTGGAGTTCCTGAACCTAATCATCAGACATATCACTCAATAAGCAGCCAAATGAGAAACATTGTTTATTTACATATCTATTTATTCGATCACTTTTTGGGATATTTTTCCAAATGTAAGCACAAAGGTTTACTGGGAAGGCAAGTCCAAAGACAAACACTGCACTGATGCCAACTGTACTTCCTGCCAACATATCGCGTAAACCGTAAGTAGATCTAATTTCAGACAGCATCAAAGGATTACATGTGTGTGTTTGTATTTTACGGGTCAACAATGTGAATGGGAGAGGCGAAATTGAAGCACGTGAGTTTAATTTACAGTAAAAGACCAAAATGAATGACTGGCGAACAGTCTAGGCTGTGTGGCCGTACATAACAATTTAGACGTACAAAATGCAACTAACAAACTTTCATCCATCCATTTTCTAATCCGCTTATCCTCTCAAGGGTCATGGGCCTGCTGGAGTTTATCAAAGCTGTCTTCGGGCAGTAGGCGGGGTACACCCTGAACTGGTTGCCAGTCAATCGCGGGGCACACAGAGACAAACGATCATTCGCGCTCACAATCACACCAAGGGACAATTTCAAGTGCATGTTTTTGGAATGTAGGAGGAAACCGGAGTACCCGGAGAAAACCCACGCAGGCACGTGAAGAACATACATGCAAGCTCCACAGAGGAAGGCCAGAGATGGAATCGTACGCTGCACATCTGCAATGTGAGGCCAAGGAGCAAACCAGTTCAACACCATGACACCAGCAAACAAATCAATTAGAGTCCTTAATGACTTTATTTATTGTATAACTTACCATTTTGAAAGTGACATTTTTTTTTTAATGTTGAAGCCCATATCCCACATTTATGAAATTAGTGAATATTGATTTCTCATCAGGGTTCGTTCAAGGTTGCAAATGTTCGCCAAACGGTCGCCAGACGTTTACCCACGGTTTGAATGCTTCTTCTTGTTCAAAATTTCTTTGTAACAAGAAAAATTTTTGGCGATCATTAAAACTGTTGGTGAACATATTTAAATGATCACTTACAAAATATCAATATGCGCTATCCTCACACTCATAAACGTTTGCCACTCAGTGGGATATTGGCTGAATGTTCCATGCCATGAACGAGAGCTTTCGGCTCAGGGACCACATCAAGGGGATGTCCGAAAAGCAGACAAATTCCCAAATAAGTCATAGCGGGCTTGCACCTGCACAAAAGTTAATAAGTGCCAGTTTTACGCTCAAGAGCACGTGCGCTGTCTAAAACAATAAACCCCAAAAGTTTTGGTCCCTTTGACTCAGTTGACTTTCGACATTTCGTCATTCTTCAGACCCAGTCATCTTGCAATCACATGCAAATGCACCAAAGTTAGCTATTTGAACAGTCTGTTCAATGTAATAATTCCTCCTCCCAGTAATTAATAATAATCAGCATCTCATGTCACAGAATAACCACCCATCACAGCTTGAAAGTTGTGGTCATACAAGAAATGATGGAGTGTCTAAAGAAGCTGGAGCAAGAATGCGTGATGGCCAATGTGAGGACAGTTTGTAGTTTCCCATTTAATGACTCATTTGCAATCACTTTCCAAATATTTCCGCTCAGTTATTGGATATGAGGAGAAAATCGAAAGGCTTACTTTGGATAAAGGCATTCACAATAGGCTCCATGAATCTTTAAACTCCTTTCCCATCACCATGTCCTTCTGATTATTCAACTCCCTTCTCGTTGTTGTGTACTATGAACCTTATGTTATACCCGGAGTTCCTCAAATTAAATTGAGCAAAATACCACTCTTTGTTTTGTGACTTAAGGAGTTTCTGCTTTTCAAATAGGAATCAAAACGTTTTATGGAAGGCCAATACGGAACTGTGGTATTGTATTTAATGCAGGGCAGTACAAATGTGTATGTTTTCATTTAATGGCTTAGAATGAGATGAAGCAAAGGTTCCATTCATCTAATATGCGTGACACCAGAGAAGCTGGAATCCTGGCAAGATCCACACACAGGACGGAGGCTTTGTAGCTGAAGTGAATGATGGTTGTGCAACAGAGGATGAGTTCCCAATTCAAATCGCATCAAAGAGGCTAAGAGTCTGCATTTAGTGACAACTGTATCAGAGGGCTCATCGCTGCAGATAGGGATCTTGAGCCAGGATGCAACTTGTTGTGAGGCCGCAGAGCCTGCTGTTAATGATGACATTGAGTCGACTTCTAAAAGGCAGGCAACTTAATCTGCAGCAAAGTACAAGAGAAGTTGTTTTGCAGACAGTGTCGCACTGAGTGTACTGATAATGACTGATAAAGAGGAACTGGCACAAATGGGTCCCGAAACTTCCAACATTTGAGATGTTCTTCAGGCTCTAAAAGAGTCAGTGAACTCATTAGAATATTCTCCCAAATCTAAACAGATTGTGGATCATTTTGCATTTCAAAATGACATGATTACTACTTAGTACTTAATGCCAGTTCTCCCCCACACTGTGTAAGCATTTGTAGCAATAGTAAATATTTAGTATATATATATATATATATAAAATAGTTATATAAATATAAGTTTCATTTATGACACAGGAATCGGTGTAGGCTCAGGGCAAGTTGTTGCAGGTACAGAGGGGCAGATGAGATATGCCATCAATTCCTGCTTATCATCATGTCTGTGGCTTTGAAGGCTTATCAGACACCTGACCATAACAAGGTTGCATTGAGACAGAACCCATGCAAAAATACACTGTATGGAGCTCAAGCTTTCACACCAGAGGATATGCCAGACCAGGGGCGTCCAAACTATGGCTTGGAGACCGTTTGTGGCGCTCCATCCATTTTGCAGTGGCCCGTGGCATGTGCTAAAAATGAAAGGAGGGTGTTAAAAAATAGTTGCCAATACCACGAAGAAATAGGTTCATATACTGTAGAGTTTTTCTTAATATTCAACAATACAAATTCACTGTGTACGACTAAAATATCACAATAACTTGCCTCACATTGTAGAGGTGCAGTTCGATTCTTGCTCCGGCCTTCTTGTGTGGAGTTTGCATGTTCTCCCCATGGCCGTGTGGATTTTCTCCGGGTACTCTAGTTTCCTCCCACATTCCAAAAAACATGCATGGCAGGATGATCGGGCACTCCAAATTGTGTTTAGGTGTGATTGAGTGCGCAAATGATTGTTGATCTCGGTGTGCCCTGCGATTGGCTGACAACCGGTTCAGGGTGTCCCCCGTCTCCTGCCCGAAGACAGCTGAGATAGGCTGCAGGATGCCCGCGATCCTTGTGAGGATATATGGATTAATTATTGCGATTAATCTCGAGTAGTTCCTTGTATTTACAATATCAACTCTGTAGGTGGCAGAATGACAACTCCATTGATGATGCATGTGAGCTGCAGTGAGAAAATATACCGCTTGGAGAGTTGGTTTTTCATTTTAAACCACAGCTCTTGAGGAAGAATAAGCTCTCACAGACTGATAGTATGACCGATGAGGTGTCAATCATTTGCCAGGCTCCTGCACACTCGCAATAACCTCTTAGCTTGGGTTATCCAGCTCTGGAAAATAAAAAATCCTGCCCATTCCTCCTTTGCCAGCGATCGAAGCAACGCTCGGGACTGTTATCACCTCTTTTTGATTTTTACTTGATTGCACATTCCACAAAACAAAACGATAAATGTAGTGTTATAGTAACATTCTACTGCGGTTGTCTGTCCAGGGTATACCCCACTTCTCTCTCAAAGTCATCTGGGATCGGCTCCAGCACATCCACCAACACTAATGAGGGTAAGAGGTTTACAATACGGATGGATGAATAGTAGCACTATTACAAACAAGTCTTGTTCCCAACGGAGCGGCTGTGGCTTGCTAATGTTGGCATGTTTACCACTTATAATTGCGATATTAATATTGTTCGTGCTGCTTTTGGTCAGAGTCGTGAGGGGATTAGTGAAAGTGAGGCAAAAAAAAAAAAAAAAATCCCATGTTGAGTCACAAGTATGTCTCCCCGAAACCACACAGCTTTGGGATTTACGCACTTGGAGCTGGCTCACTCTCTAATTGCCACACACAGGCCTTGTGATTCCTTTGACTTTATGGTCTGTCCTCTTATATGTACTCAGATCCTTTACAGCATGAAACGCTACTTCGACCAATCAGCAATAGCACGATCTGGCTTACTGTCCAGTTAAATTACATCAAAGATTTGAAAGAGTATTTTGAATTCTACAGTACTTGTATCCAACTGCAACGTAAAACTATGTACTGAACGTTGGACTCCAAAAATGGAGACAGTGGGGGTAGCATCAGTTGTTAGCAGGAAATAACAGGAGAAGTGCCTGAAGAAAAAATCTGCATCTGATTCCGATTAAGACTTCCACGTAGATCTGTTGTTTTAAGGGCTGGTGAAGCCTTGGGGGGAAAGACGAATGGGGCGCGGGGACACACACACACACACACACACACACACACACACACACACACACACACACACACACACACACACATATATGCATACTATATATATATTGTTAGCTGTGTAAAGTACCATGTCTATCTTTCAATTTCCTCCCATTAGGGCAGACGCTGGCTTTATTAGACCCTTAATCTCCTGCGCTTGAGCCCTTAAAGCACGAGAAAGCTGCGCAGTATCCTTGCTGTTCCCAGCACTGCACATTTCTGGACTGAGATGTCCGATGTTGTTCCCGGGATCTGTTGCAACCACTCATCTAGTTTGGGGGGTCACTGCCCCGACTGCTCGGACCACCACAGGCACGACTGTCACCTTTACCTTCCAGGCTCTCTCCAGCTCCTCTCTGAGCCCTTGGTATTTCTCGAGTTTGTCGTGTTCCTTCTTTCCGATGTTTCCATCACTTGGGACCGCTACATCCACTACAACGGCTTTCCTCTGCCCTTTATCTATGATCACGATATCTGGTTGGTTCGCCATTACCATCTTGTCAGTCTGGATCTGGAAGTCCCACAGGATCTTCGCTCTGTCATTCTCCACCACCTTCGGAGGTGTTTCCCATTTTGACCTTGGGGTTTCCAGTCCATACTCCGCACA
>NW_017805583.1:2026889-2040618 GCF_001891065.2 Hippocampus comes
TATATATATAATCCATTAGTTCATCTCTTGAATAGAAAGAGGAAGTTTTAATTCTATTCAATGGTTATTCATTGATTCAAGTTCTAATCAAAATGCAGACAGCAGTGTGGGTTCACCCTAGAAGTCAGAAGATTCAGTCTTGTATATGTATATGTATAATAGATTCTGCAAAAGATTCACGACTAAAATTCACACTCTAAAGCAGGTTTCCCCAATTACGGTAGTTCTTGCCAAATTATGTCAAGGTTTCAGGTCATGTTGTCTGGGTAGTTTTAATTCTTTTTTTCCATTGGACCAGCAGGATTGTTTAAACTGTGCATTTTTCTCATCTTTCCCTCAACACAGGTTATGACAACTATTATATCTTCTCCTACAACAAACTACCATCTGTGTTACTAATCGTAATACTACTTGATATTAGCAGCAATAACATCTGCACATTAAAGAAAATTATCCATCCATCCTGTTTCTGATCCACTTATCCTCTCAAGTGGCGCGGGGAGTGCTGGAGCCTATCCCGGCTGTCTTCGGGCAGTGGGCAGAGGACACCCTGAACTGGTTGCCAGCCAATCACAGGGCACACATAGACGAACAACCATTCGTGCTCACAATCACACCTAGGGACAATTTCCAGTGTTCCATTAAGCTGTGTTTTTGAAATGTGGGAAGAAACCGGTAGACCTGGATAAAACCATGCAGACACGGGGAGGATATGCAAACTCTGCACAGGCAGGCCGGAGCTGGAAAAAAAAACCCAACTCATATATAGAAAATGTTGAACACAACTATGCCTTGTAACAAACACATAAAAGTAGTGGTGAAATGTGACTGACTTGCCCACATGTTTTAAATCCAAATGCAAATGGCAAGTGCAAAGTAAAAGAAAAACAAAAACAAACTGAGCAATACAAGGAAAATTTGAGATGCAATGACTCGGAGAGGGCTTGATAGTATTGATAAGAGTAACAAGATTAAATCTGAGGTAGATAGGGCTGTACACTCTGTTCATGAGTGAGAAATAAATAGGACAGTGCAAATTAATAATGATTTGAAACAGAAGGTAATATTTTTGAAGGAAAATAATATATATTTTTAATAGCCACGTCAGTTGTCACGATCTTTACTTTTGTGGACTTTTTGGATTTGCTTAGAATTATTTTGGACCTGATTCAATCATGTTTCATGTTACCTAAATTTTGTGTCTTTATCTGTCCTATATGTGAATTTCCTGTCTGGTCATCCAGTCTCTATGGCCTCAACAGTTCTGACATTTGTGTATTAGATAATCAGCTCTCCCCATCTGCTCATGTCTTGGCCAAGTATGCTTCATTGTCACATTGGTATGTTTGTATCTCGCACTCTGTTTTCATTCACTGTGCGTCTGTTCATAACAATATTTCATGTGGAATCTGTTACTCGTATGTCTTTCTTCAATTTGTATCTTGGCATTTAAAGTCAACCAAAGTAAAAAAAAAAAGTTGAGAATAGCTTATTTTGCTTTGACACGGAAGACATTCGTTTTCTGCTGTTACTTCTTCCTCTACGCCGCACAAAGAGAAGACACAGAATATCTTCCATGTCAAGACAAAACAAGCTCAAGGCAAACAAATTACAGTAGTATTTTGTTTCCTGACTTGTGTTAAATACACACATAATAGAAGATCAGATAATGGCTGGTCTTTCATTTTTTAATTTCCAATTTCCAAAGGAAAAATGGGAACTACTATAGCTCATTCCTGTTCAATGTAGACAGCAGCACTGCCTTCTAGCGGTCGGAGGAGGAATGGCCTTTCAACACATGAGTATCTGAGACCTTTGTGTCTCGAAACTGCATAGAAAGTTTGTCTCAAAAGGAAATGCGCGGACCCGCTGATCCACAAACGCATATGCAACACCTACCAAATGCACATCTTAGGTTAAAGATTTGAGTTCAGTTACCAAGACAAGCACCGAACCCGCTTGGTCTTCTCCACACTTGATGGTCCCAAGACTGTGACTACTTTCAGATGCTCCATCAAGAATCACCTCATTGCATGGATGAAGTGATAATACCCTGACATGATAATACCCCGAGTGTTGTTTACTAGAAGTAAATGCTGATATAACGTTAAGTTAACCATATCCTTCCCCCACGAAACACATGGGGGAGGGATACGTACGATAAGATGTACTTGGTCATTTGTTGGGTGGGCAGGCGCTCAAAAGATCCCATTATTTGTAAAAATAAATAAATAAATAACAACAACAACAATAATAATAATAATAATAATAATAATTGAGGTAGATAGGGCTGTACACTCTGTTCATGAGTGAGAAATAAATAGGACAGTGCAAATTAATAATGATTTGAAACAGAAGGTAATATTTTTGAAGGAAAATAATATATATTTTTAATAGCCACGTCAGTTGTCACGATCTTTACTTTTGTGGACTTTTTGGATTTGCTTAGAATTATTTTGGACCTGATTCAATCATGTTTCATGTTACCTAAATTTTGTGTCTTTATCTGTCCTATATGTGAATTTCCTGTCTGGTCATCCAGTCTCTATGGCCTCAACAGTTCTGACATTTGTGTATTAGATAATCAGCTCTCCCCATCTGCTCATGTCTTGGCCAAGTATGCTTCATTGTCACATTGGTATGTTTGTATCTCGCACTCTGTTTTCATTCACTGTGCGTCTGTTCATAACAATATTTCATGTGGAATCTGTTACTCGTATGTCTTTCTTCAATTTGTATCTTGGCATTTAAAGTCAACCAAAGTAAAAAAAAAAAGTTGAGAATAGCTTATTTTGCTTTGACACGGAAGACATTCGTTTTCTGCTGTTACTTCTTCCTCTACGCCGCACAAAGAGAAGACACAGAATATCTTCCATGTCAAGACAAAACAAGCTCAAGGCAAACAAATTACAGTAGTATTTTGTTTCCTGACTTGTGTTAAATACACACATAATAGAAGATCAGATAATGGCTGGTCTTTCATTTTTTAATTTCCAATTTCCAAAGGAAAAATGGGAACTACTATAGCTCATTCCTGTTCAATGTAGACAGCAGCACTGCCTTCTAGCGGTCGGAGGAGGAATGGCCTTTCAACACATGAGTATCTGAGACCTTTGTGTCTCGAAACTGCATAGAAAGTTTGTCTCAAAAGGAAATGCGCGGACCCGCTGATCCACAAACGCATATGCAACACCTACCAAATGCACATCTTAGGTTAAAGATTTGAGTTCAGTTACCAAGACAAGCACCGAACCCGCTTGGTCTTCTCCACACTTGATGGTCCCAAGACTGTGACTACTTTCAGATGCTCCATCAAGAATCACCTCATTGCATGGATGAAGTGATAATACCCTGACATGATAATACCCCGAGTGTTGTTTACTAGAAGTAAATGCTGATATAACGTTAAGTTAACCATATCCTTCCCCCACGAAACACATGGGGGAGGGATACGTACGATAAGATGTACTTGGTCATTTGTTGGGTGGGCAGGCGCTCAAAAGATCCCATTATTTGTAAAAATAAATAAATAAATAACAACAACAACAATAATAATAATAATAATAATAATAATAATCATGTCCAAATTCCATTTTCCATAATATACTTCCTTGAGAGCAGTGGTTCTTAACCTGGGTTCGATCAAACGCCAGGGGTTCGGTGAATTGGTCTCAGGGGTTCGACGGAGCCTCTGCCATGGAGGTTAAGACACACCCGACTCAACATGTCAATTATTTATGACACGCCCTCTTGGTCATCACTGCCTGCAGATGATCAGTGCTGCGGGAAATTTAGTTCTCTCAGTAAACGTGTGAGAGTCGTAATAATACGTCGTGTGATTTTTTTTTTAGAATGCTTTAATAGATGCTAACTATGTCGAGCAAAAAAAAAACAAAGTGGCCGTATGAATATGTACCACACGGATTCACATGCATCACGGAACGGGATGGGACTCAGCATCCTATTTGCATGATTTGTCATGCCAAGTTGAGCAACTCTAGTCTCGCATCGGCAAAACTGAAGGAACACTTCTTGAATCAATTTTTATTTTTCAGTAATGAAGGGGTCGGTGAATGTGCATACGAACTGGTTGGGTTTGGTACCTCTAACAAGGTTAAGAACCACTGATGTATTGCATTGTATATACTGTAATTCTCCTAATAATAATTCATATTCTTCCTCTCTGAAGGCATATTCTTAAAAAGGGTCCTTCTTGAATGAAAAAGTGTCGCAAAAAGGAAACAATTATTCACACTGATACAGCATGGTGTACAGCAGGGGTGCCCATTACGTCAATCGCGATCGACCGGTAGATCGCGGACTGGTCTCAAGTCCATCGCGAGGGGTGTATATATATATAATCCATTAGTTCATCTCTTGAATAGAAAGAGGAAGTTTTAATTCTATTCAATGGTTATTCATTGATTCAAGTTCTAATCAAAATGCAGACAGCAGTGTGGGTTCACCCTAGAAGTCAGAAGATTCAGTCTTGTATATGTATATGTATAATAGATTCTGCAAAAGATTCACGACTAAAATTCACACTCTAAAGCAGGTTTCCCCAATTACGGTAGTTCTTGCCAAATTATGTCAAGGTTTCAGGTCATGTTGTCTGGGTAGTTTTAATTCTTTTTTTCCATTGGACCAGCAGGATTGTTTAAACTGTGCATTTTTCTCATCTTTCCCTCAACACAGGTTATGACAACTATTATATCTTCTCCTACAACAAACTACCATCTGTGTTACTAATCGTAATACTACTTGATATTAGCAGCAATAACATCTGCACATTAAAGAAAATTATCCATCCATCCTGTTTCTGATCCACTTATCCTCTCAAGTGGCGCGGGGAGTGCTGGAGCCTATCCCGGCTGTCTTCGGGCAGTGGGCAGAGGACACCCTGAACTGGTTGCCAGCCAATCACAGGGCACACATAGACGAACAACCATTCGTGCTCACAATCACACCTAGGGACAATTTCCAGTGTTCCATTAAGCTGTGTTTTTGAAATGTGGGAAGAAACCGGTAGACCTGGATAAAACCATGCAGACACGGGGAGGATATGCAAACTCTGCACAGGCAGGCCGGAGCTGGAAAAAAAAACCCAACTCATATATAGAAAATGTTGAACACAACTATGCCTTGTAACAAACACATAAAAGTAGTGGTGAAATGTGACTGACTTGCCCACATGTTTTAAATCCAAATGCAAATGGCAAGTGCAAAGTAAAAGAAAAACAAAAACAAACTGAGCAATACAAGGAAAATTTGAGATGCAATGACTCGGAGAGGGCTTGATAGTATTGATAAGAGTAACAAGATTAAATCTGAGGTAGATAGGGCTGTACACAGTAAACGTGTGAGAGTCGTAATAATACGTCGTGTGATTTTTTTTTTAGAATGCTTTAATAGATGCTAACTATGTCGAGCAAAAAAAAAACAAAGTGGCCGTATGAATATGTACCACACGGATTCACATGCATCACGGAACGGGATGGGACTCAGCATCCTATTTGCATGATTTGTCATGCCAAGTTGAGCAACTCTAGTCTCGCATCGGCAAAACTGAAGGAACACTTCTTGAATCAATTTTTATTTTTCAGTAATGAAGGGGTCGGTGAATGTGCATATGAATTGGTTGGGTTCGGTACCTCCAACAAGGTTAAGAACCACTGCTTCAGAGAGTCAGTTTTAAACTGTAAAGTGTGCTGCGTCTAAATTAATAAGGTACCAATACGCAGTACTATCATTTAGATACCAGGTTGGCCAAAATTTGGCCAGAATTTCTGTCTTCTCTCTCAAAGCTTACTGTGTTGACCCTCTAACAAGCCCTACACTAGCAGTCATTTGAGGCCAACAGACATGAGTTTAAATCAGTGACGTGGCCTGGTTGTGGTCTTAGATATTTAAATAAAAGAGGTTGGGTTACAGAAACAATGAGAGGAATTTTTGTCACATGAGGAGCTGTGACAATTCCGCTTGAAGGGACTGTAAAAAATGCATACAAGCTGGTCTGAATGTCATGGTGGCAGTGAGGACGGGATTTACAACACTTATATAAGATATCAGTGATGTTGCGGATAATCTACGCACTGATGAAATTGTTGTGGTACGAGCAGCTGCCCTGAATACATAAGAGTGGATAATTTCTTGTCTCTGGGTGAGTGGTAAGCATGTCTGCTTCTGGAGTTTGCATGCTCTGCTCGTGTTTGTCTGCGTTTTCCTCACATTATCCCCCCAAACATAATATGGGTGTGAATGCAAGTGTAAATTGTTATCTTTCTGTCAGTGGCTGGCAACCAGCTCAGGTTATGCACCACCTGTTTCCCAAAGTCTGCTGGTAAAGGCTTGAGTTTATCCACGACCCGAATGGCATTAAGCAGTAAGGAAAATGACTATTCATGTTCTCCTGTGACGTCACTGCTGTGAGTCATGTGAGACTTCACCCGACCATAGCTCTGCCAACCAGAGCTCAGGCTTCCCCCTCCCCTTCCCTTGTGGTCTACGTGCAGAGTAGCAGCATCTCAACTCCAGTCTTTCTCTCCTCTCTTTGATTGAAATCCCTCCCCTCCCCTTCCTGTGTGAGCTAAAATCACCTCATGTTGCGGTTTTTTACCATCAAGCAGAATCAAAAATGGGGATGCGATGGAGCTATTGGCTTTTTCCATTCCACTTGGCCCATTCTATTACTAATGCTGTTCTTTATTTGGCAAGTCCTAATCACTCATGCAAAGCAGGTAAGAAAAGTACATTATCTGGAGACAAATTGAACAGGACCACAAAATAACTGAAATTATAATCAATTGTGTGTGTTTGAGACTCATTTGTAGCTACAGTAGATATGCTGACAAAGTGCCATTGACCAGGTCGTCTATGTGGTGTAGGCCAGGGGTCCCCAACCTTTTTTGCCCCACGGACCGGTTTAAGTCAGACAATATTTTCAGGGACCGGCATTTAAGGTGTGGCGGAATTAATACAACAAAATAATATGGTATGAGCTGCATGAAAACTGTGGTGTTTTCGAAATATAATAATAAACACAAGGAGCGTCTAATCTGGTCGCAACACTCTTATCGCTCTGGTAATGTTTAATGCCTTCAAAATACGATACAACGCAAATTCAAAGTGCATGAAAATGACGACTCACCACAGCCCCGAGCTTGATTTTCTGCAATCAGACAGTCCCATCTCGGGGTAATAGGAGACAATGACACCTCAAGTGTGTGGTTTATGTCCAGTCTACTTCGTAATTTTGTTTTCGTCGCTGTTGCTGCATAAACTCCCCACCTCACACAGGTAGGATGTCGGAAATAGCAAAAGTGCTATTGTGGCGATCTCAGAGTATTCAGCCATAACTTTGATCCAGTAGTTTCGAACATACTTTTAAGGCGGCCGTCATTTGCGATCTCCAAGCAGCTCTTTTACTCATTTTGCGGGCTTCAGCGTTTTGTTTATGAGCGTCATCGGTCACGTGACCGAGAAGTGTGGCTTGACGTGAGTCAAGCGTGACACAGACGGATGTAACAGAGAATCCGGTAATTTTTCAAAATAAAACACATTTCGTATTCCGAAATAAATAAAACGGAAATAAGGCAAGTTCTTTCTGTGCGGCCCGGTACCAAATGCCCTGCGGACCGGTACCGGTCCGCGGACCGGCGGTTGGGGACCCCTGGTGTAGGCCCTGGGTTCGAAGTGATAGTAAGAGTGTAGATTAGTTATTCTGATGTCAATGTTCCAAATGTTGTGCTGGCAGAATACCGATGCAGTATGTAGCATCACAGACATCCATTATCCGAACCACTTATCCTCACGAGTGTTGCGGGCTTGCTGGAGCCTACCTCAGCTGTCTTTGGGCAGTACGCGGGGGACACCCTGAACTGGTTGCCAGCCAATCGCCACATCACAGTCCTTTCCCTGAAAACGATACTACTTAATTTAACAGTGGGGGTATATCCTAACCGTATCAGCTGCATGGTGTGTATGTCCCGGCATCCACTATCCAGTCCCCAACCAGTCAGGACAAATGTAGAGTCACAATGCTTGAAACTCTTCAAGGGCCTGAGACATTACAGTACAGTATATATCCAATGTATGCCGCCAGAGAGCTGGTGCACATCTTTTTAAGGATTAGCCACTTAATTAGCTGCTAGTTTGCTGGGGAATACAAAAGCCCAGCATGCAAGTGTTATTTTGTAGCACTTTTTATGAAATGTAAAGAGTGGGAGAAGCAAAATGAAAGTTGTGTGGCCATCTTTAAATATGACATGAAAAACAAACAATAAGATGACATTAGCATCCGTTTTAGTGAGAAGAAAGGATGATGGTTGTTGAAGGCGAACACAACTGCAAGCAACCAACAGAACCACCACTAAAATTCTTGTTAACCCATTCAAGGTGCTTTGCGCCAAGACCATAAAACATTGTCATCCTTTGGCATGATTCTTTGGTCAGATGGCATTTATAGTATTGATAAGAGTAACAAGATTAAATCTGAGGTAGATAGGGCTGTACACTCTGTTCATGAGTGAGAAATAAATAGGACAGTGCAAATTAATAATGATTTGAAACAGAAGGTAATATTTTTGAAGGAAAATAATATATATTTTTAATAGCCACGTCAGTTGTCACGATCTTTACTTTTGTGGACTTTTTGGATTTGCTTAGAATTATTTTGGACCTGATTCAATCATGTTTCATGTTACCTAAATTTTGTGTCTTTATCTGTCCTATATGTGAATTTCCTGTCTGGTCATCCAGTCTCTATGGCCTCAACAGTTCTGACATTTGTGTATTAGATAATCAGCTCTCCCCATCTGCTCATGTCTTGGCCAAGTATGCTTCATTGTCACATTGGTATGTTTGTATCTCGCACTCTGTTTTCATTCACTGTGCGTCTGTTCATAACAATATTTCATGTGGAATCTGTTACTCGTATGTCTTTCTTCAATTTGTATCTTGGCATTTAAAGTCAACCAAAGTAAAAAAAAAAAGTTGAGAATAGCTTATTTTGCTTTGACACGGAAGACATTCGTTTTCTGCTGTTACTTCTTCCTCTACGCCGCACAAAGAGAAGACACAGAATATTGGGTTCGAAGTGATAGTAAGAGTGTAGATTAGTTATTCTGATGTCAATGTTCCAAATGTTGTGCTGGCAGAATACCGATGCAGTATGTAGCATCACAGACATCCATTATCCGAACCACTTATCCTCACGAGTGTTGCGGGCTTGCTGGAGCCTACCTCAGCTGTCTTTGGGCAGTACGCGGGGGACACCCTGAACTGGTTGCCAGCCAATCGCCACATCACAGTCCTTTCCCTGAAAACGATACTACTTAATTTAACAGTGGGGGTATATCCTAACCGTATCAGCTGCATGGTGTGTATGTCCCGGCATCCACTATCCAGTCCCCAACCAGTCAGGACAAATGTAGAGTCACAATGCTTGAAACTCTTCAAGGGCCTGAGACATTACAGTACAGTATATATCCAATGTATGCCGCCAGAGAGCTGGTGCACATCTTTTTAAGGATTAGCCACTTAATTAGCTGCTAGTTTGCTGGGGAATACAAAAGCCCAGCATGCAAGTGTTATTTTGTAGCACTTTTTATGAAATGTAAAGAGTGGGAGAAGCAAAATGAAAGTTGTGTGGCCATCTTTAAATATGACATGAAAAACAAACAATAAGATGACATTAGCATCCGTTTTAGTGAGAAGAAAGGATGATGGTTGTTGAAGGCGAACACAACTGCAAGCAACCAACAGAACCACCACTAAAATTCTTGTTAACCCATTCAAGGTGCTTTGCGCCAAGACCATAAAACATTGTCATCCTTTGGCATGATTCTTTGGTCAGATGGCATTTGTATCACCGCAAAGCACAATGTTTGATTGTACTATTAGTGGTGTTGATTTAGGAAAAAAGTGACAAAAGAAGATCTTTCCAACATAAATTTCCATCTCATTTTTGGTCACATCATCAAAACAAAAGCCCTGACGGTAAAAAGCCAGTCATCACATGGCTTTCTTGAATCACGTGTGACATCATTTTGAGGAAGAACTTAGTGGAATTACTTTAAGTATTCCCAAAAATGTTGTCAGGATGGGAAAATTTTAGTTTCCAGTTACACCCTTCCTTTGTTATTATAGGGAGCAACATTTGCTTACTACATATTTAGTCAAATCTCTGTCTGCGAAGGCCATTCATTTATTCCATGGACGTCGTGGTTTCCGAAATAAATGTCATCAGAAAATATATGTACTGTTTCCTCATAAGTTTAGGGGGTGCAAAATCATGTCAAGTGTGTCGGCACAAATTAAAAGAAAAGGATAAATAGTACCTATGGGAAAACTATTATTTACATATTCAGCTCCTTCTCAGGCTTCATCATCCTCATAGTGATTCGGAGAACCTGAAAAATAAACCGGCATTCCGCAAATGCATGGATCAAATAGGTTAAACATGCAGTTATTCATCAATCTACCTCAAAACAGGATGCGTTATCTCCACCTCCTTCAGAAGTCAAATACTGTAACCACACTTGAAAGTGTTCTCACCATTTTAGCAGAAGTTTCTCTATTAGTTGGCGGTCCTTGAGCAAGAAACGAAACCCCAATTGTTCTTCATTAACTATTTGGTAACAAGCATTGCAACCTGTAGCATTAGAATGTTAATGAAACGAAGCAAAATCCTCCAAAACAATGAAGAACAGCTATTAAAGATTCAAGTGTCAGCTGACAGGCCATCATTCACACTCGCATTATAAGTACCGTGTTCCAATTTCCATATCTATTCTTTTGTCCAATGAAATGGGCGTATCAGGAACGAAAAACCTGATCCGAGATTCAAATCCAGAAATGACACATGATGGTGTATGTATAAAATCAATTAACAATCAGAAAAGACAATTTTGTTGAGGATCATCACGGGGCTCAACACGGAAGACATTCGTTTTCTGCTGTTACTTCTTCCTCTACGCCGCACAAAGAGAAGACACAGAATATCTTCCATGTCAAGACAAAACAAGCTCAAGGCAAACAAATTACAGTAGTATTTTGTTTCCTGACTTGTGTTAAATACACACATAATAGAAGATCAGATAATGGCTGGTCTTTCATTTTTTAATTTCCAATTTCCAAAGGAAAAATGGGAACTACTATAGCTCATTCCTGTTCAATGTAGACAGCAGCACTGCCTTCTAGCGGTCGGAGGAGGAATGGCCTTTCAACACATGAGTATCTGAGACCTTTGTGTCTCGAAACTGCATAGAAAGTTTGTCTCAAAAGGAAATGCGCGGACCCGCTGATCCACAAACGCATATGCAACACCTACCAAATGCACATCTTAGGTTAAAGATTTGAGTTCAGTTACCAAGACAAGCACCGAACCCGCTTGGTCTTCTCCACACTTGATGGTCCCAAGACTGTGACTACTTTCAGATGCTCCATCAAGAATCACCTCATTGCATGGATGAAGTGATAATACCCTGACATGATAATACCCCGAGTGTTGTTTACTAGAAGTAAATGCTGATATAACGTTAAGTTAACCATATCCTTCCCCCACGAAACACATGGGGGAGGGATACGTACGATAAGATGTACTTGGTCATTTGTTGGGTGGGCAGGCGCTCAAAAGATCCCATTATTTGTAAAAATAAATAAATAAATAACAACAACAACAATAATAATAATAATAATAATAATAATAATCATGTCCAAATTCCATTTTCCATAATATACTTCCTTGAGAGCAGTGGTTCTTAACCTGGGTTCGATCAAACGCCAGGGGTTCGGTGAATTGGTCTCAGGGGTTCGACGGAGCCTCTGCCATGGAGGTTAAGACACACCCGACTCAACATGTCAATTATTTATGACACGCCCTCTTGGTCATCACTGCCTGCAGATGATCAGTGCTGCGGGAAATTTAGTTCTCTCAGTAAACGTGTGAGAGTCGTAATAATACGTCGTGTGATTTTTTTTTTAGAATGCTTTAATAGATGCTAACTATGTCGAGCAAAAAAAAAACAAAGTGGCCGTATGAATATGTACCACACGGATTCACATGCATCACGGAACGGGATGGGACTCAGCATCCTATTTGCATGATTTGTCATGCCAAGTTGAGCAACTCTAGTCTCGCATCGGCAAAACTGAAGGAACACTTCTTGAATCAATTTTTATTTTTCAGTAATGAAGGGGTCGGTGAATGTGCATATGAATTGGTTGGGTTCGGTACCTCCAACAAGGTTAAGAACCACTGCTTCAGAGAGTCAGTTTTAAACTGTAAAGTGTGCTGCGTCTAAATTAATAAGGTACCAATACGCAGTACTATCATTTAGATACCAGGTTGGCCAAAATTTGGCCAGAATTTCTGTCTTCTCTCTCAAAGCTTACTGTGTTGACCCTCTAACAAGCCCTACACTAGCAGTCATTTGAGGCCAACAGACATGAGTTTAAATCAGTGACGTGGCCTGGTTGTGGTCTTAGATATTTAAATAAAAGAGGTTGGGTTACAGAAACAATGAGAGGAATTTTTGTCACATGAGGAGCTGTGACAATTCCGCTTGAAGGGACTGTAAAAAATGCATACAAGCTGGTCTGAATGTCATGGTGGCAGTGAGGACGGGATTTACAACACTTATATAAGATATCAGTGATGTTGCGGATAATCTACGCACTGATGAAATTGTTGTGGTACGAGCAGCTGCCCTGAATACATAAGAGTGGATAATTTCTTGTCTCTGGGTGAGTGGTAAGCATGTCTGCTTCTGGAGTTTGCATGCTCTGCTCGTGTTTGTCTGCGTTTTCCTCACATTATCCCCCCAAACATAATATGGGTGTGAATGCAAGTGTAAATTGTTATCTTTCTGTCAGTGGCTGGCAACCAGCTCAGGTTATGCACCACCTGTTTCCCAAAGTCTGCTGGTAAAGGCTTGAGTTTATCCACGACCCGAATGGCATTAAGCAGTAAGGAAAATGACTATTCATGTTCTCCTGTGACGTCACTGCTGTGAGTCATGTGAGACTTCACCCGACCATAGCTCTGCCAACCAGAGCTCAGGCTTCCCCCTCCCCTTCCCTTGTGGTCTACGTGCAGAGTAGCAGCATCTCAACTCCAGTCTTTCTCTCCTCTCTTTGATTGAAATCCCTCCCCTCCCCTTCCTGTGTGAGCTAAAATCACCTCATGTTGCGGTTTTTTACCATCAAGCAGAATCAAAAATGGGGATGCGATGGAGCTATTGGCTTTTTCCATTCCACTTGGCCCATTCTATTACTAATGCTGTTCTTTATTTGGCAAGTCCTAATCACTCATGCAAAGCAGGTAAGAAAAGTACATTATCTGGAGACAAATTGAACAGGACCACAAAATAACTGAAATTATAATCAATTGTGTGTGTTTGAGACTCATTTGTAGCTACAGTAGATATGCTGACAAAGTGCCATTGACCAGGTCGTCTATGTGGTGTAGGCCAGGGGTCCCCAACCTTTTTTGCCCCACGGACCGGTTTAAGTCAGACAATATTTTCAGGGACCGGCATTTAAGGTGTGGCGGAATTAATACAACAAAATAATATGGTATGAGCTGCATGAAAACTGTGGTGTTTTCGAAATATAATAATAAACACAAGGAGCGTCTAATCTGGTCGCAACACTCTTATCGCTCTGGTAATGTTTAATGCCTTCAAAATACGATACAACGCAAATTCAAAGTGCATGAAAATGACGACTC
>NW_017805583.1:2041066-2126515 GCF_001891065.2 Hippocampus comes
TTACCGGTCCGCGGACCGGCGGTTGGGGACCCCTGGTGTAGGCCCTGGGTTCGAAGTGATAGTAAGAGTGTAGATTAGTTATTCTGATGTCAATGTTCCAAATGTTGTGCTGGCAGAATACCGATGCAGTATGTAGCATCACAGACATCCATTATCCGAACCACTTATCCTCACGAGTGTTGCGGGCTTGCTGGAGCCTACCTCAGCTGTCTTTGGGCAGTACGCGGGGGACACCCTGAACTGGTTGCCAGCCAATCGCCACATCACAGTCCTTTCCCTGAAAACGATACTACTTAATTTAACAGTGGGGGTATATCCTAACCGTATCAGCTGCATGGTGTGTATGTCCCGGCATCCACTATCCAGTCCCCAACCAGTCAGGACAAATGTAGAGTCACAATGCTTGAAACTCTTCAAGGGCCTGAGACATTACAGTACAGTATATATCCAATGTATGCCGCCAGAGAGCTGGTGCACATCTTTTTAAGGATTAGCCACTTAATTAGCTGCTAGTTTGCTGGGGAATACAAAAGCCCAGCATGCAAGTGTTATTTTGTAGCACTTTTTATGAAATGTAAAGAGTGGGAGAAGCAAAATGAAAGTTGTGTGGCCATCTTTAAATATGACATGAAAAACAAACAATAAGATGACATTAGCATCCGTTTTAGTGAGAAGAAAGGATGATGGTTGTTGAAGGCGAACACAACTGCAAGCAACCAACAGAACCACCACTAAAATTCTTGTTAACCCATTCAAGGTGCTTTGCGCCAAGACCATAAAACATTGTCATCCTTTGGCATGATTCTTTGGTCAGATGGCATTTGTATCACCGCAAAGCACAATGTTTGATTGTACTATTAGTGGTGTTGATTTAGGAAAAAAGTGACAAAAGAAGATCTTTCCAACATAAATTTCCATCTCATTTTTGGTCACATCATCAAAACAAAAGCCCTGACGGTAAAAAGCCAGTCATCACATGGCTTTCTTGAATCACGTGTGACATCATTTTGAGGAAGAACTTAGTGGAATTACTTTAAGTATTCCCAAAAATGTTGTCAGGATGGGAAAATTTTAGTTTCCAGTTACACCCTTCCTTTGTTATTATAGGGAGCAACATTTGCTTACTACATATTTAGTCAAATCTCTGTCTGCGAAGGCCATTCATTTATTCCATGGACGTCGTGGTTTCCGAAATAAATGTCATCAGAAAATATATGTACTGTTTCCTCATAAGTTTAGGGGGTGCAAAATCATGTCAAGTGTGTCGGCACAAATTAAAAGAAAAGGATAAATAGTACCTATGGGAAAACTATTATTTACATATTCAGCTCCTTCTCAGGCTTCATCATCCTCATAGTGATTCGGAGAACCTGAAAAATAAACCGGCATTCCGCAAATGCATGGATCAAATAGGTTAAACATGCAGTTATTCATCAATCTACCTCAAAACAGGATGCGTTATCTCCACCTCCTTCAGAAGTCAAATACTGTAACCACACTTGAAAGTGTTCTCACCATTTTAGCAGAAGTTTCTCTATTAGTTGGCGGTCCTTGAGCAAGAAACGAAACCCCAATTGTTCTTCATTAACTATTTGGTAACAAGCATTGCAACCTGTAGCATTAGAATGTTAATGAAACGAAGCAAAATCCTCCAAAACAATGAAGAACAGCTATTAAAGATTCAAGTGTCAGCTGACAGGCCATCATTCACACTCGCATTATAAGTACCGTGTTCCAATTTCCATATCTATTCTTTTGTCCAATGAAATGGGCGTATCAGGAACGAAAAACCTGATCCGAGATTCAAATCCAGAAATGACACATGATGGTGTATGTATAAAATCAATTAACAATCAGAAAAGACAATTTTGTTGAGGATCATCACGGGGCTCATGTGAAAGGATCTGCAAAAGGCTTGGCGAGGATACAAACATCTGACTAGAGTCTTAAATGATGATCATGACCGTACTGTACTTCTTTCACCACCAACTTACATAGAGCGAATGACCTGTAACCATTTGATCCAATAACGTCATACAGTGTGAACGTGTGAATCCGAAATACAACGTTACCTACGCGATAAATGACACAGATGAGGCTGTCGATTGGACAGTGTAGCCGTCATTTTGTCTCGCCATAGCACCACACATTGGGGGATGTCCTTATGATCTTACAACTGTTTTTCAGTCAACACATCGTCATGCCAGCCTGTGAGCCACGAGGTTGAGTGATCATAGCAACAATTAAAAGACTGAAGATGATTAAGTTCAAGTAGTGGGATCAATTGCATTTAACAGCTGTTGTGAAAGTGCTATATTAGTAAAGATGCATTGTATTGTTTTGGATTGTAGTTGACGTCTACTCTAATATTCACACTTGTGTCGCCAAATTGAGAGCAATGCAGTCTAACTTTTATTATGCCCCTGTCATTCACCAATAAAGTTAAGTTATTCAAGAGTGTTTGAATTGTTCGAGCAAATAGTAGATAACATTTCTATGCTCTTGTGGCTATTAATAATATATATTAACATCTTAATCTTGTTGCCCATACACTAAACAAATGTGTAATAATGATGGGAATATGATCGTGGGAATGGTTAATTCTACATATACACATTATTCCCTCCACAAGATTTTCATTTTTGCAAGACAAAAAAAAAAATCAAAGGTTGACCTGCATCACTGGAACTGATTGTGTTCATGTCAGTGGGTATTTATGCTTATTTAACCTTGGGGAGACATATCAGATCAATAAAAGAAAAGCCTTACCCTGAGAATCATGACCAGATGCTGCATCTTTTTTCAATTTGTCTGGAATACTTTCCCATCCTTTCTCCTTCATCCTCAACACCAGTTTGTCTTTCTTGCCAAGTCTTTTCATACAGAAGAATGGCATTGTGAAGTCAAATAAGTTCCCAAGTCAAGTTTGTGGCATTGATCATTATTCCCCATGTGTGTATTAACAAGATTGAAAATGACTGCTATGGGACGGCTTCATGCCTATCAATATAATTGTGAGAGACACTCGTAACTCTTTGTGACAAACTGTACACTGCCATGCTTTCCTCCGCTTGCCTTGATCTGCTGTAAGGGAAGTACAGTACTTCACAGTAATTACGAAGGACAGGTACCACTGCGGTTAGCACGTCGACTTCACAGTGCAGGGGTACCGGGTTCAATTCCAGCTCCGGCCCCCCTGTGTGGAGTTTGCATGTTCTCCCCGGGCCTGCGTGAGTTTTCTCCGGGTGCTCCGGTTTCCTCCCACATTCCAAAAACATGCATGGCAGGCTGATTGAACACTCTAAATTGTCCCTAGGTGTGAATGTGGGCGTGGATGGTTGTTCGTCTCTGTGTGCCCTGTGATTGGCTGGCAACCGATTCAGGGTGTCCCATGCCTACTGCCCGGAGACAGCTGGGATAGGCTCCAGCACCCCCGCGACCCTAGTGAGGATCAAGCGGTTCGGAAAATAAATGAATGAATGAAAAGGTACCACTGCAGAAAGTGGATGCTAAATGATTCCTTGTCCCATATTCTTCCAAACTAAACATAGAGCTTCAAATGACCAACAATAGGACTCTGTAGAGCAGTGTTTTGTCGTTAGTAATAACATCTGACATATTTAATGGAAACATTACCCACAATGCTATATGATAGCTATCTAGCTAGCTACAGAGATAGGAATCACAACAGTATTTAAATGTAGCTACCCTTTTTGCCAGGTGGGAGAGCATCATGATGTAATGTATCAACATTATTTGTACAGTTCGTAATCCATTATGTAAACTGAAGGGTGTCATGGAGGACAATATCGGACCATGATTAGAAATTCACTTTCAAGGCACACTTTTGGAAGCAATTTATAGCAGAAAACCTGGAATGAAGCAGTCCCCCCGCAAGCAAAACAACTGCATCTTAAAAGCATTTGAAACAATCTTCTTTGGGTTTGCCTTTTGGTGTGCACACACTCTGTATGGAGAACCATATCCATAAGGCATGGCTGTCATTGCACCACTGCAAAGACTGAGAGTCGTATCTTCGCAGGCAGATACTGTAATTTGAGGCAAGGCACAAAATGATGTTGGTTTTGGTAAAACCAGGGGTGTTCACATGGCAGAGAGACTTTAAAACATGATGTTCCAGAGGTAATAGTGGGTATGCCCATGAAATCAACAGCAAGACCAAGAGGGGACTTTCTGTCATGTCTTTCTGGAGCTACAGGAGGCCCTTGGGTAGAACAAATGCCCCTTTATTCTGATTGAGTCCCCCAGGAGCCTCCAATGGTGACTGGCATGTCCCTGCACCAGAGCTTGTTGGTAGCAGCCTATCGCATTTTGAAACTGGTGATGCTTATTGACAGCAAAATCCCTCTGTACAATAGTTGGCGTGCCACAAATACTTGGAAGTTGCAATCTTCGTGGAAGAAGACTGGCCACAGAAGAAGAGTAATCAATTTGGAAGTACAGTAAAAGACGAATCTTGGCTGGAGAAGAAGATGAAAAGAAGAAAGTACAAACAACCTTCATGCACATTGAAATCCTCATTCTTAGTTTAGTTCCACAGTGGTTTCCACTTTTGTGTTTAGATTGATCAGGGAAAACTTAAACCTGAAATGATTTAGAGTTCTAGAATTTTACTGGCTGAGTATGTTTGTAAAATTTCTAAAATTAATTCATTCACTACAATCATACTCAGGAGAAGTGTGACAAGAATCGCTGAAGTGTGTGTGTGTGTGTGTGTGTGTGTGTGTGTGTGTGTGTGTGTGTGTGTGTGTGTGTGTGTGTGTGTGTGCGCGCACGTGCGCGCAAGAGCCAAGAGGCTTGGCTGTGAAGGTGAGACACTATCACAGCCAAGCGTCTTGGCCAGTACTTCAAACTTCAGCCTCCCGAAGGCCTTGGCGTAAAATTGGCAATCAGACTTGTCATAAAATCTCTTCCTCACATGAAACCGCTCAATAAAGATGTTCTCCTCTGTCAGGTTGTGAACAGACTTCTTTGTGTCTGGGCAGGGCTCCAGACTAACATTTTTTTTTTTTTTTTTTTTTTTTTTTACCAGAAGCACAGTAGCCCATATCTTAACATTTTAGGAGCATGGGAACAACATTTAGGTTCCCACATGGTAAATTGACTTGCAATGTAAATATTCACATTACCTTCATTTTCACTGTACAGGAGGTCTCCAAGATACGAACACAATAGATTCCAAGAAACTGCTCGTAAACTGAATTGTTCATAAGTAGCAAAACATTACATTTCTTAAGCTGTCATTAAAAAAACTGTAATATACGTGTGTGTGTGTGTGTGTCCCATGATAGGTTAGGTTGGAAATGTTGACTTTATCACTATATTGAGCAAGGTTTCTGACCCCTCTTGTAAACTAATTTTAAAAAATTTGACAAGCATCAACTTAGTGACCTTTTTGTGTGGTTAGTGGGTTCTTTTGGAGTCTCTTTCCCAAGCAGGAGACATTCCCGCCTCTGAGCCACCATTGACTGAGAACCAATCTCAATTAAAAAAAAAAACAAACAAACAAAAAACATGCATGGTCGGGTCATTTTAACCTCTAAAGTGGGAGTGAATGTGACTGTGCCTCGATATGGCCTGCCATTGACTGGCAACCAGTCCAAGGTGTCAGGGTGTCTACTGGCATCTGCTCTAGCTCCACTGTGACCCTGAGCAGCAGAAAAAAAACCCAATGATTGAATAATTTATACAACTTGTATGGCAGTCTTCTATGTACCTTATGAAGTAAAAACAGCACTGATCTTACACACCATTTGAGAATTGGTCATATTGGCAGATGAAAGTGTATTGTTTACTTTTGGAATTTGTATTCTGTTGTCCAGAAAAGAGGCACACTAAAGAATAAAACAGATATAGATATGGGCGTTAATGATGTTACACTGTGCAGACATTCGGCAAGTATACATCTGGGCTACCACCTCCACCAAAACTTATGTTAAATTGCTTTGCAATAAAACCAGAACGGGACAAAAGCCAGATGTTACAGAGTGTTTCTGTTTTATGTCCTATTTTAGAGATGTGTGGGTGTGGAAGAGTATGCAGGGAGATCAATGTTGGTTGAAAAAAAATCTATCCGAAAAACAGAAGTTTGTTGGTGCATTTTTTCTCCATTACTGACACAGGTAAGAGAAAAGAAAAAATGTAAATCAAAGTCAGAAGCTGGCTTCAAACACAGGTTTCAAAGAGAAAGCAATCTGCATTGTAAACAGGATTTTTAAAAAATGATGGCATAATTTTTAACACCAGTTTTAATACTGTATAATAGGCAATGGGAACTTCTTTCTCACTGAGACACCAACTGCGCAAAAGTTGAGACATGAGTGTGTTCATTGAAAGAAGAGTGCTTTACCAGAACCAGCATCGCAACATCCCCCAACCGGCTCATTGGAGGCTTTTGGTGGGTGGGTGTCATTCAGGGGCACGATGACATCATCTCTTCATGCTTCACTTGCTCCAAGACTGGCAACAGGGCCAGGATTTTTGGAACTCATTGACCCAAGATTAGCACAAAGTGGGGTATCCCCCTCAACACGCAAACACAAGCACATTTAACCATGAATGGTGATGGTCGTCATGATCACAAAGGCAACAGTGCCAAATAAAGATAAAGTTAGGCATTATCTCTCCATTTAGTCAAACTGGTGTTTCGCCTGAAGTTGTTTATTCATTTAAAGGGTACCGCATTTCCTCTGTTTTAACAAACGCAACTAACATCATATGCTGTATTTCATTCTCATGGTCCATGCAGTATTGAGCAAGCTTGGAGATGTCACAATCATCTCCTTTTCTGCAACATACAGCGCATCAATGACAATTGCAGTCACACGGGATGACAAAAGCTGCTCATTGGGTATGCTTTATGAGGCATAAAAGTTTGTTCTCCCACGTTTATTAAAGGGTACCGCATTTCCTCTGTTTTAACAATCGCAACTAACATCATATTCTGTATTTCATTCTCATGGTCCATGCAGTACTGAGCAAGCTCGGAGATGTCAATTTCTTTTTTTAAAAGTGTCACAATCATCTCCTTTTCTGCAACATACAGCACATCAATGACAATTGCAGTCACACGGGATGACAAAAGCTGGTCATTGGGTATGCTTTATGAGGCATAAAAGTTTGTTCTCCCAAGTGGCAGCTGGTCAATAGAGGGCAGTATGGAGCGGCCCCAACACTGGCAGTAGTCACCTCATTACCTTCCTTGATGACAAAAAAAAATACTTACAAATAGTTAATAAAATATAAATATATTTATATAAAAATGTCAATTCATTTCATTGGATGAGCTGGATAAATAGAATGTAGAAACAATAGTTTACAAGTTTGAACATTAAATATCTTGTCTTTGTAATGTATTCAATTGAATATAGATTCAACATGATTTGCAAACCACGGTGTTCTGTTTTTATTTATGTTTAACACAAAGTCCCAATTTCATTTGAATTGGGTTTGTAGATAGGACCAAGGTGGGCACAACACCTGAGATTGGGGACATCACGTCTGACGATTGCAGCTTGGTCGACTGTACAGAGCTGTCTACGGATGTCTCTGTCTAAATATCTCTGTACTTGGTCTCAAGGCATGCAGCACTTCCATATTCTTTCTTGCTAAGCCCGAATTGAATCAAGTGCATCAAGGTTGTGCTAGAATTGTTGATTTATTTCAAGTTTTACATCTCATCACGTTTGCAAATAAAAGTGAAGCTTATGTTGCTAACGTGCTGCCTGTGTGGTGCTCACTGTTCTTTTATAGAAAAGTGTGCATGTGTTTGTGTTGGATCCTTTTCCCATTAGTAAGACTGTTCTTTTAGGTAATTAGAAAAGAACAAGTTTAGCCTAGGTCTTGTGCACGAGGCTCTGAATTGGTCTAAGTGGTTGTGGTTTGTTTTATAACACAGGGTTGGCTGGACCCTACAAAACATCGCTGCTGCACAATCACATATTTTTAAGTTGTTGTTGACATAGACGCAGCCTGTGGCTGTGTCAAACAGTTGCTTTGTCTGCTTGTTTTAAACGCTATAAGGGCCTCAGTATGTGTCAGCAAGGGTAAATTCAAAAGGTAGAAATACAGCATACACAGCAACACAGCAACCCTATTACAGCAACATGTAACAACAAAAGTTGCATCTTGGCTACGGAATGATGCAGGACATGTTTTCAAGATTCAAAGGATCCCAGGGCTTTCAAAGGTGCATTTACAAATTTCAGAAACTATTTTGTATAATGAGCCACTAATGTAGTCTCTATGCATAAACATATTCAAAATAATTGCAACAAAATAAAATGTACATGGGGAAGGAGGATGGCTATCATACGATGATTCACAAACCCAACATGCTCCATCACCACTATTACTAAAGGTTGATAACAGTTACTGAAAAAATGTTACATTGGTTAAAAAAACTTACAGATGCAGTAGATGTATGTAATGTTTTAACATGAATTGAATAAACATATAGCCAGACATGCTTCTCCCTGGGAAAAAAATTACAGATGCAGTAGGTGTATGTAATGTTTTAACATGATTTGAATAAACATATAGCCAGACATGCTTCTCCCTGGTCACTTTGTCCAGCATTTCCAAGCATCCCGAGTCATTCGCAGACCAGCTGGGAGACAACATACGCTGGGTCATACCCGAGGCCTCCTCTCAGCGAAACTTGCCCAGAACACCTCACTAGGGAGACGTTTCAGGAGTTGTAATTCTACTTGAGTCCTCGGTAGGTCATGCCACGCTCCAACATGATTGTCTGCTGCATCCACTCCGCTACAATATCATTGGCAGTTGCATCCAGGCAAGACACACCCTAGGCTACACAAATGATGACCATTGATGACATATGTTTCATATTGGTACAAAATAAGAATAATCTTGCTGGTTTGGGTTATTGGGATTCACAACACCGTTGCACTGAAGCTAAATACTGCCTTTCCGGCCGTAATGCAATAGGGTGTGTCCTGCCTAGAAATCCAGTGAATTTTCATCATAAGGCTTCCTGAAGATATCCTAATTAGATCCGCGAGTGACCTCATTTGGCTCCTCATGATCTGGTAGAGCAGTGGCTCTACTCTTATCCCCTTCTCAAAGACCAAGCTTCTCACCCTATCTCTCAGGGAAAGGCCAGACATCCAGAAAGGAGACACAGTGCGACCACTCGTATCCATGAGCTGTTCTTTTTGTCACAACCTAGAACTTGTGTCTAGAGGTAAGGTTGGAACATGGATTGACTGGTAAATTAAGAGTTTTTCCTCAGCTCGATCTTCACCACAACAAACCAGAGATCTGGATCTATGCAGACCTTGCACCAAGCCACTTGTCATTCTTTCCCTACTGGTCAACAAGACCCCGAGCTCTTTGAATTCCTCCACTGGCGGTGGAATCTTAACCCTTTTGGGACTGAGGACCATTTGGAGGGTGTGATTCTCATCCAAACTGCTTCATGGTTGGCCGCGAACCACTCCAGTGACAGTTGAAGACTGCGGTTTGATGAAGCCAGCAGAACCAAGTCATCTGCAGCAACATAATACTAAGGCAACCAAACCCAACGCCCTTAACACCTCGGCTGCGTGAAGATATTCTGTCCATGAAGGCGATGCACAGAATTTGAGACAAAGGACAGATTTGGCCAAGTCCAACACTCACTGGAAGCAAATCTGATTTACGGCCAGTTATGTGGACAAAATCTGTCTTGAAGGCGTTCTCTATGACCTCACCTCCCACACCCGAGTTTTTGGCCTCAACTACCAAAAGTGTCCCTCACTGCTGGTGTCCACCAACAAGTTTGGGTCTTGCAGTAGTGGACACGGTTGACTGTGCATGTGTTGTGACTCATGCAAAATCTTGTTGTGTGGCAGTCAAAGGGCAAAGGGAAGATGATAGGCCAAACCGGCTGTGGTGCAATGCATGAACAGATTTTTACATTGTGAAATCAGTTAGTTTTAAAATAAAATCTATTGGAAAAAAATGATATTGCTCATTTGGGGTTACCTTTAATTTGTATACCAGTAGGTTTCTTAACAGAATATCCACTGTTACTATATCATAAAATGATATCGAAACACCTTCGTTGTATCGTTAAAACAAAGTGTCGAATCCTTAGGCCTTGGACTGTTCTTGTTTTTTTTTTTAAACGGTTACATCCCTTGTCATAACACAATTCAAATGGAGCCTTTTTTTTTTGTAAAAAGAACTTTCAAAATCTTTTAATAATTATTTGTGTCATTTCATGCCACGAGACATTTATTCAATAATTAAAATTGTTCAGCTACGAATATTTTGGGACTCATCCGAACATGCCAGTGTATTATTCTTCAAAAATACAATACGGTATAAGTAAAGATACAAATTAAATACAAAGCTCTTCGAAGCTACATTATTTTGATGTTTGCCAGGCCACATTTTTCTTTAAAGAGGTACAGCAAGACTGCAGGAAAAACTATAAATCAGTTGGACTGCTGTGTGAAAATGTAGGGAACGCAACTTCAAAGCGTCGGAGGGCTCCCAGGAAAGACTGTTATGCTTGATACCGAATGAGGTTAGCCCCTTCTATACACCACATGGCTAGCATGTCCAGCTGTGATGGTCTGATCTCCATCGGAATATTATCCAAGGGGGTGCAAAGACTAATATGGCTTTCATGGATGAGTTCAGGACTGATACAACAGTGTGGGAGCAGAGCGGGTAGGAGCACAGAAGAAAGATATTAAGGACGACAGTCAAACACAATCCACTCCCTGAAGCTTATTCGCCCCAAATTAGTTGGAATTTCAAAACCATTTTTCCATAACATAATATACATTCACTGTGTCTTCATTGTCATGTCACCATCATAATGGTATTGACTGACCAGGTAATGTTTGTGGTAGCATTTAAACACTGATGACATTTAAAGACAAATCAAACAATTAAATACATTGATCACTGATAGTAAATGCCACAATTTAAAATACAGTTTTCTAGGGCCATGGCAGTCATGGACCCATCAAATCATCAATTTTCTTCCCATTTCAGCTACACTGTCTTTGTTGATGTGAGAACTGAGCTGAAATGGGAAGGGAAACGTCATCTCTGTCAAGCTCTGTTCTGTCTGTTGGTAGGAATTAATAACAAACATTTTGTGCTTTGTGGTTGTATTTCCTGTCTAAGACATGGATACATTCTTGTTTGTGAAACTGGAAAAAAAAAGCTTGCTGTCTCCCTTCTCTGGTCTTTTTAGTACTATTCAGTCATATTTTTTTTCCCAGCTAAATGCTATTCACATTCGAATTTGAGAAGAAAAATGTATTAAACCAATCGATATTTGATTAATTTGCCAGTTTGCTAGTGTGCCAGTGTGTGTGACGATACTACTGCTGCTTCGGCTTTGTTTTCTGTTCACAGTGCTTGGTGCTATTCTAGCTGAGTCTTGACTGGCTTTCTTTGATGTCCTTTTATCTCATGCTGCTGTTGAATCTGCCGGCTCTGGAGCGCAAAAGACGAATTTTTAACCCTCTCACTCCTAATCAGTTCTTTGATTCCTTTATCAAGCAAACTCAATCAAACTTTATTTAGTCGCACTTTTCATTCATAAAAATGCAACTCCAAGTGCTGTGCATTTAAAAAACTTCAAAATTACAAAGTAAACAGAGGACCCCCCCTCCCCCCGTCCCCCAACATACACAGATGCATATCCCGACAAGCTTTAATAACCTTTGGGTGCCCTCTTCAAACACAGAAACTCACCTCTTGGTTCAACTCATCCTGCTGTGATATTCTCGATTTGGTGGCTCCATTAAAAAGTCAAGTCAAAACCTAGACCTGAGCCTTGGTTTAACGACAGAACTTGTGCAGTGTTTTCATCCATCCATCCGTCCATCCATGATCCGAACTAGTGTTAATTTGGCAAATGAAAACTAAAGGAAAATATTATCGTCAACGCGCATTTTTCGAAAGCAAGATGGGAATAAAACCTTCATTAATGAACAATAAGTTGGACTTAATCAGTATGCATTTTTGTAGCCAGAATTTTCAAACCAATTATTTATTGGATAATTGTATTGGATAAATTCCTACGGCAAACACGAATGTCTCTCGTGGCACACTTATGTGCTCAGGCCAAGTGGTTGGGAATGCATTGTATGCATTTTAGCTGGGCTTTTGTCCACGAGTACATTGGAATGCTTGAGAAAATCTTGGAAATGTCAAGTGTGATGGATGTTAGTCTTCGAGCAATAATTTTTGCTGAGTTCAAGGCAAAATTGAAAACGGGACATGATAAACAATATCCCAAAGTATTTAGTTTTTTATTAGTTGTTTTTTTTTTTAAAAGAAATGCATTTGAGAATATATTTACTGTCTTATCACAATTGACTGCCAACATGTGTAGCCAGCCATTTGCCCAGTCACCTTGGATAGGCTCCAGCTCACCTGGGACGCTAATGAGGATTTGTGATATAGATAATGTAAAGATGAATGCATTTTATTGGTTTCATCAGGGATAAATTAATAAATTAAATAAACAATTAAGTGGACCAACCGAAATTACAGACTGTACCGTGTCACTGAGGATTTAGCCTTATTCCTTATTTTGTGGGAACACAATTTCAATATTTTGTTCTGACCTCTCGACTGTAATTTTGCAAGATACTTCAGATCCAGTATGATTTTCATGACTGACTTATGTCTTATAAAGAAGAGGATGGTAGGGGTGGAGTCATACAATATTCAACCCGCCTCACCATCAGTTTGCCATGTGTGTGTCTGCCTTCCGACCCCCGCTGCTCAAAGGAACATCAAAATGTTTTACTCACCCTGCTCATCCAAATGTGAGCTCATGACATGTTTCTTCCCCCATGACTTCAATGCTCCTAGACATCTATGGAAAAAAAAAAAGAACATCCTGGAACAAGTGCTGCTGCAGGCTGTATATGGAATTCAATGAACATTGTTTGGATTTCTACTGTGTGTGTGCAGTACTATAAATGGAATTTTCAGGGTTGACAAGAATCGCTGCTTTAATTTCCAGTGTAAATGTCTCCAATTTCTGATAAAATGCAGCTACACTTGAGTCGAGAATTAATGAATATCTCAATTTAGACACACTTCAATGTAGACCCAAACTGTTTAGAGGGCAGGTAATACTCCTGTAAATGGCGAGCGATAAATTGTTGGATTGGAACCATAAATGCCAGTTAAAAAAGGTGTCAATTCTATAGATAAATGTCAACATATTTTAACCTAAAATAGAAAAAGTGGCATCGTAAAAGAAGTGTTGTGTCATTATTAAGAAAATTTAACCCAGTTATCCTTCCTCTGCTGCTCACTAACTCACATTTGCATTGAATGTTAAACGATTTACGAGCAACTCATTCACAGGATACTAAAGTGTGGTGGCAATGAGAAAAGTGTTGAAATGGTCTAAAATCATTGTTGCCACAGCTGGCCCAAGGCTTAGCACCAGCACCAGCATCTGGATCTCATCAGAGCTTTTAACACGGTAAAGGAAGCTATTTGAACCAAGTAGTCAAACCAAGATTTTTTTTTTTTTTAGGTCAAACCAAGACTTTTTGATGTCAGAAATGTTTGATGAATCATTCTGGAGTTGCTAACTCTACAACACAGTAGTTTTACATCTTAAGGGCCACGATGTCGCAGCATTTCAAATGATCACTACCTGCTTCTTGTATGGCTATTGATTTATGTCTGAAATTAGTATTTTCAAATGGTATCAATTAATTCTCTCTTGGTGGTTGGCTATTATGTTAACCAAGCTGCCTGACCCATGTGTTTGTTTTGTCCTTAAACTTTAAAGAGATATTTTTTAACAAACGGTGGACATGTTCTTAAACTGAAGACAATTATACACATTGCACAAGAAGGTTGGCCTTTAAGCCATTAATTTTAAGTTGGTGGTTCAAAAGGAAATACCAAAGACTCACAAGTATTGTAGGACGCAGGAAGCCTTAATAACTGTTTCTTTCTGCTTTTGAAACATTCACTACAGAAGATTCCACTTAGTTTTCTTGATATGTCAAATGTTTGAAATTATTTGAGTCATTCTAATTCAAGGCCTAATTCTTAGCATTGTAATGAATGTGTGGTGTTAATTCCTGTAAATTTGACCAGTTGGCTAAATTTTTTGTTCAACTATAGCGGTGATATTCAAAGGTGTCCACTTACAAGGGATTTCTCTGGGTAAAGGTCAAAACATTAAAATGTTTCATTTGCACAGTCGAACCATCAAACAATATTTAAAAAGCACATTTCCTTTTCACAACATTTATTTGTGGTTTTGCAAATGCAACATTAAGTTTTTCATGAAAAAATAAACTATTATCTACCGTCCCATAAATGAAGCTGATCCACTGGACTGTCATCATCAGGAGAGAGAGAGACAGAGAGAGACATACAACTGTGTATTATCAATATATCTGTGGAAATACACTCAGTGCAATGTGATGACACTGCCCAGAGGGAGCATTTATAAATTAAACAATAAGGGACCTAAAATTGGTCCTTGAGGCACACCGCATGTTACTACACTGACCTTTGCAGAGCATGCATCTAAACTTACCATAAACACGGGGGGGTCGTCCTCTGCTCTTCTTGATGTGGGACACTATCTCAACCCAGCTGGATTCCATGTCACTGTGTCCATAAGGGGAGACTCAGTCGTCCTCGTCATGCTCAGGATCCCGTTTAGGTATCCATCCGTGATGACAGCGGAGAGTTGGGGGAGATGGGTCATGAAACAAGACAGATGAGGGACTCTTTTCTTTTGAGTTCTGACAGATGATGGACATCCTCTCTCAGGTCAGAAATTGTTTTATTTGCCTTTTCCAACAAGCTTTTCCGGTCGTCGCTATGACTGGCAGTCATTATGATATACGAGCCCTGGTGACTGGGGCTTGTACAGCAGACTATCAGGCAGGCTAACAGCAGTTGAATAGTCTAGGGTCAGTGTATGCTAGCCAGCCGGCTCACGGGTGGGAGCAGGTCCGTAAATACAAATCAGAAAAATTGCATACGAAAATTAAAAATACAATAAAATACAATTGTCTCCGAAAATTAAAAATGTATGCCGGTGAGGGGAACTAGAACAAAGCATAAAGCATGTTCGTCTCTCCGATGAACACCAAATTCCACCCCAGAAACCGAAGCAGCGAGAACCAGCATATTAGGCATGTATGGACCTATGTGGGTCGGTATTACTTAGGACTGATTCATGTGAAATCAAACATTGCCATTTTTTGGTTACCAAGTGTGTCTGTGTGGGAGTTGAGGAGCTAGGGATTCATTTATTTATTTATTTTTATTAATGAAACACTGGAACGCAGCAATGCATGCACGCGAGCCTAATGATGTCATGCACAAAGGCTCACAAAAAATACATTTCTGCGTTAGAAGCAGGCAATACTCAACCAAATGTGCAGTCTTCAATCCGTACATCTTGGCCGGCCACACTAATGTCTTTTAAACGTTTCCCTTAATCCGAGCAGAGACTCTTCTATCATATTACAACCCTGACACTTTCCTCCACCCGTTCCAACCTGCTTGGATAAGTTTCTTCACCTCATTACCACACTCACCGTTGCTCTTGACTGTTGGCTACCCCCACATCCGTCCCTGCAAATGTTTTTAGTCTGCTGTTGTGTTCCACTGTATAGAGAACTAAGCCGGGAGTGTGTGCCATGTGCTCGTTGTTCCTGCAGAGCTTAGCTCCAGCACGGACCCGCACTTGTGTCCTGCTGTCCTGCATGCCCAGAAACTGTTTCCCTGCTGCGTCTTATCTTTTGTCTCGCCTGCCCGACGCCCTTCGCTGTCGAACCACGCTCTTGGCGGCAGCACGGAAGATGAGGTGGGGTCTGGTCGGTGTCAGACTTGCAGTTGCCCAGTCCACAACACAGAACAAATTTATCTGCTCATCTAACATGGTGACCATCGTGAAAAAAAAGTCATGTACAAAGTAATGTGTGCTTGGCATTACGCAAATGTGCTGAAATAGTAGGCCAAACATGACTGTATTTACAACGTCACATCTGGTTTGTGGCTGATGATGATCACACTAATCATGGTGTCCCCCTGAACATGATTAATTATTCTGTTTGGTTCCAATTCCAAGGCTCTGCAACACATCGGAAAAACACAAACCAGGATGTGACACATTTCAGATTTCAATTATGTAACACTTTTACTCGTTCAACAAAGAAAGGTAATTGTTTAAAAGGAATTGAAGCTAATTGTGGGAGATGCTAGTGCATCCTGTCGACTGTCAAGGTGCCTTTGAGTAAGCCACATGGGCTACACAAACTTGTGTGAACTGGAAATGAGGGATACACATTCTCACAAGACTTAACTGGACACTGGAAAGTCTAGTCTGTCCTGGCAATTAATTTTGTGCATGGTCAAAAAGGTAAAAGTTAGTGAACCGAGTCAAGCATACTCGAAATTGAACAAGTACAAATCACCCACTTTCCCAAATTAAAGAACCCCCTTAAAGTAGTTCTCTTATGTTTCCCACCCCTTCTTCTTCTGTCCCCCTCCTCTCGTGCTTCAGCCTAAATTTTTTCGACTGTTCTCATCCAGGTCTTTGTTAAGGGAGTGGAAAAGTACTGTGTGAGTGTCTCACTAGTTCCAGAGAGGCAAAAGCTCACCCATCTCATTGAAAAGTGGTCAGATGCAGCATTTCTGGATCAAATCACCATCGGTGGGCTATTTGCTAAATTTTGCCGGTCTGTCATTTGTGATCCGTTAGTGGCCTGGGCAAACCGTCCGTCATTGTCAATCTGTGATTTTTTTTCAAGCCCAACCAAACAGTAATTATTTTCAGTGCGCTTCCATTATCGCCACCATCAGTAATTTTTATTTTATTTTATTTTTAACCACATATGAGCAGTCATGTTCTGCATTATAATTCACTCATGGAGAACCCGTTCTCAACTGTCATCAAAGATACCAAGTTTGTGTGTAAAAATCATCTTGTCCAGAAGAAAAAAACCAGCACCAACAATGACCCATTACTTTGTACTTCACCGGGAAAACTTGAAAAGTCACGACAGCAGAGAGGTGCCAGGAGGGAAAGGCACGGTTAGAGGACTGTGCGATACAGTACGCTTGAGTCACTATTAATCAATGATTCACATGTCCAACTACATAGATTAATCATTCAAATTCAATTTATTTGTAAAAGCTACATTCAAAAATATAATCAATTCTTAGATGTATAGTGAAGCAGAGAAAAAAATGTTTCTGAAGCAGTCAACATATTTTAATAAGCTATAATTAAATCATGTAATGCTGGTGGAAAACAGCATAACCTGTGACTTGGCTGTGTTGACTCATTTGTACAACCCAAAAGTCACATCACCACTCTTATATTTGGATTGCCCACTGGAAGGAAGTGGAGTTCAGTGTAACTGATACTGCTGTGGAAACTAGTTTTTTGTGCACCAACTGATTTTACGGCTTCAATATGTTACATATTTTAAAAATAAAAAATAGGGCATGTAGTGTGTCTTAACCAAGAAATGCCATAGGTTGGATGCATTGTAAAATAAGGATCCCCTCCACACACAAGTGAAACAACTTTAAGACAGATTTGTTGGCTAATATTACATTTTAATTCACACATCTCTTTCATTTGGTTTTAGTCGTAGTAGAATGTTTTGTCCTTGGCTGACTCGACAGACTTGTGTCCACAGAGAGAATATGTTGATGCACAGAATAAACTATAATTTGATAACTCATTTCCCCAAAATAGGGTTTTCCTTGCTGTGATGGAGGGTCAAGACCAGGGGATTTTGTTGATCTTTGTGAACCGTAGACCTACAAACCCCCATGAGACTCTTTTGTGATTAGGATCTGTATACTGTAAAGAAACTTGTCTTGATTTTTTTTTAAAATACACTCTTATAATCCATCAAGGGTAAATGTAACATTCATTCGACTGACTATATTTTGTGCTGCACACCACACAGAGAGGCAGATGCCACACATGCAAGGAGATATTCAGAGCAAAAGACGTATGCAAACAGGGATGCTTAATGGTTATTAGCTGTCATTTAAAAAGCTTAAATATATGCAAGCTATGGATGGTGTTGGCCTTGTTGATGTCGTCAAGCTAACGTCACAGATCACAGGCCACCTGTTGACTGCCTTTCAGCTGTGCTATCACTAGCCACAATCTCATGATGAAAGCAGTTAATGACACGAAGGCCGTGCGTTGAAGGTCTGCCCAAGAACAGATATGAGGAAGGTTCCAAGGGAGGCACAAGCTGTGTGACCGGCGCGCTGAAATCTTGTGAAAGCATGTGATCAATATTTAGAGCGCGCGACCTTCATGCCTCACATGTCCTCCTGCAGCACGGGACTGCTGTATGTGTCACAGAATCTATTCTCAGTGATTGCCCAGTGAAAGTTAAGGATACCGTCATGCATACTGCCCGGAGCTTGAACATACAGTTAGTTCATACTGACCATCAAGCTTTGTTCAGTGGTTAAAGTATGTACATTTAGAGGCTCTTGAAGTATAAGGAAATGGATTTGGAAAATTAAGCCAAATCATTTCGAACTGATGTGCATACATGTAAATATTACAATCCGATCACTCAAAAAAATAATTGTATCCATGGCTACAGGAGGGCAGTGGTAATGTAAAAAATAAAATAAAACAATAAAAAAAAAAAATACTACAATTTTAAAAAGTAATGTGTGCAATATAATTGCAGCTATTTGTGTAACAAAGCATTTAAAATGGTCTTTTCCCCCTGATTTAATCATCACGTTACAGTACTGGTTCTAATTTGATGTGAACTAGATGTCTGTTTCAGTTGAGTCTTCATGCAGAGTCAAGCTTTGTTTTTTATTTATTTATATTTTTTAGTAGAGGCGCAGCTGCAGGGTGGCCACCCCCCCCCCCCCCCCCCCCCCCCCCCTGACCCCCCCCCATGCCACGGCATGCCACCCTGGGTGGAGAATGTTGAAATCTGATTTTCTTGCTATTTTCACATGGATGTAGTATTCTTAGAGTTTTTTTTGGTTTGTTTTTGACAAGTACAGTACCGTTTATTAACTGCATATTTAAATAGAAAGTGTATATTTTACCGTATTTTCTGCACTGGAAGGCACTTCAGATTATAAGGCGCACCTTCAACGAATGGGCAATTTTAAAATTCATATACAGGGTCAGGCAAAAGGATCTGACACATTTGTAGGTTAAATAAAAGGCAAATAAAGTAAAAACACAAAAAAGTGTTTTTATTTTCGAAAAGTACATATACAGTTATGCCATTTTTTTCAAATGCCATTTTGCTTTGTTTTTTTATAATGCCATTGTTTTTCGTTTCTGTTTCAGTTGCTGCCGTGAATTGCACTGGTGAGCGTCGCACTTTTAGTGTAGAAACCTAAGTAATTGTTTATCATACCATCCTCAGTCATGGTTTCATGAACTAAAATGCACATATATACCAATCTTGCAGATGGGAACAAGCAGGAGCAAACCTCAGTAAAAAGCATTTCACATTTAGAATTGTGAAGAATTAAGAGACCTTGGAGACATGGTGCTTTTTGGATATTATGAGCCATTGATCGTAGTATGCAAAATGATGTTGTTGTCTGTGATAATTGATCACTCTGATTGGCTGTAAGATAGTGGTATCGGTGCATTAGATTGATGATGTTGTACACAAAAGCAAAGCCACTACAAAGAAGCTCAACAAAATCATGCTTTTTACTGTTCCTGCTTGAACATGGTGGGCATTGTTTTAGATATGTGCGAATTCAATTTCATAAAACCCTGGCTGTGGATGAATGCCATGAAAAAGAATGACAGATGGATGCATGGCCACCCCTCACTGAGGTGTTGCGTCATTCTGGCCACCCCAGTGAAAATATCTGTTTGCCGCTGCTTTTTAGCCACTGTTGAGCCATCATTTAATGAAAAATGATTGCATGTGTATGTATTTTGTCCAAAAATGTGATTCTCTCTCTCTCTCTCTCTCTCTCTGTCTCTCTCTCTCTCTCTCTCTGTCTCTCTCTCTCACTTTTCACATTTGTATAAATACTGTAAATTACTCAAATTCAGTGTCAGCTAATATATCTTTTGATGTTGAAGCTGCTAACAGTCTCCTTTGCTCAATTCCTTCTCCTAGAAAAGTGGTACAGATGGAAAGAATGAGGAAAATACGGTAGGTAAAATGGCGTAGGCGGGGGTTGATGGGGGAGGAGCTCTGTTTTCTGTCAATGGTACCTAATAAGCTTAAGAAGCTGGAATCTTTCCACTCCTTCCATCCAGCAGATCAAAGTCAACTTTGACTTTTGGATTTGGCTGCTTAATTAGATGGATTAGTATCAAATTAGGTTTTTATTTGATGTGATTTTGCACAGCAAAAAGTGAGAGCATGTGAGGAGACCTAACATATGCAATGCTCCCATGAGTGGCATCATTGGGGAAAATGAGGGCCTCATCACTGGGAGGCCGCAGAAACATGCCGGTTTAGGTCTTCAATGGCATTCTTCAGCAACAATAGATGGTAGCTTTTTTTCCTGCTTTCTTCTGTTGCTCAAGTGGGCGAGGAAAGACTGCCAAATGTCAAAATTGTTCAAACTGTGGCTGTACGGTGATGCTGTCATGGATGGAAAATTCCAAATGTGTGTTGACTCGACGTTGAACTAATTTGTCGATAAGTTGACTTTACGATTGCGCTATGCTATGTTTTTTAAAGCTTAAAGTCGACTAATCGCTTCTCAAAAGTTTTGCGGATCTGATTTCTCAACTGGCCAATTTGCAGAAAAATGTCAAATTGCCACTCTGCTGCCATCGCCAGACATGTTTGCCACACGGGGCTCTTCTGTTCGGCAATAGAGGTAATTACTTCCCTTCAGGAGGTGCCACCAAATATATGTGTGTGTGTGTGTGTGTGTGTGTGTGTGTGTGTGCGTGCGTGCGTGCGTGCGTGCGTGCGTGTGTGTGTGTGCGTGTTTGTTGGGGGGCAGGGGTTGTTGTTCAGGGGCAAATCAATTACAATACTATGATCCATGTCCACTTTGTAAACAACGACATAATCAGGATGCTCGTGCACTGCTTGTGCAGAAAGGGCGGTGGAATATGTTATAAATATGTGCACGCAAGTTGACTAACTGTAAAGGAACATGAAAATCCCTCTGAAAAACTAACATTGGGAGATGGAATTACAGAGTGCAGAACTACTGTACTTTCCGCACTATAAGGTGCTTCGGAGTATAAGGCGCACCTTCAATGAATGGCCTATTTTAATACTGTTTTCATATACACACACACACACACACACTACGCTAAAGAGAATGGAATACAATATAATACAGCTTTATATAGAGCCTTCACAGCCGCTGATGATGTAACAAAGTGCTGTACAGGACATTTACAATACTATGTCCAAGAAATCAGAATACTGATCCATATATACGGTGAATCGGATGATAAGGCACACCGTCGGCTTTTTGAAAAAATGTACTGTGTTGAAAGACATCCATATAAGGTGTCTGCCGATTTCTTTTTTTTTTTGCACCAGTGATTAGCGAAAAGCCAAAACAATCACACCAATATTTGAGATTTTTATGGACATTATCGTCTTCCTCTCATAACTTAATGTCGCTTAATGAAGAAAAGTCTCAATGTTCATGAAATGCAAAATATTGAGGCAATTCCTTTGATATTTTCAAAGACTTATGTGGGCATAGGGAGAGAGATGTGCACGTGAACTTGGGTGGTAATTGGTCATAGTTTTCTAAAATGAAGCCACGTTAAGCTTTTTCTCCATTGTGGATGTCTATGTAAAGTAAAACGTTTAATGCCCATAAAATCCTCCAAACTGTGGTGATTGCTTTGATATTTTCTGAGGTTGAAATGATCATAGATCTAGATATGCATGTGAATATTGGTGGCAATTGGTCGTAGTTTTCTATCATTAAGCCACGTTAAGCCTTTTTACATGCACATTCAGCATTTTAGACTGTCCCGTCTTCTTTGTTGAGCAGTCTATTTCGTGTTCCAAAAACATTTTATATATGATGATTTTTTTTTCATGTCTGCATGAGCACTTTGCTTTGTGAAGCAGAGTTCTGGCTCTTACTATGAGAGGAAATCCTCCCCCTCACTCGTATTCCAGACTAATACATCAGCAATACGTCACATCAAGAAATATGTGACCCAGCTGCTGCATCATGGCTGGTCATTTGTAAATGTGCGCAATCCAGTCCACATGGGAAATCACAACTGATTAAAAAAAAAAAAATTGAGACTCAGACAGGAGCTACTACGTGCGGATGCTAAAAGCTGAGGACATGCTTTCACTTGGCACGTACTCAAACGGCATGGGGCAACCCCATGATAGGTCTTTTTATGACTCGTTTACATTAAGCAAAGAGAAAAAACATGTGACTCACTGCCAAAGAAAATGGTGCGTCACTGGCTGTCTGCGTGCAAAAAGTCACGTGGGAATGTGGGTGTGCTTTAATGCGTGCCTGTTCATGCGTATGCGCATTTGACAAGCTAACAGGCCTTCAAGTGGTTTTCTGTTTACACTGAGACATGTTAGTCACCACTTTATGTCCGACAGACATTAACTAATGTAGGCATTTCTCTGTAGCTACGGTAAAACCTGATTCAAGTTTGGGTCTGACAACGAGACCCTGTCTAAATCTGTGAACGTCTCGTTAAAGTACTATTTCCGCATCTGTTTTTTTTTTCTTTTACTTTTTTTCCCCTTATCTTTATACCACAGGTGTCAAACTCAAGACCCGGGGGCCAGATGTGGCCCACCACATCATTTTATGGGGCCCGCAAAAGCAAATCAAATACGTCAACTTGTATGATGCTTGCTAAAATCTGTACCAAAATCAAACAAATCTCATATGCAATGAATAAGAGACATATTGTAAGCATTTTCTTGTTACCAAACCCCTCATTACATGAACTTAAACAATAGTGGAATAAAACGTTATTATTGACTGTTTTATATGGTTTCAGTCATAACGGCCCTCCAAGGGAAACAGTAACTAAAATGTGGCCCATGACAAAAAAGCGTTTGACACCCCTGCTTTAGGAGCTGAACCTAACGATGTTCAAACTCCTTTACCTCTTTATGCCACCGTAACTCACTAACTCATCAAGTATCAAGTACAGCTTTATTGTCAAATGTGCAGCACAGATGAAATTTTCTCCCTCTTAAACAGACAACAGACAACAAGAGGAGTCGCTGCGGGTGCCTGCGCCATCATCAGTTTTTTTTTTTTTTTTTTTTTTTATAAAGGAGCACTGCAAATATGTCCTCTGCCTCTTTGGGGTCAGCATGTATTCAATTGTGCCTGGAAATGTAAGTCTGCATTTCGTATTGTATCGCAGCCACTTTGTCTGTTTGCTATATTGCACATCATGTTAACCAGTTATTTTCAAGGTGTAAGAATCATTCTGAGACGGGAAAAATATGTGTGTGGTGAGGGTGGGGGGTAGGGGGGGGGCATTGCCCTCGGTGAGCTCATAGCTTGCTTTTATAATTCAAGATTATTCAGCATCCATTGTTTACAACACAATTACATCTGAATATCAACAGCATTCTTGTGCTTGATTCACATTTAAAAGAGAAAGCGCAATGTGCAAAGAAAGCAACACGATTTGAACTGCACAGCTGCAATGCCATGAAAGTGTACTCTCTTGGATAGTATTTCAACCTTGAAGGTTGCAAACAGTAAAGTATATTCATGTCACACCGTGTTCAGCATGACCGTGGTTGAGCTTTAACTCATCAAAGCATTGATTTCTTTTTTGCAGCTAAGAGTTTGCCATTAACTCAAATGGAAGGGCGAGTGGTTATAGTGAATGGTTATTTATTTATTTTTAGAGTGGGAAAAATATTATCTTGGCCTGTGCTTGGTATGTCAATGTTTAGAGTGTAAAGTGGAGAGCATGGCTCTTTGATACTTTTGTACTTTGTGAATTGCTGTCAACTTAAGAACACAGTCCAGCTAAATTTACCACAGGCTAATACCCTGAAAAGTATCACTCACAACTAGGGTTAGAATAGTTTTTGATTTTTTTTTTTGATCGTTTTTTATTTTATTTAATCTTGACATGTTTTTAAAATTCAATTAGTTTTACTTTTTTTTTGAATGATTTTTTTTGTAGTTTTAATTCATTTTCATTTTTTTAAGTGCAATATTTTAGTTGAGTTTATGTAAGTTTTTGATTTGGTCTTAGTTTTATCTGTCTGTCTCTGTTTTTCCTCTCTGTACATATATATATATGTATATATGCGCACGCACACGCACGTTTAAAATTCTAGCCATTATGACAAATATTCTGCAAGATAGTGGCACATATATATGCAGCGGTTTACAAGCTCTCTCTTTCTGTGTGTATTGTTGTGTTTGCAATTCCTGTTCCAAAAGAAGATTGTTTTTCGTCGGACCAAATCATGAACAACAACTACACTAATATATGTTCAACTTCAGACAGGGAAACTCTTCAGAGTATCATACACATGGCCTGAGAAAATTATGAGCTGCCCTCTATCCTACCTCAAAGAAGTCACAACCTACCGTTGCCTTTGAAGGTTTGACTGTCAAGAAGAGTCAATCCAAAGTTTCTTTGGATTGGTGAAACAGTCATGTCACGGAGACTTTCTCTGATGAACCAAAATAGGTCGCGCAACTTGCCCAAGCATACAGTACCCGGAGATAAAATTACAAGTAGCAAGTGGAATGTGTAAATTCGTAAAAGTAAAGTATCTTGCATTACAACTACGCAGAGGACAAGTCATCACAAAAGTTAAAAATAAATGTAAGGTGTAGCTCATTAGTACCCACCTATGGTTCTGCCCGACAGAAAAGTAGGTGAGGTGAGACCTATTGGCATTTGCAGTTCCCTTTTCGGACAAACTTCCTTTATTATAGTTGTGTCCTTCACTGTTTCACCTCACAGGGACAATGTAATGAATCATTGTTGAACATTACTATTCAGTAAGCATTGACGCTGAATTACTACTTTTTTTCATTCTTATAGGCTCCCCTTTTTTTCCACCTCTGACACTAATGGCATGATTTGAATCCTATAGTTCTTTGAGTATGTTGGTTATATTTATACTTTAAATATTTTAAAGGTCAATAATTTCAAGAGCAGCCCAGTGTAATCATTCTGAAATCGCTACCGATCGCTTTTTAAATATTCACTCATTCTATTTGCAGGCCCGTGTTACAGTTTAATCTGGGGAATCGTGATGTAGCAAAAACTCGACCATCTGCAACAAGGTTAGAGAGACGGGGTTAAAATGGGAGGGGGCTGTCCCAACTGATCCACCTTCCACATTAACTGAGACAGCTGGTGCCAAAGCTCTGAATCAGGATGGGAAATGTTTTCACACCTGAGAATTTAATGGGCCCTGTTCAGGAAGCAGCAAGAGGTTACTGCATGCATCCGCTACATATGCATATGTGTGTGTGTGTGTGTGTGTGTGTGTGTGTGTGTGTGTGTGTGTGTGTGTGTGTGTGTGTGTGTGTGCGTGTGTGTGTGTGTGTGTGTGTGCGTGTGCGCGTGTGCGTGCATGCATGGGATGTGTGTTTGGCCACGCAAAAACACCAAGATTGTATGCCTTTCATCAAGGGGATGTTAAGAAACCAAAACTTATTCTAAGCTAGCCAAGACATGTTCCACTCGGGCTATAGTTACATGAAATAACAACTTGAAGTGGTGTCCTCCTCACATTGCCAAAATCAACACAAAGAGCCAAATTAGAAGTAATATACTGTACCAGTGACCTACGGTGAGGTTCATGGTTGGTACTGAAAGAGTCCGATTTACAAACCTATCAGTCAAACGAATGACTTAAATGTCAGAAATTAGCAAACTGACCTTCAATGAATAAAACCCGTATTTTCTGACCGGATGTTTGAAGCAGATTTTTAATATCTGGTGTTGATAGTTTAGTTTGTAGTTGTTTCTTTTTTTCCAGGTTAGGTATATCTCTCACCTTGAGGTTTCATTTGGACCAAAATCTGTCTCGTGGGGACTTTCTCACCAACAAGTTTGGATGTCTTCCCAAATCATGTTTGCACATGCCCAATAAAAAGATGAACTAGTCCACTGATGATAAAGGAAGAGCAAACAGTCGAAAACGAGCATTTTGATGTGTTTATAAGTGTGTGAATGAAGACAAACAATAATTGCTGTAAATTGAAGAAAACTTGTAACTTGGAAATGGTCTGCGTTTGCCTAATAGTCAGTCCACATTTATAAGGCAGAGTACTGTGCCTCACCACGAGATTTGTCTGCCTTTTATGGGACCCGCAAAACTAAATACCGGAATATAACAAAAACATTTTAAATACAATCACCTGCCCATGTACTTTTAGAGTGTATACTAACAATGTCTGAAGGCGGGTTATACCCTAAACTGGTTGGCAGCAAAGATCAGTGATCTATTTTGTTGTTTTTCTTTTAGGTATAGACCAGATAGACTGAAGTAAGTAAGACGAGATGTTTTTTGCGAATTCTTGGCTTGCAATGACTGCAAAAACCCTTTGACCCATTGGAAACACCAACATTTGGTTTTCTTGTTTTGTGACGGTTTTCCAGAATTTTACTGCATTCTGGTTCCATTTCTGTTGGTAAACTCAGTCTCCACTTAACCCGGTGAAATGCATGTTCTATTAGTTTTTAGTATGGGGACTGAATTGGAAGAATGCAGTTTTCACAGTTAATGGGGACCGGAAACCGCCCCCACTCCCCTATTTTATATTTACATTTATTTATATACTTTTGTCTTCTACTTTCTCCCTTTCATAATTGTGCTGCTGTAAATTGGGAATTTCTCCATTGCGAGACAAATAAAGGTTTTCTAATCTTGTGTTATCTTATTCGTTGACATACGTTCTGGTGCGATGGTGCAGCCAGCACAACCTGGAGCTGAACACCTTCAAGAGTGGAGAGATGATTGTGGACTTCAGGAAACATCCTTCGCCACAGCTGCCCCTCACACTATCCAACTACCCTGTGTCAACCGTCGAGACCTTCAAGTTCCTGGGAATCACAGTCTCTCTGGATATGAAGTGGGAGGCCAACATTAACTCCATCCTGAAAATGGCCCAGTAGAAGAAATACTTCCTGAGGCTGCTTAGGAGACAAGGCCTGCCACAAGAGCTGCTCAGAGAGTCATTAAATCAGTCATGTGTTCCTCAACCACAGTTTGGTTTGGGGCCGCCACAAAAAAGGACTACAGTAAATCCGACTGCAACGGAGAGTAAGGACTGCGGAAAAAAATAATAATTGGCACCGCCCTACACACTCTTGGCATGGAAAATTCTACTGGACCCCCCACACCCTGCCCACCACCTTTTCCAGCTACCCACTCCAGGTACGCGCAACCTAACCATGCGCACCAAAACCAGCTGACATTCAAACGCCATCTTCCATCTCGCCGTTAACTCCCTAAATAGTAACTCAACAGTAGCTCTTTGCATTTTTGCACACCCCTGTGGAACAGTTTTACCACACTGATAACTGTAGCTCCAGCTGTCTACATACTTGAACTATTGTCACTGATCAATATTCCACACCACCAGACACTTTAAAGCGCTCAAGGACTTTCTGTTGCACACCTAAAGTGGTACGACAATTACTGCTCCTGGTTACTTCAAAACGTTTTGCAACGGTTATCTCCACCAACTGCACATCCGTCATAGTATTGTATTCTACCACTGATCACTTTAGCTCTGCTTGATACTTTGCACATTGTCTCAGCCGTCATTGGGTGGTACGACTGCGCAATGGTACCCTTACATTACGGAAAGTCTTTCGAGACATATATGTCATGTCTTTGTTTATCGCAGTTGCTTGTTATTGCAATACTACTGTAGCCTGTGCTTTCAGCTCGTTTGAGATTATGTGGGAATTAGATGTAAATTGGGGCCAGAGGAATAATCGCACGCACCATTGCCGGCATGATTCAGGTCAGTGATGGTTGCGAAAAGCCGCAGACACTGAAAAAAAAATGGTGTATTGAGTGAACTCCATTTTGTTTTGTCAAGTAAGTGGCTGCACACAATAGTTGTTGTCGACTTCAAAAATGCATCTGCATTCAGATGATTGTATTCCGTGCAACCACTTGACAAAATAAATTAGCTCAGCATTTTTTTTCAGTCTATGTTTCCAGTCTTCCCACTGAAATGTCGCGGTGGCCAAAATTCCCATGGGAGACAAGAGCTGGCTGTGCACTGGGTTGGTGTGTTTTTCCTCTCTGACTCACAGCCAGTATTGTTATTACAATATGATTGTTGTAGTATCTTGTATTGTTGTCTGGGTCGAAGTTATTTTCAGAATTAAGCGTCTTTGACCATATTTCAAGTTTTTGAAGTTCATTTTTCCCACGTGTGCACTGGGGATCTGTCCACCTTCCACACAGCCACTTCCACAGTTGATAAAAATCCTCCTTGTCAAGTTCTCTGATGCTCTCTCTGATGTCTGCCTGGTTGTACTTTCCAGTCGTCACATGCAAGCCACTCGTCCACTGTGCCGCCTGCTGGGATTCAATATCACTCCGCTGTGTTCGGGTGCTGTGAGATGGTGTATTATCAGCTTGTCTTGATTCAAAAAGTCAATGTAGCCTCTGTCACAAGCAGTTTTCAACTTTGGAATAAATTCTTTTCTTGTATAGATGTATAGCTTCTGTATAGTCCTCATAAATCCTGGTTCTGTATTTGTGCTTTACATCAGTTGGCCTGGGTCTGGCCCTTCTGTACTCAAATTTCGCAGTACGATAAACTCGCTCTAACTTGACATTCTCTCGCAAGTGGAGTTTCTTCCTGAAATCTCTCATAACCTTTTTCCTGAGTCAGCCCATATTTTGTTTGGTGTTTTCTCAATTCCATGAATAACCAAATTGGTCCTTCTTGACAGGCCCTGTAGTTAGTCAGTAAACATCAGCAGACATTCACATATTTTACAGATACAAATTGGATATTTTCACAATCACCAGTTTGTATGTTATTGTCATCAATTTCTTTGTGAGTCAAATTAATTCAGATGGCCGGACATGCTGCCGCTGAGCTTCTGCTATTGCTGCTGGGGTCCGGTGTTGAGAGATGGGCTTGGAGGCTTGGGATCATGATCATGATCTTGATTAAATCTATCACTTAGTACTAACTACAACAGTTTAAATCCTCTCTGGGCATCACAATAGCTTGATTTCTTTCACCCATGTTCTGCTCTCTAGTTTTCAAGTTGATTTACACGACCACACTGAAGAAAAATGCTATGTTGAATTTACTCAATTGTATTTTGTTAAGTGGTCACACACAATAGAATCATCTTGATTTTGACACATTTTTACTTAGATGAATATTCTACTTGAGAATGTGTACGGCTCCGGATGATTTTATTTTGTGAAACCACTTAATGGGCGACTGGTTAGCGGGTCGACCTCACAGTACCGGGTTCGATTCCAGCTCCGGCCTTCCTGTGTGGAGTTGGCATGTTCTCCTTAAGGCTGTGTGGGTTTTCTCCGGATACTCGGGTTTCCTCCCACACTCCAAAAACATGCATGACAGGTTAATGGAACGCTCTAAACTGCCCCTAGGTGTGAGTGTGAGCGCGAATGGTTGTTAGTCTATGTGTGCCGTGCGATTGGCTTCTGACCGGTTCAGTGTGTCCCCTGGTTGATGCCCGTAGACAGATGGGATAGGCCCCATCATGCCCCGCGACCCTTGTGAGGATAATCAGATCAGAAAATGGATGGATGAATGGATAAATGGAAACCCCTTGATCAAATTAACTGGAATAAATTCAACAGAGCATTTTTTCAGTGTTGTACAAATGTAGTCTTCACAGGCAAAATCCATATCTGAAACTAAAGGCAGACATTCATGGCTAATAATTTGAACATGTAATGGGACACACATTGGCAACATTAAGTTCTCAGTTACATTTTCCAGCACATGTACTCACATGAAAAATGGGCTGCTTCAAGCAAATTGTACTTTAAATTGTGCTGGAACTTGATTATCATGGCCAGATGTCTGTAAATTAAAGTTGGAGTTTTGCATTTTAGTTATGAAAAGGAATACCTCCCATAATCTAGATTATACAATACCTAAAAGTCCACCCCTACTCAATTCTTGGCCTGTGATGTGGCGTTTACTGGGTAGATGTGATTTCCTGTCTTGTCAGCTGGTCGATCTACTGAGGGGGCGCAGCTGCTTGCCAGAGAAAGTGAATCTTCAACAATCTGTGACTCACTTCTTTCCCCACTCCACTTCCTACGTCAGTCTAACTTGATTAAGATGATCTGTGCATTCATGAACAGCTAACTGTGTGTACACGCGTCTGAGTTTTTATAAAACGGAAAGCAAAAGGGAATGTGGCAAGACCTTTTTACGCAACGTCTTGGAGGTTGCGCAACACAGAGAGGGCCTTTGCCGTCCCACTCTCTGTTTGTGGCTCAGATACTGCCATTACAGACGAGACGATATCCATTGGGAGAGGTAACAGAATTCCTTTTAATGGGACACTCTGAATACAAATCAGTGAGGAAACCTCATATTAAAAAAAAAACTCAAGATTACGAACACTAGCTGACAGTTAGCATGTGTGCTGTTCACCCTTCCCTGGCCGCACATGTATGCATAGTTATTACACTGTCCACGATTGAGTTGTTTCGGTCCCATGTAGAGTGCAAGTAAATGAACTGTCTGCCTTGTTCGAGTATGGAATCTATCTCATTTCCCTTTACCTGAACTGAAACTGTCATATTAGTGATCCGAATTAACAGTAAGGAGACATTTTAACCCCCAAAACAACGTCTGCTGTCTCCTTCAACCTCTGCTACCTAAGGCATTTTATGCACATAAAGTGCTGGAGATATAAAATTAGATGTCTTGTGTCCTATCTTGTTCACAATGTGAACTTCTCACAGAAAGGCTTAATCTGAAGCTAATTTGAATTTGGAACTCTCACTGAGGATATAGTGTATTGCTAACCACCAGCCCATATAGTGAAAACGGAGCTGACCTTCACTTGTTTATTGATGTTGTTGCCTTCAGGAAGTGAAAATAGTGTTCATTACATTATCTAACCAGGGAGCTGTTTTGGCTACTGAACCTAAACAACAATAATAATTTATTGGCCTACAAAAAGTCAATGCTCTTTATTTCTGTCATCTCGGTCGACCAAAATAAAACTAAGGGAAATCATCTATCTATGACGACTTCTACAGTATACTGCTGTCATTCAGATTTATGTTCACACCTGACTTGCACTGGTTACATAACAGAAACGATACGGGGCAGAGTTTCTGTTACTGTGATGAATGCTGCAGATGACATGAGCTGAAGAGGGATGTGACACAACCCTGGAGATTTCTCAGGAACAACATAATCCTAAACAAGAAGGTCCACCCAGATCCTCCCAAGTAAAAGAAGCAGGGTGGCCTTTTTTGGGGGGGCGGGGGGCAAACTGCAGCTGCTCCCTGCACAATAACTCTTGAACATGTGTAAGTAACAAGGACAAACCATAAAATATGTTTAACAGCAACACACAATCATTTGGATCATGCACAATCACACATTTTGCAGTGAGCCACACCTCATCACATCACAGGCAAACCTCTGACCTCAGCTTTTAGATTTCCCTCATGGTATCGTAAATATCACACCTGTACATGGACAGGACATGTTTACTTCTTTTTAATGGGATTGTGAATTGGATTTTCATTGAACTATTTAATGAAAATTAGACAGCAGATAACGGCCCAGTGGTCCAGTGGTTAGCATGTCGACCTCACAGTGCAGAGGTACCGGGTTCAATTCCAGCTCCGGCCTCCCTGTGTGGAGTTTGCATGTTCTCCCTGCGTGGGTTTTCTCCGGGTACTGCGGTTTCCTCCCACATTCCAAATACATGCATGACAGTCTGATTGAACACTCAAAATTGTCCTGAGGTGTGAGCGTAAGCGCAGATGTTGTTGAACCGGTTGCCAGCCAATTGCAGGGCATGCCCTGCAATTGGCTGGCAACCGGTTCAGGGTGTCCCCCGCCTACTGCCCGAATACGGCTGGGATCGGCTCCAGCACCCCCCGTGACCCTTGTGAGGATAAGAGGATCGGAAAATGGAAGGATGGATAGATAGCAGATCCATAAAAGTGAGGACTTTGGGTTCTCACATCGTTTTCCAACAATACAATACATATTTATTTATATAGCGCTTTCACAACAGCTTCAGCTGTAACAAAGGGCTTTACAGAACAGTTAACATAAAATACAATGATATAACACAACACATAACATAAGAAACAGACATTCATGAAATCTTAGCCACTTTTCCTGCATACACTTTGTTGTTTGAAGCCGTTTTAGATGAAAAGAAAAAAAAGGAAAACAAGGCACTTTGGAATCTAAAAAACAAAAACTACAACATTAACAAAGTCCAAAAATGAGTTTGAAACTACTAAACCAAAACTGGGGATCAACTTTCTTCAAAAGGAGACAAGCCAGGACTCTGGGAAGACATGACTCAGCAACAGGAACAGATGCAGTAAACACAAACAATGAACCGACAAAGACAGAAAGCACACAGCAGAAATTATCGATTGCATGTTAGAGAGCTCAGCAGGTTTTAGTAGCCATGCAAAACATTGATTTGAATGTTGATATTATTCATAAAACCGCCACTTGATGGATAAGAGCAAACCACCAAAACAAAAAGAGCTGTTTCAATTCATCATTACTGTTGTTTGTGTGAAAATCTTGCCAAGACAACAATAGATCATGACACTGTGGTCAGGCAGATTATCTGCCATTTGAGAAGGGAACAGATTAAGGACAGAAAGAACATTTTCCCTTGGCAGATTCTGGATGAGTGAAATTCTGGACCGTGAATCTCCCCAGATACTCTTTGAATGCTTTGGAGTTTTGAGAAACACTTACGTGCTGATTTCGTTTGGTATTTTGTATCTAACCTTGAAATCCTGAGTATCTTCCAATAAAATCTTTAAAAACCTAAAGAGAGAGAGAGAGAGAGAGAGAGAGAGAGAGAGAGAGAGAGAAACCAGGAATAGTCCATGCTTCAGGGTATCCACTGAACAAATATACTGCCGTCTCCCATGACATCACTTGTACTGACAGTTTGTCTGCATCTGTGATTTGTGCTCGTTAAGTCTTAAGTATTAGCATGTGGCATGTTAATGCCGTGATCTACTAGGAGAATTGTGACACCAAAATTAAAACAACATCGTCCAATGACCGTTTTGATTGATTTCCATCAACCTCTGATGGGGTAATACAATTGTTAAAATACAAAGCATTTAAATGATCAATGGAGTGGACTATATGAGACATTTAACCCTTGATGTCCAAACCTGTTGGTGTTTGAAATGTACCATTAAGTGAGTCTTTGTCGATTGATTGATAGCTAAATGTTGAATGGTGTCTTTAGTGTCAAATGCATTGATTGGTTGATGGACTGATTAGCCACTGTGATCTTGTGTTCATACAGCACTGACCCCTGTCGGCGCTCCTTCCACTAACACACCATCTCAATTTATTCCCGTTCGCCTTTTATTGGTTTTCCAATCATCGGGCCAAGTTTCAACATCTCTTTATCCCCACCTCAGGCACAAACACATACGCAGGCACCCCTGGCGCTCTTTCCTCCCTTCCTCTCTGAATTTAAATCCAAGCTTTTTTCCGTAGTGTTGAGACCTGGAGAGGCAGTAGCTGATTATTGAGCACATGACCCTGATTGACCCTTGACCTTAGTCCATTGAAAGAGGTGTTGAGAAATGCCCAAGGCGGCCCGGTAAAAAGGACACTTTTGTCTTCCCTGCACTGGCTAGCAAGGTGTTAAAGATGTGGAAACACACACATGGCTTGTGTTTACTTCTACAGAGGCCACACACACACACACACACACACACACACACACACACGTGTGCATAACTGCACACACGGACAGTCGCAAATAAAATGACCATCTTCAATAGCAGATAAAATATTGTTTTTCTGAAATGGATTTGTTTTCAAAACAAATCTTATACTGTACTGTATTTTTAAACAGCTACGGGAGATACAGATGTGGTGGGGAAATCAAGTACTGTAAGTCGAGTTAAGTTCCTGCTAAAATTCAAGCAAGTCATTACTTGGGTTAGGCAAGTCACAAGCCAAGTCGTACCATCTTGCTTGTTAGTCATAACATACAGTATATTCTCAATAAAAAAAATAAACTCGTGTTTACTAATCTTAACAGTAAAAAAAAAACATTTACACCTAATAAACGTTAAAAGAACAAGTGGGATTATAAAATAGAGTGCATTGGGAATTGAATTATTTAAACATCACATTTCAAACTCAACCGTAACTGCCAACACTCCTAAACATTAGGAAGAAAAAAGCAATTTGCTGGTATGAGTAAATTTTATACTCTGTTTATTTTTGCGTTATGATATGTGTTTTTTTTTTTTAACTATCAATGAGGTATGCTGTATGCTGTGATCGAGTCAGATTGTATGACTTGATTTACGACTTGCTTAAGTGAAATAATGACTCAACATGCTTGAAATGTAGGTGGGACACACTTGACGTTTCCCACTGCAACTTTGGATTTGCCTGAACCTTCAGTGTTGAGACTCGAAAACAACCTACTCCCACCTCTGGCTACATACTGAAACTTAGTTGGTCAAAATTGTAAGGTGAATGCTTTCAAAGACACATGCACAACTACAAATATTCAACTATGAAAATAAGTGGATGACTTTGTATGATTAGATACAGTGAATGGCTAATTCAAATTCCGGGGGGTAAAGACAACAAGTGGAAATAAGAAAAAAAAAATTTGATGGATTTAGTGGATCACAAATGACCAAGGAGAAACATGTGGCACAGCAGCTGTCCAACAACTTCTTGTCCTCCCGTCTTCTCTTTCTCTGCACTTGATGACACTTGCAGTTTAGTGTGTGTGACATCTCTTCCAAGATGCTGCAGAGAGTAAGGCTTTTTGGAAGCTCACTATTGCGCTCAAGCATATCTCCCTAGTGATCTATTCATGGGGAGACATGCGCGCTATCATTCTGTGGCAAAAAAAAGGAATCTGTCAGTTTGGTTTTCATCTTTTAATCCGCGTGCATTGTGTTCACTACAATTCTGGCATTTCTCTTGGGTAGATTTACAATAACACTCGTGATAAATGGGAAATGGGTTAGGGAGGGACCCTAAAACTCTGAAACTTAAGATAACTCTCGGCCTTTATATAAAATCTAGCAACATCAACTGAAAGAAAACTGAGGCTTGAGACAAAATCTCACCATAAATTTTCGAACTACAAAACACAACATTTTGCTTTCCTTCATAACTCTTGTTTCATCATGATTAGTCTGTGGTTAAAAAAAAAAAAAACTCGCTGGCTTAACATCTGCATGCTGAAAAACAGTCGGTATGGGAATTTGGTCTCTGATCAAAGTCTTCTTTTTCAGGTAAAAAGGTATGTGACTATAATAGAGTTGAATTGATACCGTAGAAAAAATCAAATCCTCTTCCTGGAGGAGGATGATCAAAGACACTCAACACAAATTCTCTTAGCAATTTCTTTTCAGTAAATGTAGAGAAATGCAGTGTGTAATTGCCAATGTTTGCTAACACTTTGATCTTTGTCATCTGTCCGCCAAGGCAGGCCTCACTCATTTACATGGAATAAACAAACAGAAAAATTATCAGGCAGACACATCAATACTGGGAAGAAAAGCGAGTTTGCTTTGCATATGTGGCCAACATGTTGCTTCTATCATGACTGTGTGGATTTAGCAGATGTCAATGTGTGTTTGCACTCTTGTTGTGGGGACATAAATCTGCTTGCCCAGTCAGATTGTTGGATATGCTTTTCTCCTTCGGGGATCAGAAAGCAAGGACTCATAATATATATCATTTGATTTTTGACCAAAGACTTGTAATAAGTTTAGGGGTAGTCTTCAGGAAATGATTGTCTGAATGCGACTGTAATTGTGTGTGTGTGTGTGTGTGTGTGTGTGTGTGCGTGTGTGTGTGCGTGTGCGTGTGCGTGTGTGTGTGTGTGCGTGCGTGCGTGCGTGCGTGCGTGCGTGTGTGAGATTACGTCCCATCACATAATTATGCGCTTCAATGATATACTGTACTGTATGTAATATTCTTATTATTCTTAAGGATAAAATGTATATGTCTAGCCAAAGTGTGCGGGGTGTCGACTGTTGTGTTTACAATTGCATAATTGTTGCGGATGGCTTCATGAAGCGACGGCCATCTATATCTGCTATAACAGGCATCAGCTGAGTGTCAAGCTGAAAGGACAACTGGCAATGGTTTTCATTGGAGTCAAGGGAGTCCTACCCCAGGTGGAGGAGTTTCTGAGTTCTGAGTTCATAAGTGAGGGAAGGAATAAACTTGCGATCACGTGGATGACTTTGTTGTCTGCAGTGATGTGGGCTTTCTAGTATGGGAGCGTGTGAATGAGATCTTACTCTCTGGGCCCAATATTTTACTGCCCAGTCTGGCCTGAGGCGCAGTGTGAATCAGCACAGTGGTGGGTTTTGTTTTTTTCACAGACACGTGCAGGCTGGTGTAGCATGGTGCATGCCACGCACGGAAATGAAGCTTCAAGATGATTCATGAAGCAGTTGTTGGCGCTGTCTGTTCACCGTAGGGCTGAAAGCACACTAGCTTGGCATTTCTTAAAGCCCTTTCCTAAAACCGGCAGTGCCACCTAGAAGAGTGAAAAAAATACAACTGGTTCATTTCGCAAATTTGAAGCTTCATTTTCCCATCACTAGTGCATGGTCCATTCATGTATCACGTGGAAAGCAAAAATGGTGTAAAGGTGTAGAACGTCTATTTCTTGGTGTGATTAAATGCATTTGACAAAATCATGCCTTTCTGACTTTTATTATGTACTAACAATGAGCAAGTGTCATTAATTTCAATATGAAATTGTGCCTAAAATAAAACAGAACCGAACATAAACCATAAACAAGGAATGACAAAAACAAAAGATTAACTACTTTTAATATAGTGGATGTTCATCCATCATTATTTTTCATCTTTGCACTTATGTGCTTAGCAAAGATAATAAAAGAACGGAACGTCCAGCACAAAGTCAGCTGTGTGCGGTCATTAGAGCAGTTGTTACTTTTTCACTTTATATACGACAGTTGTGGTGCACTTTTTGTAAGTTGCTGAGTGGGTTGAAACTGTGTGCTTGTACCATGGGGTTAGTTAGTGTGAAGAGACAATGGCTGTGTGAGAAGATTGTCATGGCCCTTTTAATTAATGTTTCCCTCCCTGAGCTATGTCATTTAGTCATAGAACACTAAGTTCAACAAATGGTTAGCATCAGTCGACTCTCTGGCCTGCTCAATGTACATCAAGTGATGATCTAGGTCTAAATCTAGCAACAGAGTCCAAATGACTATTTTATCTCATATTTACACCTTGCTATTTTGAAATGGCCCATGTCAGTCAACTCTGTGAGAAAGTTGCATAATAATTAAGAACCCAGCCAATTCAAAATTGCATCTGTGTTTGCATAGATAATTCAATTTGGCCATTAACGGTCCATCCATTTGTGTTTACGTAAGCCTTTCTGCTTGTATTGGCCAACAATTGGGTCTCGAAAGGCGCTTTCAAATGTAATGGATTATTATTATTATTGCAATTAACAATAGAAATTAAATTAGACACCCCAAAACACATTGGACTTGTTGAAGGCTGTGTGCTTGACCTTGCTCTGGCCTTACTCAAGTGCTCTGGAGAGTCTTGAGTATTTCATCAGGCCACTGCTGGGTGGTACAGATGAGGGACAGGGTGGGATAACTGGTCGAAGATCATAAAAGTATCTGGAAAACAGCCCTTTTTTTTCTTCTCCTTTTCAGCTCAAGACTTACACAATAGCATTGTAACAAGGCCACAGCAGTCTTACGTAAACAACTTTCCATCCGCCTAACTCAGTTTTATAGAGAAAAAGAAAATCCTTTTGGGGAGAAGTTTGATTTATACTATTTGCAGTTATTTTGCAGTCCTAAACTATAAAATTTTCCCTCAAATCTGCGACTCTCATCACTGACGGTTAAATTAAGCAGTAGTTCCACAGTAAAGGTGTATCCTCAAAAGTCTCTGTCATTTACAGTCAAAGGCTAGCTTTTCTTCACACTTAAGCAATTCCCCTATACGTCAAAAAAGAAAAAAAGATTGTGATTGTTCAGAGGATTCCTTTGAGTCGTGAATGACGTGCAAAGTAAAACATCATGAATAGTGATGACCTTTCAACTTCATAACATGAGTTCAAGGCTTGTGTGTTGCAGTTTAGTGTCACATTTGTCTTAGCAACACAATTGAATTAAACCATCTTACCGTATATTTGAAGGTAAGAGCCCAAGAAATAAAAACAACCAAGATTTGAACAACAAGCACAAACAAATGAATAATAACTGAACTTCTACATTCTAAATGAAATGATTTCATGGATTTCCATCTGTTACCGCAACAGCCCCCCATCTTCCGAGGACATGAGTGTGAATGGATGGTTCTGTCATCTCTGCAATTGACTTTCCAAAGGTTCTTTTGTGCAGATGTTCAGATTATTTTCCCAGCAGCCAGCTCTCCACCCGCACTTCGTTCTAGCCCTCTATGTTGCACCACCTGTGAACAAGTGAATGCACTTCTAGGTCACTTGGAACACCGAGATCAGTTGAGAGACCGTGTTGTCTTCTTTCAGTTGCTAATCACAACTTTTGACAATAGGTAAGGTTGTGAACATACAGTAGATCAGTCAGTAAATATGCAGCTTTGTGTAACGATTCAGCTCCTTCTTCACCATACAGATTCTTAATCACAGGTCCCTCACTCCTCAACAAGACCCCAAGACACTTGAACTCATCTACCACCAGCGGAGGACCAAACACTGAGACCACTGAGACCAAATATGTTAGTTGTGAAATCACCAGACGACGACTTTTCACATTTGGTACATTGGCTTAGTTTTGCCATTTGACTGATTCACCATTTCGCTTCAATTCTTGCTGTCCTGGCCGTGAATACAATACAACAAATTAAATTGGCAGAAACATCAACTGAAAAAAGAAAAACACATGAACGCCTTTTTTTCCCTCTCTTTAGATCCAGATGTCACACCATCTACACAGTCTGTGCTGGTTGTACACAATAATGTTTGTTACGTAACACTGCCTGTGATTAGTTATAAGTTATGAGTTTGGCACACAACTGAATCAGCACAAAGCTCGAACATATGTTAACCATCAATGTATTGTCCAACAAAAATCTCAGCTGATCTTCAAATGGAACTCCTCCACTGTATTTATTTTCACCTGCTATGCAGCTCACCATGAAGGGAAGAAAGAAAATTGGAAAAATAAACCAACTTGAGATGTTTCACATCCCTCTGTCACACAGCATGTCTCCTGGGTGTCTAAGCCCAGAATCGCTCTTACTACTCCAGAGGTCGGAATACAGGATGATGGCAGAAAAATAACCGGCAAAGCGATCAAGTCAAGAAGGAATTTGAGAGTAGAGGTATCTTGGAGGTTTGTTTGCTGTTGACATTAGGCTCAGTGTGTGTTTGGCTCCCAGCTCCATCTGCTTCCTGCCTAGCTTTGTCCTAAATACAACTTAAATCCCGGCCATCACCGCATGCTGAAGCATAGACTAACTGGACTCTTTTCAAAGTGATTGAGTTCTCTCTGTGTGGTACTCAACAGTTACGGCTGTATTTTGCTTTCGCTTTAAGTCATTTTTAGCACACACAAAAAAACAAAGAGAAAGAAATTCAGTGCATTTCCCGAAAAAGACACTTTGAAGCATTTGACAAGTCCAAGAAAACATGCAGTGCACCCTCCTCTAACAAAGTGGATATACAAATTCTTCACACCCCTGTTCAAATGCCAGGCTTCTGTCCATCCATCCATCCATTTTCTGATCCGTTTATCCCCACAAGGGCATGCTGGAGCCCATCCCAGCCGGCCTTAGGCAACAGGCAGGGGATAACCGGAACTGTTTGTCAGCCAATCGCACGGCACACAGAGGCGAACAACCATCCGTGCTCACACTCGCACCAAGGGACAATTTAGACTGTTCAATCAGTCTGCCATGCATGTTTTTGTAATGTGGGAGAAAACCGGAGTACCCGAAGATGTTCTCCCCACGCAGGCACGGGAAGAACATGCAAACTCCACACATGAAGACCGGAGCCGGAATCGAACCCTGCACCTCTGCACTGCGAGGCCGACGCGCTAACCAGTCGACCACCGGGCCGTCTTCAGTATTACGAAAAATATCAGACTCTGAGTCTGATATTTTTTTAAATCATTTGGCTATACATGAGGCAGTCACAAACTACTACTTTGTGAGCTGCAATAGGCTAATATGGATCTTTCTTTGCAGAAGATAAAGACAATATACTTGAAAGTACTGGTTTCTTCTGTCTACGTGTTGCTTCACAATTTATCGGTGGCGTTGTTTGTTAGATTTAAGCTAAAGGCAAAGTCAAGTTATAAGCAAACTGTTATTTTAAATACATGTCTTTGTTTGATCTTTATTCATGCATCCACCGTTCCTCCCTCCCTCCATCCATCCTTTCCCCAAACAGACTGTCTTTGATTTTCTTCCCTCCATTTCTGGAGACGAGGCAACTGATTCCCGCCAATAATCAGACAGTTTGAGCATAGCTTCAGGGCATTCACATTCTGTGATTAAGGTCAATTCAGATCGATATATTTTTATTACGACATAATTAATAGGATGGACACATCTTGGCAATGGTACACAGATGGTTTGTGATTAGAGGTAAGATGCCAGGTGCGAGATCACAGGCATGTAAATAACGTTTCATGAATTTAATTTTGATATGTTTTTGATATTATGTTTTGTATCGATTTCATTTACATTTAATTTTGATGGTATTGACAATATAGTGAGGAATAAGAGTGTAGCATTGTTCACTTCCTTATCAATATCTCCAACAAAAAAGATGACAGTTGAATAATGTGATGCCAACCTTGTTGTAATGTTATTATTTATTCAAGCAGTACTTTGATTACCTAAATGCTACAGCAAAATTAATCGTATTTGACATACGTGAATGTTTTCTTGATTCTTAACACAGAAATGTGTGTTTCGTTCGTGAACGGGTGTTCAGCTTCGGGCCAGACACACACCACAGACCCTCCTACATATACACAGAAACACATATGCACACACTGACAATATAGTACCGGTAATTATGTTTGAACATGTTTCTCCTAAAGACAGCACCGAACTCAAATTTGTCTGCACAAAAAAATAAATAAATAAAATCATCTTATATATGTAGCCACACACACACACACACACACACACACACACACACACACACACACAGACATGTTCCGACTGTCATTTCCTCCGTCATAACCTGTTCAGTATTTATGTCTAATTGGGTTGTTAACAGAACTGGTAAATGTGTGTATGCTCAGGCTGCATGAGGTGTGTAGGATGTGGTTTTTCGAGCCAAGTCCATTTCAACCTTGAACATATCCACACATTCGGAGCAGATTTATGTGAGAACAGCAATATAAGAATCAGTTGGATTGACCATCAAACAGTCGTAAACCTTGCCAGCTGCCTTTCTGTGTAAGTCTGTGTTGCGCTAAATGGAATCCATATGTGAGAAAACCAGGGCGTGATGAGCAAGTCTCTTGATGAAGTGCACGGGACTGGCTCCAGATGCAGACAATACTAAAATTTGGAAGACAAACTGCAATATTTTAATCAGTGAACAAAGACATGTCATATCAGTTTATTGCTTAATATGAAAAAGTAAACCATTTGGCTTTTGTATAATTATTATTATTCATAACTTAAAGATAACCAATTTGGAAAATTAAGCTGTTCTGCGGTTGTTAATTTTTTTTAAAGCAAGAGTTCATTGTCCATAACCGCATCAGAAATCACTCTGAATAAAGACAACACCACGACCATACCCGTCTTTCCAGTGCTTATCATTTGTTTCAGTCTGAAGGGCGATTAAACCACATCTTGTGGACTCGCGCTCTGTGGATACAATGGAACAGAATTCATCATTTATTCCCATCAATCCTTTCTCGCTGCAGTTGTTAAAAGTGGTGTAACTTGGAGGAACAATCCTGTCACTTGAGCAAATGCTGAGATTCTCCAAAAGTCCCCATAAAAGGAAGCCCCAAATTTTTGAATGGAATTGCTGGATACTGATTGACTTTGGCTACCACTGCCGGGCTACTGAGCAATTTACAATTCTTTCAGCTCTCAGCATCTTCTCCAAACAAATGTCTTCTTTTTTTTTTTTTTTTTTTTTGCGGGGGGGGGGGGCATAATAAGGAATTTACATCTGCAAAAAAGGCTTTGGACAAAGCAGCATGGGGAAGTCATCTGTCAAGTCTATGGAATTATACCATTGACAAACACAGCCTCAGTCAAAACGTCATCAGTCAAAAATTCCCCAGAAACAGCTTCGGCCTCAGCGGTGACAGACGGCTTTATCATCTCTTGAGCTTCTCAGGTACATAAATGCAGCATTGCGCAAACTCCAACAAGCCACTTTTTACACCTTGGAAGGCAAATCTAATGTAAATATGACGTTGAGTCATGCCCAAGCAAGCAGTTTTATTTACCATGGTGCATGTAAACGGTTCCATTTTTTTGTGAGGAATTGAATCTGCCGTCAACCGTCCTTTTTTTAAGCATAATTTCTGACGCCTGATTCTGAGGAAATGCTAAAATGTTTAACATAACTGCGAGCGAAAGTTACATTTTTTTCATAAGGACAATTGCTTAAAATCCAAGACAGTATGCGACATGGCCTGCAGTTAAAATGCCAACTAATAAAACAAGTCTAAAGGTGTAGCTGTAAAAACTGTAATTACCTGTGACTCACATGTTGATCGTGTTTGACTCAGTGCATGGAGTTTTCCATTTAAAGCATAGACCATCAGCACAATGTGGTGGGAAAGAGGATTTTGCTACGCTCATCAGTGGGCTTACCTGGTTTATGGATTTTCTTGATGGAAATAACCCAAAGTATACTGTCCTAAAACTTGTCTGGTGGAATCCTTGCCGTTTTGTTTTTTTATACTATATACTGTACATAGCAGCTATCCTACGAAACCATGAAAGGATCAAAATCAGGGATTTAGAAGGCCATATCCTTCAAACTTGGTCGAGCGATACACACAGGATGCCCCGTTCTTCGCGGGGATAGAAACAGGGCTGGCCCCTGAATAGCAAAAATCTGTGTATTATTGACCCCCAGTTAAATCCATTAGAGGGGAGCGGGGGGATTGACCCCCCCCCCAAAATTCTTCAAAAAACATTGATTGACATTCAATATACATTTGCAATGAAAAATGTGGGGGGCTGTAATAAATAAATAAGTAAATAAACATTATTTTAAAATATTGCCTTTTTTAAAATCTGGCAATATGCAATTCCATGGATGCCGAACCATGAGAATGTGGGGGTCCACTGCACAGTGGTACTGTGCACAAAATCCTGTTGTGGCCTTGCTCCAGTCGCATTGCACCTCAAAATTAATACCCTTACTTTGCGTAAAAAGTCTTGTGTCCATAGTGCATTAATTACGGAAATAATATATACCTACATGGCCTCGCTCTTTAAAACAGGGATAAGCCTGCAAGATCTTAATAGGCCTGTCCTGCTCCTTCATCACATGAAGTTTGTCTTGCTTGGAATTACAGATCCAGCAACTAAGATACATCGTCTTTACTGGGCTTGTTCTTGTTTTTGTACATGTCCTGCAGAGTTTTGTTGTGTCTTGCCAGACTCTGTGGGCAACAGAGGAGCACACGTTCATCTTACCGCAGCTCCTGGTAAATTGTCCCCGAAAATTGCGCTAGTTATGACCTGATGAAGTCGATGGCGTGCTAAAATACAATATACACTTTGCATTGTAATGCAATTGAGCTTGTCAATGTGCTTCATATTATTTTTATTTATTTCTTGTACATGGCCTGTCGCTCGTCTGATTTTACACGATCCACAAAATACAGGACTTACTCCATATAATCTATTTACATTTAGATCAATAGATTTTTTTTTCCCCGCTCCAGAATCTCAGGAGACATCCCGCGTTGTTCGTTAAAAACACAAGACCAAAGTCAAACATATCACAGGTAAATGCAGTCAATTCACTTGCTGAAATGTTTACTCTGACATGACCCAGTAGTTATTTTAAGCATTCATTTTTATCATGATGCATGTTTTCAGAAACCTGTGAACACCATTGTTGCTGGACTACAGCAGTACCAGTCTTGGATGGACCACCTCAGGAAGCAGAAGTAGGGATGTGCTAATCTTTGGCCTCAGTGAAGTAAAGCATGCTGTATCAATAAAATGGGTTGAATGTCAGCTGGTTTTGGTGTGCATAGTCCGGTTGCGCTTGCCTGAAGGGAGTAGCTGGAAAAGGTGGTGGGCAGGGTGTGGGGGGTCCACTAGTATCATTTATTGTCACGATGCGAGGTGGTAGTTGGTGGACCCCAAAAAGCAGGGAGGCAGGGAGGAGAAGGGTGGAGTGACCAAGATGTATTTTACAAAATTGCAAACAGGAATACACCAGAGAAACTAAAAACTCAAAAAAACTCACTCAATTAATGTCCAGAAAAACCAAAAGAAATCAAAGTTGCGAAAACCTAAGACAGACAACAAAACATGACACGTGCACAGAGACACACAATGATCCGACATTGACTGTTCGGGCAGGGAGTCCTTTTAACCACACACTAATGAAACAATGACCAACAGGTGTGCCACTGCAGGAGGAGCCCTACAGTGCCACCTGTTGGTCACAAACAGAACCACCCTAACATTTATATTCAATGTGAATTCATTTTTTTCATCTGTGCCTGTTTTTAAAGTCCTCTCAAAAATAAATAAATAAATAAATAAGTTGAGTTAATTACACTTTTGCTTTCCTATTCATGTTTTTTTTTAAAAATTGAATCGAGTACAATTTTGTGAAATGTCACTTTTATAAAGGTTGTGGTGATTTCATTTTGTCTTCTCGTAACTCACAGTGGTAGAATGATATATATATTTATGACTCATTACAGATAGAATTTTGTTCGAGGAACATATCGAAAATCTGTCCTCCCCATGGTCATTACTGTTGTAAATATCACGCTTTTTTTTTTTTTTTTTTGCACATGCTCTCTCACAATCTCAGAGATTCTGTGCCACACAGTTTCACTGCTACTCAGCAACAAAGCACAGGGTCAAGTGACGAGAACTCTGGGAGAAAGCCTGGAGGCATGTAATGTTTTGTTTTTCCCCACTGTTTATATACAACTTTATTTCCACACTGATTTCTCATCCACTTATGACGATTCCCCTGGGAAAGATAAATATGATGGCAACACCAGCAAAACAAATAAAGAATCCATGATGGGAAGTTCATTTGAAACTTTCATTTTTTGTTGTAAAGTCATGTGTGATGCGAGTCAGTCTACACATACTCCACAAGGAGAGAAATTTGCTCTCCAAGTTGGTAATAAGTCAACCAATTGAAGCAAAGTGTGTCATTTGTGACTGACATGCTCCTCCATCCTCAATAATCTTGTTACTGTTTTCAATTCATTTTTGTTCTCTAAACTGTGTCCCTTTCCATTACGTACACAATGTCTTGTAGAGATCATCTGACTTTTTCACCACCCTCTCCAGTTGATTCGCAAAGCTGTCCAATGTTTGACAGGCAATGACAGCATTTCCACTTTTCCACATTAACCACAGCCGCTCCAAGTTGACCAATCACACATGAGTTGTCAGACACAGGCAAAAAGTTCAGACGAGATTACGAGAACAAGTACCAAGATGTAAGCGACGTCATTCTGTGAGGCCTTGTAGCTGAGAGCAACATTTCTCTGTTTTTTGGTGCCGCACGTATAGACCTTAAGTGTATGTGCTTGACAATTTGGATGATCGTTACGTTCCAGACATGGCTGCTAAAATAAAGTCACGTTATGATTGTCTTCCTGATTACCACAAGGTGTCCGAGAGCAATTATCTTTTACACTTTGGCATGTGCCACTCAAAGAAAGGCGAAGCGAAACATCATCAGTCGCAAAATGAGCACCTCGGAAACACTATGAGCACCTTGTAACTTGATCTGACCATTGATCAAACCTGTCAATGAAAATGGTAGTCTCATATTCACAAAGACCCTCACGTGCAAACACATGCGTTTGTGCATGATATGTGCTGACTATTAGTTCTCCAATCTCCTGACTGCTCCGTACGCGCACTGCAATTTACTTGGATTGCCCCGGCAAATCGCCAGCTGTACAAATGAAGAGCAGGATGTATGGAAATTACTCCCTCGCAGAGTTGGCAAGGGGGGAGGGTGGCACTTGACTGTGAAGAGACTTCACAGCCTTAAGAAAATCGAAGAAAAAAACAAAAATCAAGGCACATATTAGTTAAATCAAGCGGTCCCACAAGTTTAACCGCTCATGTAACGTAAGATGTGAACAAATTAAACTTCCTTTGATTCTAAGTGACAACAGCAGCTGGCCGGTCATGGCTACAGCTCACAACCATTATGAACAGCCGACTTCCCTGGCTTTTCAGCCCCTCAATCTTCAATGTTCGCTCACTACAGGCCTCATCAAATGTCTTGCTTGCTACGGAAATACTCTGTAACATTTTACACCGCTTTGGGGTGTATTACACTGGAGGGTTGCTGTTCGCTCTGAGTCTGCTGACTTCACAAAACCTCGGTGTAAATTGTCCTTTTGATCGTGACACATTCTTCCTCTCTTATTGACTATGGTCCAATTTAGGAATAAGTACCACCCATAAGGGACACTCAAAATAAGCAGTGTCCCATCGCAGTTTGCAAATCTAAATTTGGAAGAGCAAAAAATGAGCATAAGAGTTTTTAAAAGTTTTTTCCGATAACTGAACCACAGAGATTGTGGCAAAAAGCTTTGCTGCGCTGGATGAGCGAGTTAGTGTGCCAAAACGCGCTTAAGTCCTCTACACACGAACAGATGGTCGAGGCAAGCATGGTGCTACTACACTAACTACTTAGCAACAAGCTACCTTTTGTTCCTCCCCAAGGAGTTTATGTACACTTTTGTAGAACTATCCTACATCATAATGTCAATGTGCCTAATGACTGAATGGTTGTGCTACATGTTGCAGTTTTGCGCGGTTGAGGACACAAGTGCAGGGAGGTAAGAAAGGGAAGCAGGAGGAATCGCAAAAATGATTTATTCCCAAAAAACAAAAAAGGCAAATAAGGTGCGTGAGGATTCAGCTCCGACTGATCTGGACAAAGAACTACACGGTCTGGATCTGGACAAGATCTGAGGTGGAGCACCAACTCGGAGGCGGTGCTATGAAGCTTTCTTTCTTGACCAACCCTGTCGGGTTTTGAGGAGGACCAATCTTTCCTATGATGTCTTCCTGCTGCGTTTCATCTTATTACCGTATTTTCCGCACTATAAGGTGCTTCGGAGTATAAGGCTCCCGTTCAATGATTGGCTTATGTTTAAACGGTTTTCATATATAGCACGCACCGCATTATAAGGCGCATAGAATGGAAGCTATAATAGTGGCTGCGGTTGCGGTATGCATCCACTACTCAACTCAACTCAACTCGGTAACAAAGACGGTATAAAGCACCGAACAGCAAAACCAAGAACAAATCTGAGTCATGCTGAGTCAAATGCCAAAGAATACAAGTGAGTTTTGAGGCGGGTTTTAAAGATGGGCAGCAAGAAGGCGTGCCGAATGTTCCGTGGGAGGTCATTCCAGAGAGAGGGACCAAAAACAGAAAAGGCTCGATCCCCTCTGAGCCTCAGTTTAGTTCTTGGTACTTCTAATAATGTCTGTTCCGCAGACCTGAGGCGCAGGTGTGTAGGGGCATATGAGCTCAGAGAGGTAAGGTGGCGCGAGGTCATTTAGATGGAGATTAGCTGAAGGAAATATAGTACAATGCAATAAAATACAATACAGTTTTATGTATGTGGAGTTTTCACGACCGCTGCAGCTGCAACAAAGTGCTTTACAGAACATTCAAAATACTACGTCCAACAAATCACAATGTTGATCCATATATATAGCGCATCCGATAGTAAGGCGCACTGTCGGCTTTTGAGAAAATTGAATACTTTTACGTGCACCTTATAGTGCAGAAAGTACAGTCAATAGACTCTTTAGCACCATATTGCATGAAATGTTGCCCATTCGGCATCCATCCTGGAAGGGGGCTTCTCCCATCTGCGGCCCCTTCTCAAGGCTTCACATTTTTCCCCAGATGGGTGTATTTTTTCAGTCCTTGCACTCCTAGGGGTTAGGATCAACAGATGTCCTTAATATTTGTCAATTGGGGGCATGTGAAATCCTTTGAGTCATTTTTTATTGTTAAGGGCTAAATTTAAAAAAATTCTCCTGACTGGGAGTTTTGCAGTTCATGCACTCAGCTCAGTGAAAGCCAGTTTGAATCAAGGTATGGCTTTTAACACGAAAAATGTTTTAGCCCCATGTGGATTGTGACTTGTAATCTACCAATGACTGTTGTATAATCCTTCTTTGTACTAGATTAACCCCAGGAGAAACCATTGGCTGAGATGTTTGTTTTATTCAGTGCGCAAGAAGAGGCAAAAACTGTGGAAGGACCACCCGCGGCTGTTTCACCACTACATCTCGCCTGCTCGCAATGCCTTGGGCATCTGATTATTCCTGGCTAAAGAAGAACATTGCCATATGGAAGCAACCTCAACATCAACCTCCTGAAATGGCTCTGTGCGATTTTTTTTCTCCCCGTTTTCCCAAGCTCAAGGGGTTCCGTTTTGAAGTGGACGAAATCAAGATGTTTGTGAATTGCCCATAGGTGTAATGGTTGTTTTTCAATGTGCCTTTCAATCGGCTAGCAACAAGTCCAGGCTGCAGTCCGCCGCTCACCCATGAGCCTGTTGTCTACAAGCACGATGGATAAAGGATTGATATAAAGGGAAATAAAATACAGTATAGCTAAGTTTGTTTGTTTTGTATATTCACACAAATATTGACCTAGAACCAGAGTAAATGACCTACTATTTCTGCTAAAAGACTGCCGGCTGAGTTTTGTGAGAAATAAGCGATAAATAAAACTGACCATGTACGTATAATCCAGTTTATGAGCACCAAGTCTGAGTATCTGTGTGTAATGGCTTTGTGTGCTTCTTTCATTGGTTAATGTTTTGCCAATGTCTGAATTCATTTTTTTTTAAATGACCTACTTTAGCATCCATATTGGGATTGTTGTGCTGTTAAGTACAACCTAAAGGGGATACTGTATGGTGTAAAATGGTTCAATTGGCCATATTTTATGATCGAACACGGCCCTCTAAATCTGAGTATACGCAAGACAAACACTGAAAAAATTTGAAAAACAGAAGGAAAAAAGACAAACGGTTCGACTGTAAAACTTTGTATTTGGTGTGTGCTTTGAATATGCCTTGTTACTTTGCGGTGGGTTACATAAGAAGGGAACAATGAAAGACTTTGACAGCCACAAAATAATTACTGTAAAAGCCTAGTCTGACACAAAATACAACCCCTGGCAAAAATTGTATAATCACTAGTCTCGAGGATGTTCATTCAGATGTTAAAACAAAAAAAAAAGAGGTGATCACAGAGATGACACATAACTAAAGCAATTTCAAACGGGAATGTTCTGGCTTTTAGAAACACTGAAAACAGGTCAAGAAAAAAATGGGGCAGTCCGTAACAGTTACTTGTTTAGACCAAGGAGAGGGAGAAAATATGAAATCACTCAATTCTGTGGAAAAAAAAAAATGGAATCATGACAAAAACAATAACAAAACACCAATAGGGTTTGTTGCACCACCTCTGGCTTTTATGAGACCTCACAGTCTCAAAGGCATTCATGAGTGATAAACAAGAGTCTTCTGGCGCCAACTTTCTCCGATTGCTTTTCCCAGATCAACTTTGCAAAAGTTTTTAATGAAGAGAACGAACCGTTAATGTCGGCGTCAACACGTCACGTAGTCGTCCCCGTATGTTAATGTGAGGTGGAAGATCCTCATACATGCAATCAGGCTTGAGGAGTAATGGAATACCGGCGCAACGTATTCAGGATTTTTTTTTTTTAATAACTATATTCTGTTACAGTAACAGAAAAAAAATGCATAGTCAGACTAGAGGTACATTCATTACAAAATGGGATTATTTTGCAGCATTGCAATTTCATTGCAGACAGACAGGGCGTCGGCTTCGACACAGTTCATTTGAGCGCGACAAGTGGATAAACTGTCTTAATATGTCAAGTTCATTGTGCCGCCCTGACGCTGTCATGGCTGAGACACGGCTATGGTTCGGAAGAGGCGCGGGAATTGGCTATGACATGTCTGACACACACACACAGGGCTAATTTGAAGGCAACATGGACGGAACCTAGAAAATGGCGACCGCTATTCACCAGGACAAAGAAAAAGAATCCCACCCCGGGCCTGTCTGTGATTGACTGTCGATCTGTCCAGAGGTTACACCATGAAAGTTGGCTGTGATGGACTCCTCCCATCATCGACTAAAAGTTCAAAAGGTAACGTTTTACAGTATGGGAGTTTTCGGCGTAATTATGTTAGTGTATTATTACCATCAATGTAAAGAGGAACTGAGAAATAGATTATTTGCGCAATACACCATTCCAAACGTAATCTCTTCCTTTTTTGGTATTGCGGTTTGATGAACTTTGACCACAACATTGCTCACTGCATTGAAGAATTCTGCTCCATCGCCGCTAAAATCTAACTTTCAGGAAACTGAAAAGAATACATTCCCGTGTAATATTTTCCCATGATTCTACCGCTGTTTGTGATTCTTCAGCATCCTTGTGCGCAGCCCGAGTAGAGCCAATCAGCTCAGTGGGATCCATCTGGGTGGTCCTGTGTCCCACCAAGGCCGAGACAGAGCGGGATATTAGCTTCCTGGTGTCCGGCTCCATGGGTCTACCCAGGGGAATGCATAGATTGTCCATAGGCACCCCTACCCCAACCTTCCACCCCCAGATTTCTGTCTCTTGCTCACTAACACACTCACACACACACATGAGCACACATGCATGCTCACACAACACATGCACGCAAACACACAGCCCCAGCATATCCATACCTGTATATCCATACATACAGACTTGGAGGGTTGTACAGACTAGTCTACTTCACAACTCCAAAATGATGTTTTGAGCTTGACATCAACTAGTCACTGATCACATTTTGTCCTTGTGAGGAGGCAGAGCCGCTTCAGAGTATGTTAAGTGAATTTAGTCCATCACCTTGATTGAAATCGTCTTCTATTTCTGAAGGGAAGCAAGGGATTTTAATACTCAATTTTTTTGGCCCGTACTGTCAAAATGGAAAGAGAGTGGTGATTTATTCCAACACACACAAAGCACGTCTGTGATTATTTGCAAATATTACTAATTCCCTACCATGGTGAACCCTCTGCTGTGGTGGGTCCAGAATCAGGACAGCTTTCCCCATTCGTCCAAGTTGTGCAAATCCTACCTGGGTGTCCCAGTGGGAAGCACACCAAAAGTATTTTTGACTCCTATTTCAACAGTCTTGTGTTCTGACGTTTATGTTCTGCTTAAATTTGCTGAGTCAACTCTCCATACCCTGTCAAGATAGATCTTTGCAAATTATTCCCCGTTCCTGGGATTAAAAAAAATAAAAATGAAATAATTCAAATACTATCTTTAGAGGAGAACATTTAATTTTTGCAGGCAATGATCATTTATATCCATCATTTCACACCACAGCAACCAAACAACATGGGTGAGAAGCCATTGTGTAAATATGTCATCCACAGTTAAGGTTTCATGAAATAAAATGCACCCACATCCAAAACGTTGCTCAACACACTCATAACACAAGCAGGAACAAATCTAAGTAAAAATGAGCATTTAGATATCTGAATAATTCAGAGATGTTTGTATCATTGTGCTTTTTAGATAGGATTTGAATGAATGGACCATTTAATTGAAATTTGCAAAATGGTGTCAGCTCTGATTGGTGGGTTGGCCAGCCGCTGAGCCCAACGGGCCATTCTAAGTCAAAATACCTAAGGTGTTTTTTTTTGTTTTTTGTTTTTTTATGCCAGTCCAGCCCTGCCTGAGCAACAAGTTTGCTTCAAAGTTTCTTGTTTTGAATTGCTATTGATGTATTCTCAATAAGCCTGCTAGTGGGGTGCTCTCCATTGGCCTATGTGTCATTGCAATGACTTTTTAGAGGAGCGTTGTTGATATAGACCAATATCAGAAGTGGAGCCCACCTGTCAGCGCCGCTCGCCAGCGGGGGAGAGAACAGGAGAGGTTAAGGCAGGAGGTCAGTGAAAGGTTGCGTCCATCGCAAGCAGGACAGGTCACATATTAATGAATACAGAGAAACACTGTGGGTGGCTGCAACATCTTAACAACTGAGCAGCATTTTTTTTTTCTTCCCACTCTAGCGGTACCGGCCAATCTGATGGCCAGTCTGCGCCTGATACTGGGGCAAAGCTCATTAACACCAGGGCACGTGTCCAAGTAAAAGGGGTCTGGTGATGCTTCTGCTGGATATAAACACTTACACATGCATCATTTTAGAATTGGAGTATATGTATATTTTTTCTTTTGCACCATGAAATTTCAATTAATAAGTCCACAAAATAGAGAAACATCCACTTGGTATGTAAACTGTCGTTTTCCTGAGATAAAATAACTGTAGCTATAGGAGATGATTTGTTTTTCAAGCTAAACTCTAAAAGGAAGGCCCACCTTTTTACTTTTACAATTATCTCATAGAATGCGTTTTTATAGTGTGTTTTCATTTTAATTGTGTCGTTCCTCTATGTTTATTTTAAAAAGCAAACAGTTCTTTTTGTATTTCTTATTCATTCGTTCATTCATTCATCTTCCGAACCGCTTTATCGCTTTGATTAACCAGTTCCCACCGCATGCCCTTCAGTGTCATCTTAATTAAGATTGGGAGCTACTGGACACATCCATCAATTTTTTTAGACCGCTTATCCTGTTCAGGGTTGCGGGGAGCTAAGGCCTATCCCAGCTGACTTTGGGCGAATAGTGGACCACAACCTGGACTGGTCCCCAGTTAGGCACAAGTCACATATATTGTAAAGACAGGCAACCAATGACACTCAGTGGGAACTGACCAACACTGTCTGAACCAAAGGCAAGTGTACCATAACATCATCAGTGGCAGTTACTGAATAAATCTGACACAAACAAAAATGGAACTTGAGGTCCAAACTTTTTTTTTTCTGTCAGAGTAGCCCCTCCTCTTCTCCACTCAAAGTAACTCCAGTGTGGTCAACCCCGCACACAAACACACACAAGACACCTGCCGCGTGTTTCCGTTTTTCATCAGCAAAATCGGAATTCTGTCAGTATTGACAGAATGTCCACCAATTCAGCAGTCGCCTATTACATCAATACTGAACTCACACAAAATAACAGTATAAAAAATATAGGGTTATATGGCACGATGGACATTTTCATTTAATATTATGAACCATATCGCATCGTGATCACAGTGCTACATTAGCACAGGAAGGACTCCCTTCCTGTGCCTCTCGTGCATGCCACTGGAGTTGGGCTCGCCTTCTATTGTGAGAATGCTTCTTTGGCAAATATATTAATTTTATTGCAAGTTAGAATTGAGATTACGGAGGCAGAAGGTGCAAAATAACATTCATGTTTGCAGCCCCGAGACAAGCTTTGTACCACGGCGCGATACCCATCCCTACTTATAAGTGAAGAGAATATGGATTTGAGCTCCTCTTTTACAGCTCAAACAACGTCCACTCCTCTGGGAATACTTTCTACCGGAATGACTTCGGATCTGAAAATTAATATCCGGTGATTCAAAGGAAGATTTGCCAAGTAATTGCCCCAAATGTCTGACAAAACTGAAGAAATACATGTATGTGAACACTAACAATGTAGCCTAATTCTTTTAAGGTGTGTCACTAATACTTTTTAAGGTGTGTCACAATACTTTATTTAGATAATCTATCATGGGGCGGGGGCGGCCCAGTGGGCCAGTGGTTAGCGCATCGAACTCACAGTGCAGAGGTACCGGGTTCAATTCCAGCTCCGGCCTCCCCGTGTGGAGTTTGCATGTTCTCCAGCGTGGGTTTTCTCCGGGTACTCCGGTTTCCTCCCACATTCCAAAAACATGCATGGCAGGCTGATTGAACACTCTAAATTGTCCCTCGGTGTGAGTGTGAGCGCAGATGGTTGTTTGTCTCTGTGTGCCCTGTGATTGGCTGGCAACCGTTTCAAGGTGTCCCCCGCCTACGGCCCAAAGACAGCTGGGATAGGCTCCAGCACCGCCCGCGACCCTTATGAGGATAAGGCGGATCAGAAAATGGATGGATGGATGGATGGAAATATAAAGACTGCCCAACCTCAAGATGTCGACTCTTCACCTAGAAGGACTGTCAGTTTTCAACACACTAAGGTCCCGGCTCGCTACAAAAGATAGCCACCGGTTAAATGAGAAGAATCTGCTCAATCTCTGATCTTTTCCTCTCAGAAGGAGCCAGAGAAAATACATTAATGGCAACGGTGCATCATAATGAAGAATTAAAGATGGAAAATAAGACCAGACTGTACACTTTCAAGTGAGCTCCATTTGCTCTGAGTGACAGATCCAAAGTACAAGCAGTAATCTCTGCATTTCCGTCACTAATCATTAAAGCTATGTGTGAGTACACATTGTATTGTTGTAGTTTTCTGTTAACAATGACTAATATTGAATTTGAACTTGGTGAATTTCCATGCCCCATAAATTGGAAATACTGTACAGCATTATTTTCTTGGGCCGGTGTCATTCCTGAGCTCTTAATCGTCATCACTTATTCCTATTATCGTGCCCCTTATCAGTATGGATGGAGTCAGAACTGATGATATCATTGTGTAAGTCACCATCTTACTGCACATCCTGTCTGGAAAATTAATTTGTTGTGACTGATGCATGCGACATTGAGCATACGTCGAAGATTGATCTGCATCATGCTTTACTCATCAAACACTGAACTCTGCTCTGTCAATAGTCATCCGAGCTCTGTGGTTGCGGATAATGTTTTTCCAAGCTGTTTTTCTTTCCTCCAAATTAGTAACATTAAGAATAAACCATGGCTTTTATTCAGAAGAAAATGTATTGTATTTTCAATGTCATCATTTAGGTTCTGTTGTGTTCTGTCTTACGTTTTATACTCTGATTATGAAGTTTTAAGAGTCAACTGTCAGGGGCATTCATGTGTTTGAATTTTGGACTCGCATTGATTGTAAATGTTCACTGATTATTATTATTTTTTAGCTCTCCACTTGTTAAGATGGTGTACACAGAGCACCCATTTTTTTAATTCAACCAAGCTTGTCTAATGTGAGCAAGCATAAATACATTCATTCATTCATCTTCCGAACCGCCTCATCCTCACGAGGGTAATGGGGGGTGCTGGAGCCTATCCCAACTGTCTTCGGGCAGTAGGCGGGGGACACCCCGAATTGGTTGCCAGCCAATCACAGGGCACACAGAGACGAACAAACATGCACGCCCACACTCACACCTAGGGACAATTTTAGAGTGTTCAATCAGCCTGCCATGCATGTTTTTGGAATGTGGGAGGAAGCCGGAGCACCCGGAGAAAACCCACGCAGGCCCGGGGAGAACATGCAAACTCCACACAGGGAGGCCAGAGCCGGAATTGAACCCGGTACCTCCGTACTGTGAAGTCGACGTGCTAACCACTGGACTACCGGGCTGCAGCATAAATACAGTGAACAGAAAAATGACATTGGCAAAAGGTTGATGAGGAAGAAAGAACTATTCCATGCAGGTAAAGAAAACTGAGGTGCATGGATGAAGCCAAGGACCCAGACCCCTAAAAAGGACAAAACAACTACTTTGCAAAAAGAAAGTGGATACGATGGAAGTAAAACAAATAACAAAAGGACTCAGCCACATTGTAGTACGCAATAGCGCAAGAAGAAAAGATATGTAACAAAGCTATATAAAACAAATTCTTACATTCTTTACCATACGAATTTAGAAACAGACAGACAAACAAACAAGGAGACAGAAGCTAACAAACACAAGGAGAAATGAGAGAGAGAGAGAGAGAGAGAGAGAGAGAGAGAGAGAGAGAATAGAAAAAAACAGAACTATTTGAGTGGATTAAACAAGATTTGAGAATACGCAACTGTGGCTACAAAAAGGAAGACAATCATCCACAAGCTACAACTAAAAGAAACAATATTCTGGGGACTAGCTCCTCTCTTTCCAACGCTTATGAATTTAACTGCTGTTGATGATGACAAGTGCACAGGAGACTCTGCCCATCCACCTGCCCAAGTGACCGTCAAAAAACAAAAAAACAAAAACAAAACTGAAACAGTAAAACAAACACATACACACACAGGATCAGGACATCATCATTTGACAATTTCCATCCAATTGAATAATAAATAACTCTACCTGCCTCCATTTGTTTCCAAATTTCAAATGCATTTTAGCTTTTTTTATACAGTTCAAGAGTAGCTGGATATGGAAAAAAGGTGATGTACAGCATGTCCATCCAACCATCCAATTTCTATACCGCTTATCGCCATTGGAGTTGTGGGCGAGCTGGAGCCCAGTTGACTTTGGACGAGAAGCAGGGTAGCCCCTGGATCTGTCACCAGACAATGGCAAATATACAGTATACAGCATATAGGTGTAGCTATAGTACACCATATGTTAGAAAACTCTCTTGTTCCCTTCCAGCAAAGCAAACCATTCAATTTCCCAATGGGAAAATGTTTTACACAGTGACATGCACCTTAAACATAAGCGTTCAGCCACTATCTGCGGAGGACATTTTTTTTCGACTTGGGCTGCAAACCTTAGGCCCCTTATAAATGCGCATTCATCTATTACTGATCAGCGACACATAGGACATGACCCAAATATATTTCTGTCAGCCGGGGGGTCGGATATGGATATTTACAGTGTCAAATCGTGGGCATTTGTCTTTATCCCCAAAAACTATTGGATTGATAATGCAAAGAAGAAGAGATTGGTTCCCGAGAGAGAGGTTTTTGTTATACTGATCTTGAAAGTTCACTCAAGGCTGAAGGACAGCTGATGCACACGTACGAAAAAGCAAGACAAGTGGGCCAGGAACCATGGAAACTATGTGAAGTAGTTTTAGTGGCGCACTGAACCATCTGTGTGCCAAAATGGATGCACTATTTTGAATCGAAACAAGTCCGAAAAATGTTTGTTGATTCATTCTTAAAATGAAAGGTCACCTTGCCAAAAAAAAAAAAAAAAAGGTTCAATGAAACATATACAGTAAAAAAACTAAATTGCAGACAAGCAATGTCTGTGTTGAGACATTTTCTAGGTTTGGTGACAACATCACAGTCTTTCCCGTAGATTGTGTTTTGTCTAAAAAGCTTGCATGAACACAGATTCCCTGTCATGAGGGATCCATGAAATTTAAAAACGTGAAATGTGCTTAGATGGTACATTATTTTGCATTTTTAAAGTGAAATAAATGTTTGCAGAAAAGAAAGGGATGGCATTTTAATAGTTTGACATGTTTGAAAGTATAAATTCAATCCAAAATCCATTCATAAGATGACCAAATGTTGAGTTAAAAGTGGTAGTTATAAGCAAGTAATGACACACAGAAGTAGCAATAGAGTAAAACATATATGGTAAGAGACTGACTTTGGTATTGTCATTATTTTCTACCTTTTAAAGACAAATCCTTACTTTCATCGTCTTTTTTTTTTTTAATGTAAACCCATTTGGCCAGGATATCCTTAATTGCGTCCACTTAGAAAACCCATTCTGGCTACGATAATGATTTCCTCAATGACGAACAGCTCTGGGTTTAGACGCTTCTATTGGCTGTTCTTTGTTGCCCCGCCTCCAACCCGAGCCTTAGGCTCGCTGATGCTCCTGCACCTTTAAAAATAAACTGTGAACCCCGACGCCTATCACCTAGAGCACATAGTGCGCTAGACAACCTGGTACAGCTGAGTTGAGCCGGTGACAAGCCGACGTCTGTGTTCACTATCGAAACAACCACAGACAACAAGAGAAGACCGAGACTGTGGTTGAATAAGGGACGACAAAAGGCGTGAAGAAAGGGGGGGAAATTGGATCACTTTATACCGACAAACGCTGTTCTTATTCTGCCACGCTCCTTCATGCTGTTGCGGGAGCGTAAAACAACCGGCGCTCAAAGTTGCTGAGCTGATCCGCTTCCTTTATCAAGAGTTGAACGTATGTGGAGGATCGATCTGTTCCCCTGTGGATTTTAGACCCCAACACAGCGTCTTTGTCTGTGGATGAGCAATGCCTGTTGGATGGTAACATTGCCTGCGAGGAGACAACACCGTGCCACATGCGCCCGGAAGATATGGATTCGCTTTCACTATAGCAAAAATTTGCCGCGTTTTTTAAATAATTTTTTTTTTTGACTGTTTGCTCATTCTTTTTTTTTTTTGAAAAAAAAAAACATTGTTTTATTCGCATTTTAACCGACGCCTGGGCTTTTTAGACTTTTGTGGAGTTACAATCATGAACATTGTTTTTAGTTTGGTACAAATTCTCCTGGCAGCGGTTCTTCACCTATCCACTGTAAAGGTAAGTTTTACTCAGCGGAGTTCCTCTAACTATAACTGATTAATAACTTGATAACTAATTGCATGGTATCCTACTTGGCATATGTTGCGAGAAGTCTCAAGGAAGTCAATTATTTCAAATTGTTTGGTGTAGGTGTTTCCAGTTTGCCGATGAAAACGTAATTACATCTGTAATTCCGGAAAACATTTGCTTCAATGGCAACTGTAATGTCATTTATAACGTCATCACTGTGGCAAAAGAGCGTGTGCCCCGTCACCGGCGAGTAGGCTACTTCCATTGTGGCATGACATCAATTTACGTTCGACACAGTGAACCGAGCGATGAAATATGTCCGTAATAATCGTATTTATTTGTCACGTACTTGCAAAAGTACAAAGAAAATTGTTCTCTGTATTAAACCCATCCCAGGTGCAGCAGCAACCGCGTCGCCTTGGTCAGTCAACTGCCTACGTGTTTGTTTAATTGTGGGTGGAAACCGGAGCACCGCCTGCCAGCTCCCGCAGACTAGGGAGAATATACAAAGGGGAGAAAACCGCTCCCCCCGCCCCGAAGTCAGGTGTCAAAAGTGGCCGACACTGGAATCGAACCAGAGACCACCTTGCTATGAGGCAAGACCCATAACGGCTGGAATGAATTAAAAGCACGAGGGGAAAAATTATAAATTAAAAATGCAACACGGCACGTTTGTTTCGATACCGATCAAGACCTTCGCATACAATTCATATTAGGAACCTCAATCATCAACTCAAAAAGGAGACTACGCACAAGCTGTCATTCTAGCCGCTTGACTGATGAGCGCTCGCGAGAGTTCCGTCGAGCGCCGAGCGAATTATACATTACGCGCGCAGTGTATTATTTGATCCAGTCCTCTCAGCTATTATGCCCACGAGTTCAGTCCCGTTCTATTTTTCCCTCACGGTGATTCGGAATATGTGGAAACTGAGATTCGGTTTCACCTAGCCGGCCTCCCTGCAGGATGCCCACCTCCTTCACACCACGTTTCCCCATACAAAATTTCTCACGCAATACCTTCGATCAATTGCAGCAGCCACATTAAGTAAACGGATGATGCAGCATGTCGTCACGTCACCTTTCTCTCACCATAAAAAAAAGCACAGACTCTTTGCCCACGTGAGCAAACATCCATACAATAGACAATAATGGCTTCTCGGTACGCCTTTTACAGTTTGGGCACAGACTCTTTGCCCACGTGAGCAAACATACATACAATATACAATACAATAATGGCTTCTCGGTACGCCTTTTACAGTTTGACAACGTGACGTATTTGAATACGAATCTGTGTTGTTATACGTTTACATGAATTAAAACCGCATCTAGGGCAACTCTCAAAATTGTTGTGTGTGTGTGTGTGTCTTCATAAAATGTGCTGCTTACGTTTAATGTATTGATTCGATCATATATCTATGTGCTGCATTGATTTCAAGAAAATGACACACACGGGCTCTTGTGCATCTCTTGCAGACTGCCAGCATTCACAAGGGAGTGGATAAGAGTAAAAATGAAGGTGAGTGTTCCATTTCTTGGATTAAAAAAAAAAAAGTCAGTTCTTTCATCTACAAGGCCAGATGGATATAGGGCCACCTAGTGGACGTATAATAAACATTTGTATCTTCCATGATATGTACAGTATATAGAATAAAGTGTGTGTGTGTGTGTGTGTGCGTGCGTGTGTGTGTGTGTGTGTGTGTGTGTGTGTGTGTAAAGCTTTGTTTTTAAAGACAGTATTCCGCATTTCTGTCTTAAGGAAACATTTGTCACAGTTCCCAGGCTGGCTAAAGGTCTGACTTGGGACTTTGGAGTCCCTATAAAAGAGGTGCAGATTACACTGCCGGGATATCTATAATAATTCACATTGGGAGGAAGTTTGTGTGGCTTCATTTGAGTGACTCTGTTGCAGCAGCCGCCCAGTCAATACATCTGCAGTCAGCCTTGGTTTAGTGTCATATGTGTGTTTGTTTGACAGTGACACTGTTGTGCTTAGGCCAAGGTTGGACCCTTTGAACGGTGATGGATGTAGACACGCGATTGGCTGCAGCAGACATCATCTCTGAGCAAAGGCACAGGGTCATGTGATTGTTATTGGGGTGATAGTGTCAGATTGTGAAGTTCAAGAGCACACAGGTGGCAGACTTCCTCTGCCTCTTCGAACGCTATCAGACCACCTGTCAGATTGACAAGAGCAACCACTGAGTTTTAGCAGTTTGTCTTTGGTGCTTGAATCATTCATTATATGGCTGGAGAACGTGCAATGAGTCGTCGTTGGTGGGGCATTGAGGTCAGCCTTTTGAATTGGTAACTGGTGCAGTCAATCAATTCTAGTGAATTCTTCAATTAGGATTCAAGGGATCTGTAGGCATCATTAACATCAATTGACTCACATTTAAGTCACTGGCATTATTCCAAATACTCATCTAACACAGCGTTGGGCTTATAGGGTCACATGTCAGCGATGACCCCTGGCGCCACAGTGCCCGAGTTAGGGCTGCTCTGACTAACCAGGGTCAGAAGTTAGAAAGGGTCACTGATGGCTCAGTCTGATGGACTCCTGAGTGGATTATTCTTGGCTGCACAAGGGGTGGAAAAACAGGGAGGCACGACTGAGCCGACCTTTGTTATATTAACTGAGTAGTGATTTAACTAGGGATGCACCGATACCAATTCCGGTAATTAGTACTCGGTACTCCTAAAAATGCTTCGCTACTACACACCGATACGACATGACCAGCTTGGCGTATGCTTTCCATGTCAGCCGTGCGGAGATACTTTTAAGGACACGGATGACAACACTTTTAGATAACTAAGTTATATGCTCTGCAAAATGGATGATTAACCCCACTCGAGTGGCAACAGAGGCAGGTGGGATCAGGCGAGCACATAGAGTTTTGCTCCGCAACGTGCTGCTTGGCTCCAGCCAAGCCAGCAGCACTCCAGTCACGTAGCCGCCAGCAGCCCGGGTGGCAGACTGGGCTGCGGCATGGCATGTTGAGTACCGGTAAAGAGAAGTCTTTAGTGTGTGGTCTAATAAATAACACTGCAGTTTTCCTTTCATGGTTTGAGTTGATGACTTCAAGTATTCTCAAGAAGCGGTCTTGTATTCCTTTTTACTTACTGTGTAGTTGTAACACAAAGATGTAACACGGCTTCCGATGTTTATCCACCAGATGCTACGTCCTTCGCCTCTTTTCTATGGTACTGATTTCAAATTGTGCCCCTTCAAACCGAGACGCCATATAACTCAGATCAACTCAACTTTATTCATGGCACACTTTCCACAACAACCACAGCTGTAACAAAGTCCTATACATTAATAAGCATATTTATTTATGTGAAACAATGTCATGTTGATTAATTCATCGTATTTGAAAAGTATTGAATAACTGAATAATAATTCAAATAAAACACATTCTTATCACAATTTCATCACGTAATGCATTATCAAGTATCGTTACTTGATACTGGCGAAGACTGAAATATAAGTACTCGTTCTGAAAAAAAGTGATGTCAGTGCATCCCTAAATTTAACACAAGCCACTGAATTCATCCGTACATGTTAAAACTCCGGCCGCTCACTTTTTTTGGTCTAGTTTGGTGTACATTTGAACTTTCAACTGACGTCTTACACCGACTAAATAATGCATGAAAAATGTGTTTCCTGTTAAAGCTCCTTGTTCCTCCCTCAGAGCAGAATTGTTGAGCCCAAACTAAATTTGACGGGGTTAACCCGTCACGGCTACGGCGATATCTAGGTTGAGAATCTCACAGGATAACTAATGGCAATTAAGATGACTGTAATTGTTTCATTGCTGTGCTATTTAAAATCCATGTCTCCTCTTTTTCAGTTATCCAACTGACAGATGTCATCATGAAGAGTAGGTGTCAGCCCAGAGAAATGCTTGTGGACATCTCCCAGGAGTATCCGGAGGACACCGAACACACGTACACGCCTTCCTGTGTAGTCCTCACTCGGTGTGGAGGCTGCTGCAACGATGAGGCGATGGAGTGCGTGCCATCTGAAACCCGCAATGTTACGTTACAAGTGAGTTGAGGGTGGACAAACCTAAATTGTCCGCTTGGTCAATAGCACAGATGAAAAACATGGAAAAAGCGCGTTTGGTTGTAACTTGTGTGAATTGATTTCTTAATTCAGGAGCAAAACATCTCACATTCAAGTTTATTTCTGCTGTGGGTTATTAAGGACTCACATTGTATATTAATCAACTCTCGAACGTTCCATGCAGTATGATGATGACAATTAAATCCAACACTATGCATCATTAGAGAACGGAATGGAAGACATGTTTAAAAGCTTGTGATTTTTGCCTTGGAAATGTAAAATACAATACAATGCTCTCAAACGTTTTCCTTATAACACATTTGGTGTACCACCATAATCATCAACGTTAAAATATAACAGCATAGTAGCCCTAAGCGTTTGGACATTAACATGGCATTTGGAAAAAGGAGAAAAAAAAGTACTTCCTTAAATAGGGATTCAGTTCAAAAATATTGCAGACAGAAGTTAAATGCAAATTGCAAATGAATAAATGTTTTGAAAAATCCATGTAGCATAATGACTTGAAAGTTAAATGCAACTGAAGCTTACCGAACAAATGTACTTGACCTCGTTAAAAAAAGTGGAGAACCACCAAAATATTTCGCACGGTTAATTCAGCGAAACTTTGGTGGAGCGCAAGTGGCAGCCCATGTACCACTGCTTTGAGAACCACCGCGAATGGAAAATGTATTTTCAATCCAACAGCTAATTTCATGTGAAAAGTTGCCAGGCCACTGTCTGCACGTTTTTCCCGAGCTACCAGCTTTTTTTCAGGGAATAGAAAGTGAAGCAGCAAGACATGGCATTTCAAATATGCTGTTTACTTCGCCGTAATGTTTACAACAATGTCCGTGTGGTCGAAGCCCCTCCTGCCCGCTTAGCACGACTCCGCTTTGGCATTCGTGATGGTTGAAGAAGTACGGGAAAACATGATTGCACAGACACACACGTCTTCAAGTCTTTCAATTAGGGAGCGGCGAGGGCATACGGTCCACACACTTGTCCCCGTAAGCAACCTTGTGGAAAAGTTCGCATTAAGCTGACCATTTCTTTGTCATGTGCTGTTTTCCTTGAAGGTAATGCGGATCAGATCACTGGTCACGCAACATAAAATTCAACTGAGCTTCACAGAGCATAAAAAGTGTGACTGCAGGTGAGACAGCCCGCATTTTCATTCAATTTCATCACAAGAGCAAAAAAAATCCTAATCGCTTGGGTATGTGTCAATCTTCATTTCAGACTAAAGCCCGAAGTTCGAGCAAAGAAAGAAAAAGAATAGTAAGTATGTTGTGAGTTCTTATGCTTTTTTTTTTTTTTTTTAAATATTCTGAGAGTTTGCGTGTGTGTGGGCGGGGGATATTACGGGTTACATTTTTTTTTTTTAAGCGCTATGATTTTGGTTGGATAGCTTCCTACACTTGTGCTGGAAGAAAAGCAGACACGCATACTTTCCCCATTGTGTCATATAGTTTGACCAAAGATGAATGAATTGTGCCGTCTGGCTTTGACACAATACAACAAAACAATGGGAATAATTCCATTTAAACCTAACTGTTAATCGCGATTGACATTAAACGCCTGTTTACTTGGTTCAATAGTTCAGTGATTCTCAACCAGTGGCATACGAGTGTGCCATGATAGACCATCACGTGTTCCGCAGAATACTCAATTTCACTTAAATTGTCAGACGATTATTCTTTATTAATTTATGAAGATGTCTATGCTCATCTATCTATACCAGCGACATATAGTGACCGGCAGTCGACATCAATGCTCCTCCATTAGATGGCAGAAGCGCGTTAATCCTGTGTAGCCACTCATTACCGTTCCTAAAAGAGAATAATAAATGGCTTCTGTCGAGCAGATCAAGCTTGTGTTCAATTGAACAGACCCGTATCTCACACTGTCAAGTTGTCAATTTGTGAGTAAATTGAGACGAGGTCACCATCAGGCAGTGTTTGTCCTTTTTGTGACATTCTTGTTTGGTGGTATGCCGTGAGATTTTGTTCATGTCAACCAATAAAGTTTGGGGAACATTGCAATTGTTTGTTGCTTTAGTTCGGTCAGCGGGCACATTTGGGACATATTTTGGTTTACCAAAAAGTGATGTGTCCATGTCTGTGCTGCAATTTAGAAATTCCAACAGACACAATCCAGGCCAAATGTGCACTTTTGTGTTAGAAGTTAGGAAACATAAATCTTGTTGCTCGACTGTTCTGATCAGTTTTGAGCAGATCAAAGAAAAAAGTTGTGTCAGAGTGGCGGGCCGCATGAATGTACTGGAACTCAAATTCCTTGATCACGATGTTCAACTTCAGAACCAGTTGCGACTCAATCAATAGGACCTTCACTTGTGGTGCTCTGTTGTCTCATTTGCATCAAGACACATTTTGTCCAAAATTTATTTCACACTGTCAGCCGGAGTCCTAACAATGAATTTATTCTTCGTGTATATGCACGTATTGAAGGGAGAGAGCAGCACTTTTCAAGACCGTGTTCCACTAATGTACACTGGGCTGTCACTTGGCTCTTTTTATGGCGGTGTTAGTTTCATGGGGTGGCTGTAACAGTGGGAGTGACGGGGGCATAGTTTGCAGACTGCGGACCACCCGCTGCCGTCTGCGCTGCGACTCCAGTTGCACAAATCTACCCCTCAACTACCTCCCCAGTCTAATTGTGGCAACAGGTGTCGGGCACTTAACCTAGTTATATTTTTAGCGGTGCAAATACAGGATGAAAAGAGTGATGAGTGGAGACCCTGTCGGTTAAATCAGTTGACACACACCACTGCGTCTTTTGATAGCTCCGCCATCATCACTTCATTTTCAGTTCAGGTTTTGATACACACACACACACACACACACACACACACACACACACACACACACACACACACACACTGAAGGAAAAAAATGTTTTTATAGTTTTGAATTGATTCAATTTTATTTTGTTAAGTGGCTGCACACAAAATCATCTGGATTAGGAATTTTTTTTTTTTTTTTTCCCGTCGATGTATAGTCTACTTCAACAATGTATCTGAATCCATATACCGGTAATTTTATTTTGTGCAACCACCTGACAAAATAAAATGGAGTCAATTCAATACACTTTAAGTCAGTCAGTCGGTATGTCAGATACAGTGCAACCACATGAACAGGTTCACATACAGTAAGTGATTCACATCGGACTTCCCAATTTACGACGACAAAGCAGACGAATACGCTTCACAAATTCAAGATATCTCATCGGCATGGCTTGTACAGTTCAAGGCAATGAATAAGAAATAGGTCAAGCTAAATTTAAATAAAACTCCACCGCTCACCGTTAAACCCGCAACTCCACATGGAGTCACATTTATTAATACGGTGACATTTACAAATATCCGTCCTTCCCACCTCTAAGTAGGCCAGGCTTTTGAAGTAGATAAGGGCAGCGTGTGACCGCTGATTTGTATGACGGCGTCTTGAAAGTTGAAGTGCTGGAAGCCAAGGAGCGACGAGATCTGATTACCAAAGTCAAAGCAATTTGTTGTGAGGCTGAATTGAAGTTTCGTCCTGCCATATTGGTGTGTTACCTCCCGCTCTGCGCGTAATAAGCTATTTCGACGTGGCAACGCCGTAAAGCGGATGCCCTCATGAATCTTTCGTCACGGGGACATACAGTACATCCTGTTTCACCTCCGTTATTTGGATCAATATTCCACCCTGCTAATGAGCAGACTAGATGAGAAAGCAGACGCGCGACTGGTTGATTAGTTTCTTCTCGATTTGATTGATTTCGCCCAGCACGAACCCGCCTGCTTCGCCTTCAAAGTCATTTGCCTTTGATTTCACCTCTGTTTGTCAAGGCTAATGGAGACAACTGAAGGAAAAGTACCAACATGAAGATTTATTTGATCAAATCTCTAATGCGTATGCCGTTTTTTGGTCTGTTTTGTCCCGCCTCGATAACTGTTTGCCACACTCTCGGTGCATCTTATCTTCTGTCGTGTCTCCAGTGATAGCTGTATTTGCAGGCCACAGGCAAGTGTTACATAAATCTAAGTAAAGACGTGGTGGATTTTTGTAGCCTTGAGGTTTTACTGATAAGTTGAATGCTATGGGTCATTAGGCATCTGTTTTCAGACCGTCGTTTGAGAAGGCGATACAGAATTGATCACGATGCCTGGATGTAAGACAAAGCATTCCTCTTTACAGTCTCACTATATCCACCAAACAACCTCAATATATCAAGTGAGTTCCTTGTTTTGTCTCAATTCTGACCTTGCATCTTGGGAGAGCAATTTAACAGACGCAGTGACGGCTTCGATGTCTACTCCAGCTTAATTGATGTTGGATGCCTGCTACAAGTAGCGGTTATATGATGGCTTTGTTGATATGGGCTATTCTGCGTGTTTTGTGGCGTATCATGCAAAGTAAACTCGGTGGGTTCACCGAAGCCCCTTAACAAAATTGCCAATGACGCAAAAAATGAAATCCAGTCAGCAAGGATACTGAGCTTGACACGTCATGACCATGTATGAACTTGTGTCTCTCCTGGAGGAGATCAAACAAAGGGGCCAAAGGGCAAAAGGATCCCAGAGTTGCCGGATTAGTCGAACCGCTGCAATGTCAAATCGCAGCCACAAATCTTGTGCGTGCATACATTTTCTTCACTCAACCATCTTGAGAAAGGAGATGATGGAGGGGGGGGGGGGGGGGGCTGGGATTTGAGAAGAGAAGCGATGAGGGATTTTGCATGAGTGTCTGCATCTGTCCTTTCTGCAGACTTTGCGCTGTAGCTTAGATCTCTCTCTCTCTCTATCTCTTTTGTCTCTCCTTTTTGCTTCCCTTGCAGCCACTGTGCGCCTTGTTCAGAGAGAAGAAAGCGCTTGTTTGTGCAGGACCCTCTCACCTGTAAATGCTCCTGCAAATTCACACAATTAGACTGCAAGTCCAGGCAGCTTGAATTAAACGAAAGAACTTGCAGGTTTGTTTTTCCATGCACATGTTAAACAAAGTGCTTTGAAAAAAAAAAAAAGGTTCTCCCGGCTTCTCATCTCTTCACCCACAACTGTGCTTAAGCATGCTTTGCCCCCTTGCTTTATGGTGCTGTGTTGTATATGCACACGTGAATGTTGCAGTTGCCTTCTTCCCAGTGCTTGCATTGTCTTGTCGAATGCTATCGTGACCCCAGTTGGCATTGGAAGTCATAGTTGTGGTCATCGATTGTGACATGTCATTTTAATTCAAAGCTCAATGTTAGATTGAAAATGGGTGCACGTGACCGTTAGTCATGTTCAGACTCACTCGTCAAAGATAATATCTGTTACGATCCTTTTGTTTTATTATTGCAACAATCCCAAATTCGATTATGTTTGGGGTTAGCTTATTGTCAGATAAGAGGAAACATTATCGGACATTACTAACTGGACTCCTCACGGGTTTTCCATTTTCTAATTAGAATCATGCATCATCATAATCTCATTCATGACTTTTTATTTGGTTTCAAGGCATTGAGGAGCAAGCAAGCCTGTCGAGGGGCTTGATTGGTTCTATCAAATCAGGCCACAAAGTGTATATTCACGTTTGCATGCATTTATGTTTCAAGTTTTATGCATGGAAAAAAATGTTGACAACACTTGCCATGTGCATGTCCACCAAGAGCTTATTCTCCTGGTGTCATCCAAAAGTAAACAGTGGACCAGCACATATTCACAGTTTGGCATGGGGAAACCTATCCCCGGCACTTGCAGATTTTGGCTCTTTTCAGCCAGGCCCGGGCTCGATTTGAAAATTTGAGTTATGAGCACAGTGTGTCTCCTCTGGTCACAGTAAATGGTGTCCAGTTCTCCAGAGAAGTCATACCAAAAGCATTTTTTCTAGAAGAGCAAATGCAGACCTGAATGAAGCAGGCTCATGCACACCAGCCGTTTGTAGAACCACTGATGAAGGTGCATGTTTTAAAAATCTGCCAGTGAGAGACCCATTTTTAAGAAGTTAGCATTTTGACCCTACACAACCATGTTGTCATATAAACAGGAAACCAAAGTTACATTGATATTCGCAATTCATCGTGAAAAGCAGGCAAGTGTAAACAGCGCTAAATGTAGTTCGTCACAATCGAGATGATCTCTTTCTTGCTTTCCTTTTTGGTGGACAAATGTTAAAGTAGACTGCATATACTGTATGCTTCTAGCATATTAAAAGGATTCATGGTTATCCATTTTGAAGATTATTTGCTGAATGCATTGATAGCCATGCTGCTTGCTTCTTTATGCTCATGTTCCATCGATGAATTCAAAACATAATGCAGTTGAGTTAAAGTCGTGTCATCCCTCTGCCGTCCGTGAAGCACACACCCAAAAAGAGAGGTGGTCGGGCTGCAACCTGTAGTTAACAAGGCTACGTGACCTCCTGTGACCCAGTCACTTATATGACCTCAGAGCCCACTGGCCCCCCATACTGGGCCCCCCACACTGATCTGGTTTTAGAGAACCACACACGTCACCATGACATGATTCTCACAGGCTGCTTTGCGTTCAGGAGATGTGGTGGTGGCGGACGTTCAGATCCCTCCGATTTATAGTTCTCTTTTTAAGCCTCAGCTGCAAACCCGTTTTAGTCACATTGAAATTAACATGATCATTTGCTATGAAGGTTTTAACTAAAAGGTAGAAAGCCATACAGGCTCCATGCTGATCCCCCCTTCCTGCCACACACACTCCATCTTTCCTTTCTGTCTTTGCCCTTGTCTCAAAATGTTACATATTTGCATGCACTTTGCATTTGTCAGATCATGTAACATACTCTACTCTGAGACAAATCGGTCTCCGAGCACTGAACCAGATTTCTGTTTCTTCTTCGGCAGATGTGACAAACTGAGGAGATGAGACCAGGAGGTGCAGACTACACTGTTATGAAGGAATTCTTTTTCGCACAGCACTTTGAAATCTGAGGATGCATTCCCTGCAAGGACACTCAAGGACAATGCAAGACAGGACCTTCTCCATTCTGATCTTGCCACCGTCAGTTTTCCATCTAACGCGCTATATATATATATATATATATATATGTATATATGTGTGCATACACTCTCAGTACAGTACATCAACAGTGTGTATTGCTGCTACTATTTAAAACGAATGCGCTGTCGGCGTGTGAATGGGAAAATGTGACAGAGCTCCCGGGTAAAATTGGGGAAAAGACATTTTACTTTATTTTATGTAAGACTTCACTGGATGCTGGTCTGCTGTGGACATGAACCCGATATACGTCTCGCATTCTGGAAAATTCGGTGACCACAATGTCATCCAACAAAAGCCGATCTTGCCTGAAGGGCCCGAATGGGAGCGGCTGGATCACCAAATTCTGATGGGGATACCTGCGGCACTTGAACTGTATGGCAGGTTTCCCAACGTGTTCTTCTCTGTGACATGATGAGACGTTTTGTCTGTACTGTAGGACGCGACAGCAGTTAATGTGAGAATATAATGACAGAATTTGACACAACTGCTGACACAGGTTACGTGCTGTGGTGACGAATAATGTGACCTTCTTCCCAAATTGAAGTTCAGTGACGATGGCATGAACCCAAAGAGAGGTTCGCCAAGAAAGTTTCATCGGAATCTCGGCGAAAACGACCTATGATGCTGGTTTGGAAAGTAAAACGTTTTGTCAGGGTGTGAAGGTGTCAAACCACTACCTGTCTGGTCCTGCCTCCATCACACAACTTTTTGGGGTTGGAAAAGATATTTTTATTGACATGCACAGTATATTATTTGTATTTTTATTTAGACATTGTGTTAATTTCACAAGATGTTTTGAGACCATGCTAAAGGGATATTAATGTAGGTATATATGACAAAGGGTAGTGACTAGATGAGCTGAGAATAGGTCAGTCTAGGACCCCCCTGAACCTTGCTGTTGTTGTATTCAATGACTTTGTCTGCGCTCCAAAGAAATAGTCATGCCTCCACAGCAGAGCAATTTATTGGGAACGGTCTGTATATACTTACTGGATATCCCTTTTTCAAATTTCATTTAATTTATAGAATGTGTTCAGTATTCTGTATTATAATATTTATATGAATTGTTACAGTGATTTGAGTTTTTTTCTCCCTTTCAATCTGCCTTGAGATCGAACATGTTTGACTGTGGATTTTTGTGGGGTGGGAAAGGACTGAAAACAAAGCTTTGACATTCCTGATTTTTAAACTGAAGCTATGTTACTCACCAGCCGAATGGGGGTGTGAAGGTTGTGGGGTGGGGTGGAGGGGGGGGGGGTGCGTGTGTGTGTGTGCGTGTGTGTGTGTGTGTGGTTTAGGGGCATAATGGGGCATTTGACCGATGGAAACCCCAGTCACAAGTATGCGCGGATGATGCACCAGCACAGGTGCTTTTCATTTTGGACTCGGGACTCGGGCAATGGACATGTGGTTTTGCACTTGCTTGCCCGGAGACACGTCATATGCAGGACTGAAGGAGTCTAGTTGCTGCTGCTGCTCAGCTTGGACCTAATTGTGTGAAGATTCTCGTCTGTCGGGCTCTAGTCTGAAGGTGGTGAACTGGCACGGTACTTTCACTGGCTTTTCTGACAAGCACAAGTGTCACTCAAGTATTTTGTTGAACCAGGAGGACACCCCGTCACGAGGAAATGCAAACTTTGCATTTGAATTGTTACCATAAGAGGTCAACTCACTTTCCGAATTCAAATCAGTATCGTATGTAAAAAGTTCAGTCAATAGATGAGACGTGACATACATGACATGTACAGCACTCCAAACATAGCGGCAAATGTTTCCTAACTACACACATTACACAACGAGCCTTTTTCTGCCAGTTGCAAGACTGTTTATCAGCCATGTGAGCCAGCAGTAAATCCTGATATTGCCACCCTCAAACTAAAGTCCTGAGACTGAGTTCACTCCTATCAGCTGGGTCAGAGGCAATGCCTCTCAAGTCCTCGGTTGATGAGAACATTCTTTTTTGTATTTAAATAAGTTTTTACAGCCACAATTTTTTTGTATATTTTCACATTAATATATTTATTTGTGCTGTAAATTCTTTGACAATATTAATACAGTTTTTGTTGTTTCTAGTGTAACTATTAAACATATTTATTTTTAAAAGACATTGTTTCTTTTTTTTTTTTTTTCATCGCTGCCTTGAGACTTTAGATTGTTCTTTCCCGGGCGTTGCTTTCATATTGTTTTTTGGATCATGCCTCACCTGCACCGTGAAGCACTCTCAGTCAGTCAGTTTTGTACCCTTTGACGGAATGTGACATAACAATTTTAATGGGCCTTATTTCCTTATTTTGCAACCATTATTAAGTGTTCTCTTTTAGCATCAATAATAGGCCTTTTAGAACGTCACCCAAAGATAATTGGAAGAAGTATTCCAACTATGAGTACAAGGAAATGAATGCATGTGAATACATTTCTTTCTTTGGCGCCTTTACGGTCAGTGTTGCCAACTCACTGCGGAAGTTACTGATGATGATAAATTGAGTCCACCTCTGTGTAATCTAGTCTCAATATAAATGCACCTGCTCTGTGATGGTCTGAGTTGTCTGTTCAAAGAATATTTGGGGCACAAACAGCAGTATGAAGTTGTGGGGAAGCAGGATTGGGATATGAAAAGATCTCACAAGCTTTAAAGATCTGGTGGAGCACTGTTCGATCAGTCATACTGAAAAGGTGAGTGGATGAGACCACTGCAAACTGTCCCGTTAAACTTTCAGCCCAAACAAGGAGAGCAGTGAACAGAGATGCAGCCAAGAGGCCCATGAGCACTCTTGCATCATCATGGTCCGAGGCTGCGAATTCTTCCGCAGGGAATGGGAAGATACTCTGAGTTGATGGGAAGATGGATGGAGCCATTTTCAAAGAATACCTTTTGGAGTCAGTAACAGACCTGAGACTGGGACGGAGGTTTTCCTTCCAACATGACACTGATCTGAAGCATAAAGCAAAATCTGGAATGGAATGGTTCAAAACTAAACACATTTATGAGTTAGAATGATCACTCAATGTGTAGACCTGAATCCAATTGAGAATCTGTGGAAAGATCTGAAAACAGCTCTTCACAAAGACTCTCCATCTTATCTACCTGAGCTCGAGCCGTTTTTCAAGGAACAACGGACAACAATTTCAGTTATTAGTTTAGATTTATTGAAGACAAATAGTCCATAGATGTCACTGGTTGTCTATAAAAGTGCTGTGTGATCGTTCGGTGACCAGTTCAGGATGTGCCCGACCTCTCCCCCGAAAGATAACTGGGAAAGGCTCCAGCTCATCCATGACCCCGATTAAGATGAGCTGGCGAGAAAATGGATGAGTGATAAATTAAGCAACCAACAAGACACAAATAAAGGCAGAATTGAATATAAGGGCTTGTTTTTGTCACCATTCCAATAATCTTAAAATGATTGAGTAAGAATTGAAAAGAAAAAAAATACACACACAAAAACCAAATACCAACCTGCAAACCGCAACAGCAGCAGGAGTTTCCCAGTGACTGACTTTCCGCTCAAACTATTACTCCAGGAAATTACAAGCTGGTTCAACCACACTGACGGGAGGGAGTGGAAAATGCATTCTTAATCTCTTTCACCTTGTAATCATGAACACGTGCGCACACACATGCACACGCACACACACACACACACACACACACACACACACGCGCGCGCGCACACACACATACATGCGTTCACACTTCTCGTAGACTTCGACTCCCTGTCAGCCTCAGTCTGGTTGTGTCCGTTGTTTGTTCTCACTTGTAAATCATGAATAATGAAGAAATACTGTCCCCTCCAAAAGTGTTGGAAAGGTGAAGATAATTCTTTCAGTTTTGTCGTATGACAATATTTGGGTTGAAAATAGATGAATATGAGACAAGAGATCAGCATTTCTAATTTTATTTCTAGATATTTACATCTGCATTTCATACACAACGTCGACTTCATATTCATCGACATATTTTTTTATGTGTGAAAAGAAAATATTAAAATGATGCTGATATTACAACTTAAAACTATACAGTGAATCCACACTCGTGAGGAATAGGGACTGGGCTGGCCCGTGAATAGCAAATCCATTGAAATGCATTGAAATATTTTTGGGGGGGAGGTGGTAGTCGGGGGACATAAATTCAAAAACAAAATACATAAAATAACCTTCAAAAAAACATAAACCTCCTAAACGCGCACCCCCCCCCCCACACACACACACACTTTTATATCCATCCATCCATTATCTGAGCTGCTCTTCCTCACGAGGGTCGCGGGTGTGCTGCAAAACCCACACAGCCACGGTGAGAACATGCAAACTCCACACAGGAGGTCCAAGGCCCGAACTCGAACCCTGCACCTCTGCATTGTGAGGCGGACGTGCTAACCAGTAGATCACCGTATCACCGTATTAATATATATATAATTATCCATTTGGTGGTTCTCAGAAAGTGTAGTCCAGAGCCAAAAAATAGACTTGTTCAAAACCAGCTTAAAGTGATACATGCTTTCAATCAAACTTCCTGCAGTGTGCTCTGAATAAATGAAGATAGGTCCGGAAATCCCAGTGGTAATAAGCCATTCAAGTCGTCTGGCTTTAAGTATACATTAAGTTACAGTCGTAGATAATGAATGCCACCTTGTGGAAGCGATGGGGTAACGATCATCACCTATTTTTTAATGGCAATGTATCATCAATTATGGACAGCCTTGGACTCGATTTAAACGGTCTTGTGTTGCATTGGCATTCTGCCAGTTTTTTGGGAACAACTGTTTTTGAAGTTGATGCATTTCAAGGGTAGACCTAATTGAAAAGATGTGTTTTCATGTCACGAAGTGGAAATGGCCGCAAAGACTATTGTTCACCATTCCATCCATCCATCCATTATCTGATCCGCCTATCCTCACGGGGGTCGCAGGCGTGCTGTCATCTGATTAGGTGTTATATTCTGGAACTAGTCTGTAACGGGATACTGTTACATTTTTTGTATTCCATTATTCCTCAAGCCTGGTGATTGGTGTAAACCAAGAAAGTGGGAGATGATAACACTTTTCTTCTACTCTCTTCAGTCCTCGCCAACCAATGTAGAAAGTACCTGTAGATTGTATAATGCAGGCAAATCCACTGGCCGCTAAATACAAACCATTGCCTGCAAATGGTATCGTTTGAACATCCCTGGTCTAGCGCCACGACTACAAAAGCATTTGTGACGGTGGAGTTGTGGCATGCCAATGTCGATTGTTGGTTAACATTTCATGACGTAACAATGAGAATGGAATTTTTTTTTATTCTGGGTTAATAATAATAATATGAGGCAATTGGAGGCGAAACTAATTGTTCCCAACTTGTCACATTTGACAGATGATAGCCGCAACTACCTGGACACGTGTCAACGGTAAAAATGTTAATCTTCTGAAAACAGTAATAGTGTGGAGATGCAGTAACTGGCGAGATGACGAGACGAAGGCAAGTCATTTCTCTTTTACTCTCCATACAAAACTAAACTCTTCCCCACTCCCTAAAAGATACAGGTCATTCATTGGTCAATGTCTATTTCTTGTGGGTCACCACACAGTCCCCCCACCCACACCCCAAAATTCACCACAGCAACACACCTTGGGGCTATAGCATCCGAGAGGCTGCTTTCAGTGTCAGCAATCTGTTGCCGATTATTCTACTGTTTTCCGCATTTTGGCCGCTGAGAGCGGATTTCATGATTGCACTTTGTAGTAAAGCGCAGTCTTGGAGGAACTCATTGCACTGGCTATCCACTTAGACAATCACTTGAGGGAACGATGTCATGAACACGGTTGTGAACAGCCCTGCACGGCAGATAAGACCATCAACATCGACCGTCGGAGGAACCCGTTAAACCCCTCGACGAACCCATGTAGCTCGGTGGGGGAAATCTTAGTCCTGAGGAGAGTATGCAACGTCACCAAACCGGTTCGTGCTTCTGCTGCGGTCTTCTGGGTCATCATGCGTCTGCCTGTCCGTCAAGACCTTCATGATCACCCCGTAAGTCCACTCAGATGGGTCATCGGCAATCAGACACCAATGGACTTAGTTCAGTTACAAAAGAAATCCATGAGATCAACAAGTGTTTCACCTCCCTGTCAAGTTCCTCACCATGCTTCCAATGTCCGTAGACTTGAATTATCAGGAGAGGTGTCATTTGGTGAGTCCATAAGAGCCATAAACTTAAGTTTATGGCTCCAACGAGTGTTTTATTGATCCGTGCATGGTTGAAGCTCTTGGCTGTCCTACAGATTGACTGATCTTGATGGGTGTCTCCTGGTGGAGGTCAAATATACTACCAGTTCTCTTTAGCTACAACTCTCATGAGATCACAACAAAGGAGATATGTTTGTCATGCTATCCCACGCGGCTCTGATTGTTTTTGGTCTGCCACGGTTAAAGTAAACGATCGAAAACAAATTGTATATCAAAGCTGAAAAGTGCAAATTCCACTCTTGAGTCCATTCAATTATTAGGGTTTATCATTGAGAAGGGACAGCTCAGAGCAGATCCTCCTAAGACTCAGGCTGTGGTAGAGTGGTCAACGCCCTCTACCGGGAAGCAGAAAAACAGTTTCTCATTTCTTTGGACAAGTTGCAAATGCTTTTGAAAATCCACCAAACGGATGTACAATTCTCTGCTAACATTACCATTTGCTTTTGTCATGTTGACCAAAATGGATTCGAATGGGATTCTGTCTCAGCCCCCACAACATTTAGGTATTAGTTAATCGCAAAAGTCATTACAAAAAAAAAAAAACATGATCCATTTGGCTTTTTCCGAGGTGAATCTTGACTTTCTTTCAAACAAAGGGAAATGTGTGATGCATAACCACAACCAATGATCAACCCGTTTTCTGAAATGTTTAAGGTGCATCACATGAGCTCTCAACTGGCACCTACATACATAGCCTGAGCACAAACAATGGTACACCGTCTAACAATAGAAGGACAAGGAATTGGACAAGGTCAACAGCCAGAGAGGAGAAGGGAAGAGGAGTGAGGAGGCAAGGCAAAGCAGACAAAGAAGCAGAAGAGGCCAAGGACGTACGCTTCCTGATGAGGAGAGCCACACTTGTAGACTATGTTCTATTTATCACCAAGGGTGCTTTTATCTTCCCATTATTGCACCATGTACTACAGAGCGTGTAAACTTTTGAGACGTTTTATAGCAAGTGTCACCAACATGGTGCCAGCAAGGACCACATGAATAGCCTGGGGGCTTCTTCTAAAAATACCTCACCATTTTGTGTGTGTGTGGGGGAAGCCCCCTCTCCCCCCACACTCAGTGTTGTTACTCAGTGTTGTTAAAAGGAAAGGTGATGTAACAATGGTAAATACGACCTTGTCCCAGGTTTTTGGGCACTATTGTTGCAGGCATTACATTTTAAATGAATGAATATTTGCAAAAAGACAAAGTTTATCCATATCAACATGAAATACATTTCCTTGTAGTTAATTCCAATTGAATATAGGTTAAAGGAATTTGTAAATCATTGTATTCTGGTTTATTTACATTTTACAGAACGTCCCAACTTCACTGGAATTGGGGCTTGTAAAATGCCTCTTCCTTGGCTCTCTTTTTTGAATGGTGCCTATCTGTGGCAAGGATGTAGCATTTGATTGCACTGAAAATCCAACTGCAGTGGAAGACTTGTCAGAGCATTCCTTCCTTTTGGAATCAATACACTTAAACCCTGGTGGATTTCAAGGGTATATAATTCACAGAAAAGAAACTGATGATGCTGGACTGGCATCAGCCAATCAGCAGTGAAGATTAGTGAGATTTAATTCAGATGTCACCAACTGTTATGATGTTTATTGTTCAAGCATGGGGTGCGTGAGATGGTCAGATCGGATGCCTTTGACTTGCTTAAGATGCAGTAATCCATCAAGACACGACTGTACGTAGGCAGATTCTCCCCAACCCCCACGTGTAACTGCAAATGTTGTTTCATGTAAGCTAGTGATTAGTCTTGCCACATAAGTGCTTGGCATGTCCATTCATGGCATAGCTGAAACTCTAGCTGCGGTTTGAAAGGAAAAGCTAAATGGTGTGTGACTCCACCCGATAGCCACCACAGCAGCTCAAATTCTTTGCTCCTTAAAACGCGAACTTATGTGATTACTGGTATATTTTGTTTTAAATGAAAGGAAAATTAACCCAAAAAAAGTTTCTTACAGGAATAGAGACAATGTTTGCTTCACATCTTACGGTGAAAAAAGTACTTGATTTTCCGTTGTGCATGATAGAAATGTAAGACATATCATCTGTTTATTTTTGAGGAAACCATTTTAATCATGCACAACCAATGAACATGTTGAAATGAAGTAAATCCAAAGGACATTTTATTTTATATACATATAGAATTTTTTTTTGTGTGTGTGTGTGTGTGGAGCCCAATTCCGGATATGATTCACCAATTAAACACTGATATTGAGGCAATATTGGTTTTATTTAATTTTTCTAAAAGGAGCTATGCCTCTTTTGAAAGAGCAATGAACGTAACAGAATTGTCATTGACCACTGTTATTATTTGACACGGGGACCTGTGCATCCATTTCCTACCTTTATGACCTGTCCTTTGCTCTCTGTGGTCTGAGGACTGTAATAGTCATTAGCTGTTATGCTTACACATACACACATACATTGAAATCAGCGTAACCTTCCTCTCAATAGACCACCCTCCATAGGCATGCATACAGTAGCTGCAATTGAACGACCAGTAAACTTTTCTAGGCGACACCTTGTCTGGCTTATGGTGTAGGTGTGTCTGTTGAGTCATGTACAGGACACGTGCCTGTGCATATTTCACTCAGCATCATTGTATTCGCGAGGCATTTAATCAGTCACATCTGGACTGTTCAAGTTCTCTTCTGAGACATCTCGCCCAGAGGCGATTCTAGCTCAAACACCCTTAAATTTGAGACTCCCCCACCCCACACCCCATATATCATCGTTAAACAAACTAGAAATGTGTATCACCATTCAGTACCTAGTTGAAACGTAATATTTTCACAACAAAAATACAGGAAACCCACTTGCCTCAGAAATGGTTTGTTTGTTCCACCCAATCTCTTCCACCTCTGGGCTATGAGCATACTAACTACACAGAGCAAGAGCCTAAAATCACTACTGGGTCATTTTTACTGTTGGCACATATGTTCAAGTCCCGAACTAAAAAATGAGTGTCATTTTTTTCATCATTTGAAGTCCTTCAATGATTTATACAACAGTGTGATTTTTCTTTTTCTCTCTGTCAATACTGCAGTAATTTCCTTCAGAATTTTGAGGGATATCATTTGTTTTAATGATGTCAAATGAGGGAATAGACCTTGCAAACCAGGAAATACTTTACTTCCTTTTCAAGTTTCCTTAAGAGGTTTCTGAATTGGTGTTTACTGTCACATGAGTACTTTCCCATTTCAGCATCAGTAAATGAAAACAAAAGCAGGAACGGCCATCCTCCCCATAGCAACTGTATTTAATAGTTACTGTCATAATTTTTCATCTGTGTAACAACAATCTTTCAGTTCCCACATGCACACACATACAATGTAGTCCCAGCTACGTAAACAAGTTAAAGTGCAGCAAGTAAAACAGCCATTCAGGTGAAGTCTAGCAGTTAGAGCGTTACATAACAGGGCAAAAGTCTGGGAAAACTCATGATCCATGCTAAATAGTTTTACGTAAGCTGGGAGCAGGTGATGTGGAGGCCCTGAATAATATGTCACAAGGTGACGCAGAGACCATATCAATGCTAAGAATAACAACAGCTATGAAAGCTTTAACCTAGATCCTTTCCGAATAACGTCGCTCAAGAAAATACTAGCCTGTGCCACTCAATTAAATGCCTCTGTTCAATATATCAATAAGTCAAGAAACTACTGCAGGCCTATTACAATGAGTTGCATTATAATTTTTAAGAAAGAAGATATACGTAGTTATATTAAATACAAAAACATAAATACACAAATTACTAGATTACATACTGTCATGAAAGGTGGTGGTGGAGGACCCCAAAAAGCAGGCAAGAGGGAGGAGCAGGGTTAACTTGCAAAATGTATTACTAACTATTAACAAAACACTGAGAAAACTAAATTCAGAACAAAGTCCTGCAAACAAAAATAATCCAAAGTAACAAACAAAAACCCATGGCAGAAGCAAAACACTAACAGGAACAGAAACAATGACAGCAATAGTGACAGAAACAATGACCTGACCCCGAGTAGTTGGGCCGGGAGTCCTTTTTATAAGAAAACCTACTAATGACACGATGACCAACAGGTGTGCCACTGTAGGAGGAGCCCTACAGAGCCACTTGTTGGTCCCAAACAAATCAACTGTGACACATACATACATACATACATACATACATACATACATACATACATACATACATACATACATAATTAGAACAAGTGTTTTAGTTTATGTGCACTGGACAAGTGTCACTTTGAATTCTGTTAGTTTCCTTAAAGTAGCAAAAAAAGCAAACATTTATCCATCCAACATGCAAACTGTACACTGCAAGGCCAGAGCCTGGACATGAGCCTGGATTTATTAACTAGATGGCCTGCAGGCTGTTCGATAATGATGAATAAAGATGATGACGCTGCCATCGTTCACTGCAGACAAATGTACGGTAATATTTTACTCAAATCACCTCCTGAACCTTGGCTGTCCACATGACCATTTGCAATAATCAGATCAGGGCTTTAAAGAAGGCACATTCTGCCTTTATTTCATAATTACCCAAAATACAAAATACCCAAAGGATTAATAATTATAGCACACATTACACTTCCTATTTACCATATGGCTGAAATCATCCAGTTTTTATATCTCATCCTGCCTGATACACTAAGTACTTGTGGGCCACTGACTTTCATTATTATGATGACAGGGCCAAGCCTGAGCAAGGAGGTTTGTATATACTAGGTGATGGGAGAAAGGAATAAAAAATCCATGAATCTGTTTCAGCATCGCATAAAACAACACAATTGTTTCATGTTTTTCACAAGGTAAAAAGTAGCACTGCATTGTATGGAACACAATAAAAGAGAGTAAAGCGGTTGAAAACAGTCTAAAGACGGCATTCTGATTACAGTGAAACTCCTCTACAACGAAACCTGCATGGGCGAAAATAACCCCTAGTGTGAAAAAATGTTCATGCATAAAAGCCATTCCCACTTTTCTGCTCCCCCTACAACGAAAAGTCCCCCTTTTCCGTTATACAAAATCTTTTTCTCAGCTCTTGCCTCGCAACAAGATTCATTACAACGAAAACAAGCCTTCCGCAAAAGTCTAATCCAACCTCAACATGCCACAGCGACCTCTACTGCTTCATTCGGAAACGGCAACAGCAACCACCACACTGGTTTACACATGTGCAGTAGTACAGGAAGTATTTGTTTCAGACGCAGCACGAACGTTGCATTACTAAAATGGTGACAAAACGGACATTTGTATACCAAGGAGTTAAGAAAAGAAAAGCCTTAACGCTTGAAGACAGGATAAAGGTAATAAAAATGAAAGATGGAGGAAGCAAAATAAAAGACATTATGCAAGAAGTTGATGTAAATGAAAGTAAAGGCTAATCGCAAATTTCGCAATTTCTTTCCCTTTTTTTCTTTCTACGCTGACTATATGAAGTGTCAAATAAGTGTATGCTCATACTTATGCACTATTGGAATAAAAATAAAAAGTACACATATACTTTTTTGTGTGTGTTAATGTTTATGTCTGAGATGAAATTTGTGACAGTGAAAAGTCCTCTGTTGTGAAAAAAATTCTTGCTGCAAACATGACTTCGTTGTAGAGGAGTTTCACTGTAAAACTATGTGAATGGAAAAACTATTTTTTGTCCATCGCTGGGTGCAGCCATTTTGCCACTTTTGCCACCCCTGATATGGCTAAAAACGGGTGGATTTTGCCGCTTAAATCATATTCCACAAACGCAATATTAATCAGAATATAATGTTTCAACTCGTAGGGCTGCTTAGAATTTATTGTGGTGAAGAAAATTTTGGAGTTGACTTCTTTAAGAACTTGAAGTTGACACTGTATATGAATCCATCTACATTACAGTGTAAATGCTGATGTGGATCACAGCTCTGTGGGAAATCAGGGCCTGTCACAGGGCACATTACGCTGGTTAATCATTATGTGTATTAAGTTTGGAATTTCAAGTAACGTCTGCTAAGTGTTGACTGTTGACACAGTCAGGATAACAGAATTTTCGAATAACACAACGCAACCATAAATTCACAATGTCCACACGGATGTTGAAAGCAAGGATTCTTCAAAATGAGTGAAAGTTTAATATTTGACCTTTGCGGCTACACTCTAACACGAGCGCTCCCCGTGCGTCACTGATGATAACATTTGTTGCCATTTAAGTCATGAGAGCTTGGTGAGTACATGGAACCCTGAGCTTGCTATCCACTTCCTTCCAATAAATACTCATCAAGCTGTAACTTGAGTTCAATAGGCTACTCAAGCCCATCACTCTTTTTAATACCACTTTCCCAAGCATATATAATGTTTGCATGAGACGTTTCCCTTCTACTGTCACAAGAGACCGATGGGATTTAAGGGTCCATTGTTGTGAAAGAGAGAATGTCAGCAGGAACTTTTTAATGACTGATTGATTGACGCAGACCAATCAAACTGCAACAGCAGAGGCGGTGACAAGGGACACGAATGGCTACGATAGCTCCTCTTGGAATAGCACCCCTGAGAGATTTTCAGACAAAATCCCTGCCCCCAAGCCTATAACAACCTTAAGTGCAGAGCTTGGCAACTCGAGCAACTTCTGATTCACCTCCTTTTATTCTTACTGCAGAAAAAAAAAATCAACTTGACAAATAATCTGTGAACTAAACAGGGAAAGTCTGTTCTATTTAAACTCTTTACTTGTTCTACATGCAAATGCATTTTCTGCTCTATTTTTCCCTTCTTCAGTTATGTGGACATGATTCATTATCTTACGTGTTTTTCTTCCAATATATTAGTTTGCATCTGCAGTAAAGTAAATGCAGGCAGAATGCTTAATTAAAAGTAAAATATTCGAAATATTTAAGAATGAAACTCAACTGATATTTTCAGTAGTAGATATGGGTTAGGTAATGTTCAGTCATGTAATATTGTGTTCCTAAATTCTGCAGGTCCATGATACAGTGTATTAATGTGCAGGTGAGAATACTGGTGGTTGATGGAGAACCAGGAAAGTGAGCGGGTTCATTGTGGAGCAGACGTGTCAGGGCTAATGGAGACAACACTAATTTGGGCTATCGTGATATCTCAATTAACTTGGAAGGAAGCAGCGTATTTACGCCTCTATTGGGACAGCATATTTTTAACATTAAAATATTGCTTCTCTTACGGTTTATTGTCAGCAACCCAGCTGTGCAAGAATACCGAGGAAATGCATCACAATAAATAGAAGTAGCCCGTCAGCAGCAACACTGAGCAAAATGTGTACGGGTTAGTGCATCTGGTGCGTATGAAATGCCATCAGTGTTCAAAAACTGGCTGGCCATTTTTCAAGAATGTAATATGGGTGATTGAAAAAAAAACTGCCAAATCAAAGGTCTCTTCAAGTACAAGTGTGGATTTTGACAGTCACTGCCTATATGATATCAGATAGTTCTATCTGAGTATCTCCCACCCCTATGTGGATTTATAATGTGAGTTACAGCCAGTGCACTGAGATGCAATCATGGGGTAGAGGTAAGTATATTTAACTGAATGACTAATTGCATATCTTCCTCTTGACTTCATCTGAAGTCAAGGAGCAGCTCTCACAATGCCTAACATATTTATGTACTTATTTATTTTGGAGAACACATTGAGGGCCTGCCGTTGGTATGCTACATCGCTGCATTCAAGTTGTACACGAGTGATGGAATTTCTGAGCTCAGAATCAGAATTTGAATCAGGAATATTTTAGCAGATGATGTAAAAAGAGGAATGTTAGTACCGATAAATGTGTTTGCTCGAGGTAGACATGACCGCTGTGCAGTACCAAGATGCAGCAGTGCTGCTATGGCTAATGTTGAAGAAAATCCAAAGTAGTCACATGGAGTGTTTGCCAGTGACGGAACAATAATAACCTGCATTTTAACGTCTGTAGTTTGATTACACTTTTAATCTGGTATGTCTTCTTATTTGATTTTTGTATTTTATATATGTACCGAAGGCGGTTATTGTATATCTTTGATTCTGGTTCACTTACTCTTAAGTTGCTTTTCATTAATTTACCGTGTGTGTATCATTGCTCCTCACTGGGGGGATCGCCAGCTCAGGGAGCTGTGATTGGCACTGATCAAGGTTGCTGTAGGTGCAGTCCAATCTCTGTGGGATGGGGGAGTTTTGGTCCCCGTCTTTGACCTATGGTCCTTTCTCCCCCAACTGTATTGGTGAGGTTGCCCCATTTCTCTCTCTCTCTCTGTCTCTCTCTGTCTCTCTCTCTCTCTCGCTCTCTCTTTCTCTCTTTCTCTGGATATGAGCTACAACCAGCTACTGGTGCTGGTGGCCCTCTCAACCCTCAATCCACTCAGTTCCCAGCCATGTCTCATCAGTCATGTCAAAATTATACTGACTCAACACATGTGACGGGGGTGTAAGGTGGCGCAGGGAATGGGGCTCCAGAGACTGACTGGCGGGTGGGAGGGATTTTCTGTCTTTCATTACCTGTTCTTGAAGCACTTTCTGTTCCTTTTTTTTTTCAACTATGAAATGTGCTATATAAACAAAGTATTGATTGAGTGATTATTTGGCATTAAAAAATACTTTGAAGTTAGCCACTGAGCCCGACTGCCCAGGGAGTTTGTCATGGAATATTTTTGTACCACCCTAACTGGTACAGAGCGAATGCATGACATGTGTTCCTGGTTACTTTGTGGAAGGCGTGAACTTCCTGAAGCACTTTTAAGGGGAGCTACTTTCGCTTGAGAATGCTATTTAACAGATTAGAATAATGGCAGGTTGGGCCAAAGAGAGGCAACTAGAATTAGACAATGATGCTAACAAGTACAATGTCAAAGACCAATGAAAACCCAACAGAAAGCAGAGCTCAGGAAACACATTAACACTTGAGCACTGTCCTGACTGTCGGTCTGGTTTAGCGTTTGCATCTTCTGTGATTAAAAAGCATCCATTCAAACCGCTATTAACTACTGTGGCGTTCACAGTTTCATTACATTATTCAATACAGAAGAAACACACAAATTGATGCAAAATGAGTTTTAAAAGAAAATCCATTGTCAGGTACAGAAGTTTTATTGCAAGGTGCAAACCATTAATAACTTTCAAGTACTGTACAAGAAAGCCTCGTTGCACTTGGCCACAATCAACTAAAAAGCCTCCCTCTTAATAGAATGTATTAGCCTTAGAAAGATTAAACCAATAACTTGTATCAGAATGATGGAAATGACTTATGTAGTGAGAATGGCTGCTGGTTACACTCGTCATTTAAAAAAAAAAAATTGAAATAAAATATGCAAGTGAATCTTTCTAGATTTTTTTTCTTCGCACATATAATAATAATAATAATAATAATAATAATCATCATAATACCAGTAGATGGCTGCTTGGAATGGGCTGAAAATACTCTCGGAATAATTTGGCCAAAC